>NW_028256416.1:5202500-5597500 GCF_048593485.1 Apis florea | reverse complement strand
GTACTCTATCGTTTTTATACCGTCGTTCTTTTTTTTTTTCTTTCTTTTTCCTGCTCGTTTCTTTACATTTCTCTTGATCTCGTTTGCTTGCTTTTCTTTTCTTTTTCCCCTTTCGTTTTTTCTTTTCTTTTTTATTTAAAAAATAAGTTTTTAACTACTCACGCTAAAGCTATAACTACGAAGTCGAGCCAATTCCATGCATCTCTAAGATAGGTAAAAGGCTGCAGAATGAAACCCCTCGCCATCACCTTAACGGCGGACTCAAATGTGTAGATGCCCGTAAATATCACTCTGAAAATAACAAACACACCACTCAGCTTTTAAATGCGATTTCTTTCTTTCTTTTTTTTTTCTTTCTTTTTTTTTTTTTTTTTTTTTTTTTTAGGAGGGCGCGCGCATACACACACGTCTCTCTCTTTCTACTTGGCACATCACACTGACGAGTCGCATCAGCGACACACTCACATGGCAAAAAAAAAAAAAAAAAAAAAATATAAGTCGATTTCAAAATATATTTGTTTCAAAGAATTGTTTTCAAACAAATATGAAATTTAGAATTTGCTGTTAATAAATTTATTTATTTATTTATAAAACGTTTATTTATAATAATACTTTCTCAAATACTTTGTAAAATAATTAAATTAAGAATTTGAAAAGTTGCCATATTAAAATTAAGAATAAAGATGCTTTGAAAGATCAAATTAATTCGATAAAAAAAAAAGATACGATGATTATAGAAAGGGTATAGAGTCAACCAGAGAATTTCCAACAATATTTTAAATCTCTGTTCAATATCTCTCTTCCAAGTATCGATTAAGTCATGATAAGTCAGTTCAACAAATGTCACCGTGTTTCGATACCAGTCGCGACGTATTCTACTTGATCTCACCACAGCTGGTAAGTACTTACTAAACCGAATAGAACTTAATTCCCGTTGCAAAAGACAGATTAGCACCGTGTAGCAGTCTCCCCGGTATAGCGAAGTCGTAAAAGTACGAGGAAGATTCAAAACTTCAGTCAAGGCTGCGTGTAACGTACATATATCTTAAGCGAAGTTCATTGCCTTCATTGTTTCCGTTATATTCTTGCTTCAATTTTATTTTTCAGCAAATTCCCTTCCTCTCCTTTTTTCTTTTTCACTCCATCTTCAAATTAAAGGCAAAAGAATTTCGACTATTCTTAATGTAAAATATAACAGTGTGATTACAATTAAAACAAATATTAAAAATGACAACGGTGATTACTTAAAAATTACTTCGTGATCTCATGACAAGTTGAGAACCACTGTCGATAATCGTGAGCCAGTGAGCATAGTCGCTTTTGCTAAAACTAGGCGATAATATCCAATCGCTATCGATATCTAATTAATTAATTACAGATCGCCGTCAGACCAAGTCAGCTATAATCGAGCACGATCCAAGCGAACCAATTTCTCTCTTTCTATCGATTCAACGATATATCTGACAATACGATTCATACATCCATTTCCATTTTTCCTCTTTCTATATCATAGGTGTCGTTCGCACGGATCGTTCACATTATCTACGCTACCTCTAGAGAGACTAGAACAAAACTTACCAACGGTTATACAATTTATCACACAGTCTCTACTCATATATTTAGAGCTATAACACGTAGAACATTGCTTGAAATATCTATACTTTGAACAACGTGTACTCGAGCCTTGAGCTTTCGATGAATTCACTCCGAATTCACAATAAAGAGAAAAATAAGTAAGAATATGAATAAATAGCTTGTGATAGAATGGTGCAAAATTAAGTAGAAAAGAAGTGGAAGAATAAAATTTTTTTTCTTCTGAGGAAATCAAAATTGAAAATTGCGTTCAATGTGTCGATAATTTTAAATTCGATTTATTATATAAAAGGAGACGTTGAATAGAAATAAAAATTTCATTCCATAGTTTCGGCTTATTTTTGAACGTGGAACATTCTTGTATTTGATAATGTAAGATTCATCTCCGGCTTAGGCTCGTAAACACGCTAAGCTACATTGATTCACAGTCACTGCAGAGCAAGCGTAAATATATAATCGATCGACAAATTTAACAAAAATTTGAGTAAAAAGTAGATTGTAACTCTCGATACTTCCTCGACTGCGCCATTTCAATGTAATTTTATCTTGGAGATAATTATAGATTTATTCGTTTCAAGATGTTGCCTGTTCCACGCACGAGTTAATATATAATAGAATACGTTTAATTAGAACGTGAAACACCTGTTTACTGATTCGCTTCCATCCATTCGAGCGTCATACGATGATTAAAGATTTCGATCGCGGAGGAATTTTCCAGCTTTTATTCTATTACCTTTACGAGTGAAGAAAAAAAAAAGAGAGAAAAGAAAAGAAAAATTCAATTCTCTTTTCGATTTTAATTTTGCAGAATAAAACGAACACTAATATCTCTCTTTTTAGTAAATTTTGCAAGGAAGAAAAAAAAAATTGGAAATTTTCAATTTTCCTTGATTTCAAAGAATAATTTTTATCTTTGAAAGTACGAAGAAAAGTAACTTTCTTCTTTTTTTTTTTTTTTTTTTGCAGAGACCGATGTCTATACGTTATTGCTGTAGCTCCACGCGAAAAATAAAAGAAGAATACAGTGAAAAGAGAACGGTGGACGTAGGCAAAGAGTAAATCGAGTTTTCTCGTCATTGTTTCACTAGATCGAGGGCGAAGAGAACGAACGAGATACTCACTCCGTAGACTCGATGGTGGGCGTAGTGGGCATGATCATGAGTATGCAGTTAACCAATATTGTAGTGATAATGAAGAGGGAGAACAGTGGGTGAACCAATATATAAATGGCCACTCGTCGTATCGGATTGAACGGGTCGAGGATCCACATCGCATCTGTCGCTGAGAACCTGAATATGTCCTTCCCCTTGCTGATGACGACGAAGGTCTGGTTGAGAGAGAGAGAGAGAAAAAAAAAAAAGAAAAGAAACAAATGATATTACATTGAGAAAATAGCGTGTGAATAAATCCTTGACTTGTGAAAATCTTGTAGAAAAAAAAAAAAAAGAAAAATTAGGAGGAAATCCAATTTCCCTCCTGTTACAAATTAATAATATATACAATATCCTCAATATTTTTATTATACGTATTGTTGCTGTAAAAGAGACGATACGATTTATTATCGCGTATAATAAATCTGACACCTGTTTTTATCGTGTAATTGTCATTTAATCATTTAAGCTAATGAAAGGAGGGAAGAGAATATAAATATAGTTTCCGGTTTCGTAATAAAATGCATCGATACCCTTTGATTATGATAGAAGCTATCGATATCCTCGAGAGGTGTGGAGGCCAACTCGGGTGGAAATTCGTTGTGCAGTCGGACCGGGATCGGTGCTCCTTGTTCGAGCATCGGATCCGGCTGAGGACCCTCGTCCTCGTCCTCGTCGTCATATCGAACCTGCGAACGAAACACTTCTAAACACCACTGTCCATCCAATAAATCCCACTCTATCGATCATTACCATAATCTCTCTTTCTTTTTCTTTTTTTCGTGCTAGAAATTATTTACAGCTAAAAAAAAAAAAAAAAAAAAAAGGAACAATCACAATTACCCTCGTCATTTTGCGCGAGGTTAATGTAAAAGTTTGAATTGGAAAAAAAAAAATGGCAAAAAAAAAAAAAAAGAACCAATCAAGAGAAATCAATCAATCGAGAGTGATCGGTGAAACAAATATTTCCAAAATATAATGTTCGATGTATATAACATTTCACAGAGTTATATATAGTGTTGTATTATAAGATTATTATTAAGATTGAAAAACAAAGAGAAAACGTGTGTTTGTACATATTCATTGGAAATATTCATTTTGTATTATTTATACTTGTCCGCTATGAGTGCACCGGTGTTATTCATAACCCGCTTCTAGATCAGCTCTACGCGTTCCTAATCGTTCCACGGCTCGTTGTGCACCGCAAAAAAGAATGTCCCGAGCTTCGTTCGGCAGGCAGTGTTCAGAGATAGTGATTTTCTGATTCGAATTCTTGGGGAACCGCCACCGCGAGATTCGTCGCAAGTTATTATCTCATCATCGATACGAGCAGAATTCTTGATATCTTGATTAAATTAATTTTTGCCATTATTCGTAAAAGTGTCAATCCATCAAAATATTAAATAAATATAATATAATTACGGTATAATTCCAAATTTCCAATCTGTTAAATAATTCAACGAATAAAATATTTATTTATAAAAGAAATATTCAATTCATGTTTAATCGTAGCAAACAATTTATTTTAAACTAACACGCTATTACACGCTATACGAAAAGTTTTTGCCGTGCAATTTCGATCTTTATATTAAAATTTAACAGATAATTGTCATAGTTCGTGTAGTTCGAAAAATATATAAAGTATTTACACTACTGGCGACGAATATTACGGAGATGGTTACGTTTCCAGTTTTATCTTTACACTTATTACGTGTACTTTACCGATAGTACGACTTCGGCCCACATTTCTCTTTCTTTTTTCTTTTTTCTTTTCCTTTTTTTTTTTTTTTTTTTCCCTCCTACTTTGGAAGCATCGGGAACATCTATTCCGTGTCTAGTTCTGAAAAGCAGCTATGGCGACTACCAGTCGTAATAGAAGGCGCTGTATGTACATGTTATATATATATATATATATATATATATATAAATACATATACGAAATTGGTGCTAAAAGCGGGTCGTGAACATACGAACCTGGATAAGGTCCATGTGATCTGCTCGTTTCCGCTCCCTCTCCGCGGAATTTTCTGCCGAGTGATTATTAGAAATTCGAGGTATGCCCACCTGCTTTTCCTTACTCTTTCCTTTCCTTTTTACTCTGCCCTGCCACTTAACCCTATTGTCATTTGGATTTCCTAAAGGATCTCGAGGAAAATGCGAATTTCTTTCTTCTTTTTTGAAATTGGAATAAAAGATGATGACAGACGATTAATTAACGACACGATCGATAAATTCTCTATAATTTGTATACAACATTTTTCCCAGGTGTTAAAAGTTAGCCAGAAATCTTTTGATACCATTACGAGTTATTGTTATCTCTAACTACTTTTTAGAAGAATGTTTCGAAATTAATTGGATCGCGACCTATATCTGGATTATCTGGAAAGGATTTCGTAAAATTCCAATAGATAATAACCGTCCTCTGAAGCTATTATAGATGCACATACATGAACCTACTCCTAATAATCAACTATACACTAAGTTCGTAACTAAAGATCTACTCAAATCTAATTTATACAAACGAGAAGTATCTGTCGATGAATATTCAGGCTGTATCTCACGGGCAGAGAGTAGAACACACGGTGCAAGCAAGACACCGTTCCTCGTCTTTTCTTCCTTTTTTTTTTTTTTATTGCTTGAAAAGTTGAATAGATCTGGAGAAAGCCTCGATGATTTCACGTGATTTATTTGCAATTAAAAATTACTCTGACATATTTATCCGCATTTCTTTAAAGAAAAGATGCTAAGTTATTGGCTACACGGAAGATTGTTTGAAATTCCATGCTATCGATATTTTATATTAATTAATAGAAGAAAATATTCATATACGTATGCATTGTTGTCTTCCTCTTCGAAAAGGAAAGTTTGTTTCAACGAATGGGATTTATCTTAAGCATTCTCGCTTCGAAATCGAGATACAGATTTTGCTTTTTCTTATATCGAAATATTGTGTTCTGAAACGAAATTAGTTTAATCCTTGTTTAATTTGTTTGTTAATTTGTTCGACTTCTCGTTGCAAAAGGATTTCCTTTCGAAGAAAGAACAAAGTGGAAAATAATCATGAGATTTATTTATCTCGAAGGTTGTCACGTTAAAAGCTTCAATCGTTAAAAGCTTGATGATCTTGTTATTCGGCTTTCTTTTTTATCGAAATACCAAATCATTCGAATTTATTTCAATTTTTCGACTTCTCGCGTCTTTATTTAGAAAAAGAATGGAATATCCGTAAAGCGCATTTATCTTTCTTTAAAAAACGAAAAAGAAAAAAAGAAAAGCCTACCATGACAAATTTTATTCAATAAATTGATTCACAAAACGTAACGTAAATTTTAATTTGTCTCGAGATCGAAGAATTGAAAGATCTTTTATTCTATTTTCAAAACACGAGGCCATACGAATTTATCCAAAAATTTATCCAAATATTCTAATTGCTGCAATTTATTCATTCACTTTTAAACGAGATTAAAAAAAAAGATAAATTTTACCATCTATCTATTCTAAATTTCTTTCTCCATAATTTTTCCATTTTCCAAAACAAAAAATTTGATTCAAAAAAATATTCATGCGCTTCAATTATCCTTCTTTCAAAAAAAAAAAAAAAAAATAAAATGAAAAACCGTTAAAAAAACTTTCGACCAATAAATAACCATCGAGTTCATCTCGCAAAAATGTTCAATCTCCGAAATTTCGATCAATTCGTCAAAAAAAAATCTATCCAATATAACAATCACGACAGTCTCTTTCAAGCAATTTCGAATCTCCATTCCCTGAAGCGATAATCCACCTTCTCTAGCGAAGAAGAATTGAGAAAAGTTTTCTCGCGGATGAAATTTCCACGCGATCGATGTTCTTCGATGGAAGAAGAGAGATGATATAGAGAGAGAGAGAGAGAGAGAGAGCATCGCCTCGCCTGAACACTGTATTGCGACGCACCGACGATAAATCAATACGATCCCAGGAGAGCGGCCACGCCATTTGCGATCATGTGCGATTCGCTTTGCGCGCTCGCTTATGCTGCTGCTGCGCGATTTAATGAATTAAAGAAAGAAAAAAAAAAAAGAGGAGTTGAAAAAAAAGAGAGGAAAAAAAAAAAAAGGGTTGTATGTACAAAGAATCTCAGCTCCAAGCATGATGCGGATACGGCATACGATCTATAGAAGCGTTTCCAGGCAGCTGCGAGCTCTATAAACCAGACGTACAGTACTTGACGAAAAACAAGTTGGATCCCTTCTCGCGTTTCATTATTCGAATCTCGTCTCCGAGACGGATTTCCTTGGATTTATCCCGCCTTTAATAATGCATCGAGTTTTGTTTCATTAACGAGTGTATTGAAAACGACGGTGGTTGTATTTTCTAACAATTGCGAATCGGTTTTTTTTTTAACCTTTTTTTAATCATTTAAACGCAGGGATTGAATCTTTTTTTTTTTTTTGGTGTTAATAATGCGTTAATAAAGTGTGTTACGTTGTTATGTTTAATCGATGGGATAATTAAGTTTTTTTAAACAAATTATAAGTAAATATGTTGAAGTTGAATTCTGAATTATCGATTTCCTTGAAAATCTGAAATTCGATAATAAATTCTACTTTATCTAAATCTGTATCGAAATTTTGAATTTGAAAATCTCGTTGAATGTAATTCGATTTTTAATTATCCAATTTTGTTAGATTTTTTATTTAGTAATAGAAATATAAATATAAAATATAAAGTGGCTAGAAATAATCGAATGAATCAATCTCTTTCTTTTATTGGATTATTTTTAGCGTGGAATAATGTTTCGATAAATATCCTTATGTAAAAATTGTTCACGAGGAAATAATTTCTCGATAAGGAGAAACGATTTCGCGGATGTGATCTTGAAAACAGGCCAAAAACTCATGTTGGAATATTCAATCAGTTATCCAGAATTCATTTCATTTTTTCCCATTCTTTTTCTTTCCTTCGTTCCTCGCGATAAAAACTACTCAGTGATTTATACAACACGAAATATATCACCCAAATATCTTATATCTTAATTCGTTCGAAATGTTATTTTACTCAAAAAAAAAAATTCTAAATTGTACGAAAAAATATAACGTAAAGATTGTTAAACAAATCAATTTATCAAAAACGTATCATAACCTAAATTTTTTTAATTTTTCAAGTTAATTAAGAATTTCGATTCCCTAAAAATCCAGTTTTAAATTTCTTATAAACGAAGAAACTTTGATATACCATAATCCTCATCCAACTTGTTTCATCAAGCACCGTGCATATTTATGCACAATTTTTAGCAAAAAGAAGCCTGTTCGAAATAATGCGTGTGTAATATTTCCACCGAACGAACGACTCGTTTCGATCTCGTTCGATCGGTGGTGTTTTTTTCTTTTGTCGAAATATCATCGAAATTTATACATATTTACCTGAACGAAACTTTCATTTTTATCGCGACGCGTTGTAATATTTTTTTTTTATCTCTCTCTCTTTTTTTTTCTCTCCAATAAAATATCGAAATCGGAATTCGAGCAGATTTTTAGCAATATTTGTGTGGAAAATCGAAGCACAGGCAAGGCTCGTTTCGTCTTTGTTGCAAAATCCTTGTTGGCAAGAACAAACTAGCGAAACTAGCGTGTTCTCAATGGCGGTATAATATATATATATATATACATATGTAGAATGGAACAATAAGCGCGTTTTGTTTCATTGATATTTGATGTTGTTGCACAGCACAGTGACACAATTATGATACTTTGTATATATATATATATATATACGTGTGAACGTGACCACGATGTGAACCTCGATAGAGATCTTCTTTTTTTTCCTTTTTTTCGATCGATAGCATTTTTTGTAGCGTGAGTTCAAAACAATGACGTTGTCTTCACTTGTACACAACAATGCAATAAGCGGTTACAAGTATCTACAACTCGATACAACGGTTTGGCCAGATAAAATTCTTGTTATTGAGTGTAGTAAATACGTACGATGAAAGTGATTTTTTTGTCCCCCCACAATTTTTTTTTTTTTAATTTGTCGATTTATTAAAATTGAAAGAAGGATAAATTTAAGATAAGATGAAATTAAAATACGACCGTGATGTATTTTTTCAACTGTGTAAATTTCACAAAAAGGAACAATAGGATAAGAAAAATTCCTCCTGTTGTCAGTGTCTTTTGGTCTGCCAGAAAATTGATACGCACTACTTAACCCTTTGCAATCCGAACGGTATCCGACATTTTATCTCAACCGGTCTCGGTAACCTACTTTCCAAAGATGCTCGTAATTTTAAATACATTTTCATATTTTCGTCTCAATTTTGATAATAACTAAATATATCCTTCACTTGATTTTATTTTATTTCTATTACACATTCTCACTAAAATATTACTTTATAAAAAGGAAATTTTTTAATGATCTTATCTTAAATCTCTGTAATTGTTGATTTTTCAATCGACAATAAATCACTTTCAACGAGTAACTTGTACCAGCGTAAAAAAAAAAAAAAAAAAAAAAAACGCGAAATAACACGCAAAAGCCCTTCCCCCCAAAAAAAAGAATTACATTCCAACAAGTAACATCATCCCCCGTGTTATTAATTAATAAAATTTCAGTCGACGGTTCGTCGCGTAATTAATAATCTTATTGCGGATTTATCGACACGTGGAAACGAGGCAAGCGCAAGGGAATCGATGTGTACACCGTGGTGGCGGCATTGGTGAAAATTAAGTGTCTGTCGGTGGTGGGTGGACGTCGGGTTGCGCATCATCGGGCAAATATGAGTGACAGAGGTGTGTACGATCGATCCGGATGTAACCGATTGCACTTACGAATGTAAGATGGAAATCGCGGTATATACGACGGTCTATTGGTGATGAATATAGGATGCATTTTATGGGCCACGTGTATATGTGTGTGTGTGTGTGTGTGTGTGCGTATATATATATATACATAATATTCGTGTATATGTACAATAACCAATGATCGTAAAATAATTTGGATGACAGAGAGATAGATAGATAGAGAGAGAAAGAGAGAGAGAGAGAGAGAGAGAAGAAAGTAAAGAAAGAGAACAATTGTGTATGCGTGCATTTAGTTGTTCCGTGTGTGTATGTGTTGTGCGTGTGTGAGTACGTGTATGTGTGCGCTTATTACTTAGCGTGACGTAACGTCTTACTTCTTTTTTCTTTTTCTTCCGTCCAAAACCTCCCTGAAATTGGAGAAACGGAGAAACAGTCGTTACACACAGAGAAAAAACACAGAATATACATAGGGTATAAAACAGAGATACAGGTAGAGAAGGGGGGAGGCGGAGGGGCGGGGAGGGGGGGGAGGGAGAACTAAGGGGGAGGAGAGGGTGAAGAATAGAAGAAGAGACAGAAAATTTGCAAAATTCATTAAAAAAAAAACATATACGTATATAGATCTAACTAAAGTATGAGATTAAATTGGTTATCTAATGAATGGTTAATTATGTAAATAGTACATGTATATATATATATATATGTTGGGATTATGTGGATTGATCATTTGTTAAAGCTGGAGATGATTGAGAAGAAGTAGAGAATGAAAGGAACAGAGACAGATAGAGACAAGAGTGGAGTTACAGAGATTGTCAGGAAATAAATTGCGGTTTTTTTCATTATTTAACACAGAATTAAAGATTGATTGTACGTGATAAATTTTGAATTTTGAATTGTGATATATTATTATTTTAAAAACCGTAATATGCTTTGCTGTAACAAATTATTTCTTTCTTAATCACGTTATAAAAAAATATACATATATATATATATATAAATAATTTTTCTATAAAAATAAACGATATCGTATGAATCATGAAAATTATCAGAATTTAAAATTTACCAAAATTAAATTGAAAAATATTATATTATGGGAAAGAAATTATTACAGTTTGTTTTATTTCAATTGAATAAATTAATATTAAGTTACACAATATTTCAAATAATATCATATAAAAAAAAACCACAATTAATTTCTCGACATTCGTACATATTCATATAGAGATAGACAGATAGATAGATAAATAGATATATACATATATTTCACGTTATATAGAATTATATCGATATATATATATATATATGTATATGTATGTATATCACGTTGGCTTTTATATATATATATACGAAACGAAGGATGTTCAAGCGAGAGGATCGCGGGATTAGGCAAGCCAGGAGAGAAAGAAGGATATATAGAGATCGAAGCGTACCAATTGATACCATCTCGCCTCTCTCTTTCCCTCCCTAATATTACTTTACGGGATCAGTTGATATAAAAGAGACAGTGAAAAGAGATTTCGTTAATTAATCGGGAAGACCGAATTTCGTGATCTCGTAAGTAGGTCTCGAACCAGAGATCAATATTATATACTCGCACGAAACATTCATAATTAATTGGAAACAAATATTTTTATCAATTACACGAACGTGAAACGTTTGTTGACATTTTTAAGGTTTTTCCGTTTTTTTTTTCTTTTTTTTTTTTATTATTGATGGAAGAAACTAAGATCTTTTTCTATGATACGCGACAATCGATCATTTTTTCTTTTTTTTTTTGGAATTTCTAATTGCAGTTACTATAACACTGAGCAAACATGAAGGATGTTTCATTAATTTTTTCGTGAAGTATTCTTTTCAAACGATATTGATGATATCGATGTTATGTTTTTGTCTTTTGAATATAAAAAAAAAAAAAAAAAAAAAAGTAGAAGAATAGAAGATAATAAAACGTAGGAGTATATTGAGTGAATGTTTTGGTAATAATTTTTTTTTTAAAAAGAAAATTCACGTTTAAGAAGATAGGCGAGATATAGGTAGATATTATTGACCCATACTACTAGAGCGCGGCGGAGTGAACAGTATAAGGGGAATAAGACGCGCTGAAGAACGGTCATATCCACAAATACATCTCCCTGTACTTTCTTACGCGTGCAGATTTATTTCTAAAACAAAAAAGATCTGTTACATTTACATTTTTACCAAAAAAAAAAAAAAACAAGCAACAAATCTTCGAATTGAAAAGTAAATTTAATTTAATTAATGATTCGTGATATTCATCATTCAACAATGTTATTTCCAATTAACGAATAAAATTGCTAAAGAAAAGAAAAGGAAAAAGAAAAAAGAATAAACAAATCTTCAAATTAAGGAATACATTCACTCAACAATCCCTCAAACAATTAAAATATCGCGGGAAGACAAGAAAAAATTATATATATATATCGAATCGTTGAAAAGAAAAGAACTTCGAAACAAACAAAATCTCTCGAAAGAGAAAAGACAATTAACACCGATATCACAAGTACATCGATGAAAGGATCCATCCTTTTCATAATGAACTTACCAGTGAAAGACTCAGCACAATTAATATTATATATATGTTTTGCGAGGCTACGTAAGTTAAAAGGAAATGTTACAATATAACAGAGGGAGAGAGAGAGAGAACTACGACACAGCAATATTTATGTACGTATATATAGAAAACAGGCACAGATAGTGACACTGCAGACATCGAGCTCGTACGCGAAACATATCTTTGGTAACACAGAAACAATACATTATTCGACGACAATCGTGTTATACATATAATACATATATATATATAATATATATATATATTATATATATATATATATGTATGTAAACAGATATAGACAAAAGTCGTCGAATATGGGAATATAGGCATGTATTTTCAACTACGTTCAGCAATAAATCAAGCAAACAATGAACGCGACGGGTAGCGACAATCGGTTGTTTACAAGAGGGGTTAAGGTAGAAACACCGCAGCTTGACGTATAATCGTATATATATAGTATTATAGTATATAGATAGATAGATATATAGGTAATGATATTGTGAACATGAGGAAACAGATCTCGCAAAATACGGCACTGCAGCTACGCAAAAAAAATGTACGATCAAAAAATATAAAAAAAAAAAAAAAAAGATAAAAAAATATCTCAAAAATACGAACAGTAAATACTGTATAAAACGTCCATTTAGCGTCAGGGATAAAACATCAGTTATATCAGTGTATCTTAAGATCGATTAATATTTATTCGTTGAAAAAAATAACTGTGAATAACTGTTAATTTTATTATTATTTTAATAATTAATCTTCTCGATATCAATTTTTCAATCGAGTTAATTTGATCCGTTTTTCTTTTTCTTTTTCGTTTTTTGGATGAATATCAATCGATTCTTAAGTAAAAAAAAAAAAAAAAAAAAAAATGTAATTACTGGTGTAAAAAAAGTCTATAACGCACTTAATAGCGATGCATGTACGTTTCGAGGTCTCGCTATAGAGATCTGCAAAGTAGAACAACCTGTGTATCGATGTTAATAAGCACGTTACGTAGAACGATCGTGGGTGTCTTCTTGGAACTTGTCTAACTGGAAACGCGAATCACCGGATAACGCGATTCTTTCTTTCTCATTTCTCTTTTTAAATCGACTTTTTAACGATTATCCTACAGGGTATATCGAGGGGTACAGAGATATTTCGTTTACAGTGTCAATGATCGCGTATTTCTTTTTTTTCTTTCTTTCTTTCTTTTCTCAGCTATGTACGTGGAGTAAAACACGTAAAAAAGGACATGTGGTTTTATGGGAGATTTGAGTTGGATCGATTTGCGCGAATAATCGACAAGAACGATTCACGTGGCTCCCAGAGACTTCTCTTCTGACGAATCGTGCCGATCCCTCAGTTGGACATTGTAAATCAAGATTAAACAGTGGCACGAAATTTCCACGAAGTGACATCATCGAAATTGCATTTCTTCGAAATTTATAATCGAAAGGTGTAATCCAATTCGAATGAATCACACGTTGTTGAACAATTGAACAAACTTTTGAAGAAGAACAGAAGAATTGGACGGAACGCATCGTGAAAATCGTTCGTCGATTATATAAATATAATGTAAATAATAAAATATGGAAAATTTATGAATTTTTAATAGATCGTTTCGTCGAATCGAAAATGAAGATTAGAAAAAAAAAAAAAAAAAGAAAAGAAAAGAAAAGAAAAGAAAACGAAACCCGATGGTCAGCCAACAAAGATCCTTTCGAATCGATGATGGCGATCGTTTTCTTTGAACAGGATGGAGGAAACAAGGCCGCGTTCCTACCTCGCCTTCCGCTCTCTTCTTCTCGAGCTCCTTCTGCTTGGCATGTTCCTCGGCGATGCGAGCCTCGATCGCTGCCAGGGACTCCCGCGTGAACGGACGGAACAAACTTCTTTCTTCCTCTGATACAGAGTCAGAATCTTCGGACATTGTCTAAGCTGCACACAGCTGAGCCACCTTCCTGGACAATGATAACCGATCCTATTTTAGTTAATACAAACATATATAAATGTTATTTCGATATTAATAATCCTGATATTAATATATCCTTGAACTCGATTCCTTGAACGTCGAAGGATATGATTCGATATTAATCTTAACTTTGACATTTAAAAGTTGGTATTAAGGATAGCAATGGTTGTTCGATATTCAATTAGTCAGGTAGTAATAATTCTGATGGTTAGTGTTGTAAATGTTCTTAATTTGTGATATTTGATGGTGGTTGGAAGTTTTGAAAAGTGATTTGGTGAAAAGGAAAAATGACAAATAACACGATTACTAATAAAAATGGATGGTACGCTTGTGAATATTTCTTTTTTATCGCGAAGCCAAGAAAATCTCCTAACTTTTAATCAATAATGAAAAATGTATCAAGGTATTTCTTTAAAGTAGTTATATATATATATATATATTCGTGAAACTATAAGCTTATACCCCGAGTCTAAGGAAATTGTAGGCCGAACTTATTTCTATAATGGGATGGCACACTTCGAGACCCCTCTTTCCCAACTCTATGTCTCAGACCACTTAGTAATAAACTTCACGATGTTACGATATCGTAGAATTTCGTGTTAGGATGTCTCAAACGCGAGGAATTGGAAGAAAGTACGTGTAAGCATACCCCTTTATATCTTAAAACGTTTCTTAAAATTTTTTTTTGACTCATCTCCAATGCTTGTCTCCATTTATAAAACTAAATTTTTATTTTCGAGTGTAAAAATCGATTATAAAGTATAATTAATCGATCGCTCGTTACGATTTCGAAAAATTTTTTTTTTGCACGAAATTTTCTCTTGAAAAATTCGTACTCCTCTCTCGCATTTCTTTTTTTCTTTTTAACTTTTGAAATTAAAATTTTTTTAAGAATATTAATCCACTCTCGAGACATATACAGAGAACAATAATTTATCAGTATTAAAGAATCCTGTAAACCGTACTCGACAGATTGAAATATTGCAATATCGATGCACGACAAAGAACTTTAACTTTTTCCAATCTGTCGCGACATCCCGATTTGTCTGGTGCACTTAAAAATTGGAGCACTGCCAACACGAGCTTTATCGTATTGAAACGAGAAGCCCCGATGTAGGATCAGCTCCAACTTAATTATTAAACATTGTGTTATTGAAAAGCCATGAACAATGTAAGGGATAAAACCGCGTTTAAGTCGCAGGAAAGAAGACACTAGTTGAATCTTGATGAACTTTTTTGTGAAATGTGAATTAAGTCGGAAATATGAAGGGTGTAAATCTGTATTCTATCTCTGTAGTTAAAGAATGATTCGTTTCAATGATACATTCGAAAAGATTATAATGATATATATATATGTATTACAAAATTTTATAATTTCATTGTTTGATATTATTTAGATTTTATATTTTTTTTATATTAAATTTGCAAATATAAAAATTATTAAAAAAAAAAAACTAGAAAAGTCATGAAGATATCGTTTCTTTTATATTATGTAAGAGAAGTTTCATTAATTTGTAAGATATTTAAAATTTCTTTGTTGATGTTGATCGAAATTTTCCATAAATAGATACACTAATGCCTAGTTCCTGAGAATGCTTGTAAGCAGAAATAGAAAGTTCATTAAATATGCATGAGATTTATCGAACTTTCAAGCTCATTCAATGTCCTCAAAATCGTGTTAGGACAGATAGTAAAACTAATTATTTATTTTTCTTTTTTTTTATATGTATTTTATATGTATAATACCTTCGTTTAAAGAAATATATATTTATATAAAATATTTTATTATAAAGAAATAAAACAGAATTATATCTTCAAAAAGCTAATTTTTCAAATAATTTTAAATTTTAAATTATAATTTTTATAAATTTTCAATTACACTCTAATAGAAATATTTCTTCTATTATAGTTTCTTTCCATATATATGATATATAGATACTATAGATTGTAGTACTATACCGTTAATGCATAATTATTTTTGGCTGCTATCATGCTGTCCTGTTTTCATTTCTTCCACTCTATCGCTATATTTTTACAGCCAGAGCCAAAGATTTCAGTAACAAGGACTGAATTAATCTATTTCTCCGATTATATCTTTTTCTTATAAAAGAGATGATTCTAAAAGAATAAAAATCTATAAAATTCACCAAAATTCACAAAAATAATAAATTATAAATTTATATATTCACGATTGATTAAATTTTCATATAAAATTGTGAATGATTTATCTACAGAATAAACAGAATAAACAAAAAATCAGAATAAAATTATTGAAACCATTGAGAATTATTGCTTGTTTAAAATTAAATTTTAAAAGAATTCATATGTATAAAAATAAAGTGAGACAAAATGAGTGAAGTATCCTCTTTTCTTTGTGCCATCCTTCTCTCAAAATGATATATAGTTTATGTCGATTCGAAACTGAGAGCACGTACTAAGTATAGCCCTTTGCGATCTACATCAAGTTATAGTCGACATTTTATTCCATTCTATTCCCTTCGCTTGTAATAAATAAAAATGAAATATGATATAATTCCATTTATACTATAAATATAATCTAATTAATTTTTGATTGATTTTTTTTAAATAATAAATTGTATTTTGCATTGTATTTTTTCATTTGAAAAAATAAAGATGACCTTAAAATCTTTAAAATAATTCTACTTCAACATCAAAACATAATTTTACTTTATGAAGTTTTTTTCATCCCATCTTTTAACATTTTAAATTAACGATTAAATCCACCATGAAATACAGTTAAATAATAGCAAACGAGAATAATTTCCTAAAAACAATATTTCAAAGATTACATTCAAATTACAAACAATTTTTAAAAACAATTGTTGGAACGAAAATTTCAAAAAGCTTTTTGTCGAACCTCTCTAAAAGCAAAATTTCAAATCTATTCAAATCGCAAAGTTAGTTTTCGAATCTATCTATCTCTTTGAAATCAAGATTTCAAACACGCATCCTTTGAAAATGTAAATCGACCGGAATGAAACGCCAAACGTAATTTATCCTCAGGCCAGAAAGGGATTAATCGCTTTACAACGAACCACGAACGAGATATCCCGTGACACAACTGTTGTTCGTACAACAGTTCCACAAAGTATCCTGCGAAATTGAATATCAATCATCGAAGAGCTAACACTCTCGTCCATTGCATCTCGTATAAACCATGCTACATTCTTCGAAACATCTTGGTGATCGCGACCTCTCTTACCCTCCTCCGTTCGAATACTCACTTTTGATCGGTGCTAACAGTTCCTGAAGTGTAATGTGCGCGTGTCCCACGATGCGGGGGGGTAATAGAGTGGCTGCTGCGGTGGCTGCGGCTGCGGCTGACGAGGACGAGACCGGTGCTGAGAACCGCGCGACTTGCCGGCTAGTGGCCGGTACCTGGTCGTCGATTCGGGACGCGTCGTGCCGTCGAACCGATTTGACGACGCCGTTACGTACGATCGGACGGATAAATTCGACTCGTGCAGCACGTCGACTGCCGATCTACCGTTTCCCCTCGTTCCCCTCTTATACTTTTCGATCGCCGTGACTCTGCCTCTACCGTTGATACTTTCCCTGTTGATTCCACTACCGCTACTTTTAACGTTGCTCCTTTTCACTTTCACGCTAATACTTCTGCTTCTGATGCTGCTGCTGCTATCGTTGATGATGATGCTGTTGCTGTTGCTGCTGCTGCTGCTGCTGCTGACCTGAATCTCGTTCCGACGAAATGGCGACGAGAAATGACGAACGCGCTGCGGCAGTGCGTGCTATGTCGGGGACCGTCCAACGCGAACCAAGATTTTTCATGTCCGACCTGCGATTCAACAATGATTTCAAGTGTGAAGGTTTCTTATCGAGTTTCAAGGATAGTATTGGTAGGTAAATATGTCATGTTTAGACTAGATTACAATTGATCTTGTAGTTTTCTGGGAAAATCATTGTAAAATGTAATGGAGGTAATTTTTTTTTTTATATATATATTACAAGAATTTTATCGGACAGAGAATTAATATGATCTAATCTTAATTATGATTCGAACGTGGATTTGAATTAAGTTTTTATGTTTTATAATTCTGAGAATTATTAAATTAAAGATATCTGTTGAAATGTTTAAAATATTTTGTAAGATTTTGTAGGGATTTTCGATTTATGGAGATTATGGAGATGTTATAAAAGATATTATGATGCGATGATATACAAAATTTAGGATTTTGTAATATGAAAGAATTATAATTTTAATCGGCGAATGAAAATTATCATAATGTTATAAATTAGTATAAACTACATAATATATTATTCACTGTTGAGTGCAAATAGATTTGTACTACCAGTGAACAATTCAAAAATAAAATCTATAGTTTAATCATTAGAAAATACTCGAATCATAAATTTTTATATACTTTCTTAAAAAATATATATAGAAAATAGTTAATTTTAATAAAATCAGACATTAATTCATTAGTTAAAATTAATCAGATAAATTCACTTATATAATACTCACGTGTGAATGAAGCGACGGGTGCGATCAATCCGTTATTCGATATAACATAGTCTGATCTTCGAGTCGATCGATATTTATCTATAACAAAAATAAAAATCTACATTAGAAACGGTGATCTATCTTTAAAATCCATAAAAAATCAATATATATGTATATACATCTTCAAGAAATCTATATAAATTTACATTTAAAACATATTTTCTCTATGCAACGTATTTAAAAAATATCAAATACTTCCAAAAAAAAAAAATATAACAATATAATATAAATTACTAATAACGCATCTTAAAACGATAATGTGAAAATGAAAATTTTCAAATACAAAACAAATATAATAAATAACAAAAATTCTCAAATATGTTTTTCATCCGTGATAATCCTCTTGTCAAACTAAATAGCATATACTAGAAATAAAATAAAAAAAAAAAATATCGGAAGAGAACACAGCTCGAGGAAATCAGCCTCAAGAATCGTGTATATGAATATATACATATATATATATATGTATACGCGACGTTTTCGGGCGGAATATCTTTTGGCAGCGAGCAGCTCGAGAGTTTTGTCGTTCGTAAAAAAGTGCGGCGTGTTCACGCATATTCACGACAACAAAAATTTATACACGGAGCATGCGATATAGAGGCGACTCGAGGAAGGGTGTCGGTGGTCTTTGACCGAGTTTCGTGCGGTCGATCATATTCCGCCGGAACTCGGTCACGCGCTTATGCATCGGTGTCGTCGCCGCGGCGCCAACGGGCAAACCCGCGCGCTCCCATACGCAAAGCAGGAAAAGTAAGAGTGAACGGTTGATTGCCAGTGTGGTACGGGTATACGCAGGATCAAACCGCGCCGAGTGGCCGGCCGAAGAAGGACGAAGATGCCCGAACCAATTTAAGGACGGCCACGAACTAACGATGTACCAGAAGATCGACTGTGATTCGATTACGCTAATTGCGTCCAATCTTCTTCGTCTAGAAATTAATGAATCTATGGATTATGCGATAATATTAAATTTTTATTTCGAAATGATTAAAATATGTTAAATTCGTCAATTTTTATTCTCACTTCTTACTTCTTTTTGTTCATTATATCGATAATATTTGAACAATATTTTTACAATTTTTAAAATGCAAATATCGAGCACATGGCATTATTTTCTTCATCTAGAGATTATTTATTAATATTTGTTATCAAGTTTATGAATTACGAACAAAGTATTTTCTTTAAGATCGAATTTAATTATTTATATTTAAAAAAAAATAAATAAATTGCAATTTATTACTGATATTTTATAAATGGTACTTTATAAGTAAAAGAAAGTGAATGATGTATGTGCAAAAATTTCATTTTTTTATTTCACACAAAAGTTTGCAATTTCGACTATTTATCTTTTTATCATATTGATTTTTACGATTGTATCAGTTTGACGCCAAGAAATAAATTAAGAGCTTGGAAAAATAAGAGCTGAATGAGGATTGATCTCTTGAGAGATACTAGAATGTACACTCTCATTCAAAAATCATAAGATATTTATTATATTTACGAGAATATAAAATAAGTTATGAAGCAAATATATACTGTTATTTTTTTATAATTAAAATTTACTCTTACATATCAAAAATAATCTAAAATTTAATTAAAAATGAAAATTTTTTAGCAATTTTTTTAATATGAAAAATATGAATATCATTAAGAATGAATATTTCTAGGTTTAATATCAATTTTATTTTAAATGTAAATTATTTTTCACTTTTTCTAATGATAAATAATTATCTTTCTCTTTTCTAATATTTGGCATTGAGAAAGTGACAGTATTTTGAAATAATACGAAAATATCGTGAAAGGTACAATAAATATTATGGAAAAAGATACATAATCCGGCGACATGGAATGCGATGAAGCTCAATTTAATTGCCTATTGCAGCTTTTATTCTGCGGATATATGACTACAATAAAAACGGCAGTCTGCCAACACGCAGGCTAGGAGAGAAACGGGGTCAGGTATGTCTACGGTAAATCAGCCTTCATCGAGGAATCAACAAAAGCATTCGACGTTACAAGAGCTCCCTGTTAAAGAGTCTAAACACTCCGATTTTTTTTTTTTTTTTTTTTTTTGTATGTACGGAGTATGAATTTGCAAGGACGCTTTAGAAATAGCAATTTATAAGAATACCATTGGAAATATTCGGATTACATCGAAACGCCTCTACCTATGAACTGAAAATTACAAAAATCATACCATGATGTATAAAAATCCTTACATCATCTTATAAATTCATTAAAAATAATAACGATAAATATCTTAACTAGTAGAAAATTTTTTATTCTACGAAATTTGTACCTTTAATGTTACTCTCTACATAAGACAATCGAATATTATACAAACATCGTGAGAAAACCGTTCCAGACGGTCTTTTCGAAAGCTCGAATCGTGGATCAATAAGCAGTACCAATGCATATAGCGAAACGAATGCACGATCTACTTCGATGTTGGCATAATTCGAATAAAGGATAGACCTCGCTATAAAATCTCAATCCATACTCTAAAAAACTCGATATGGAAAACTTTTTCATCTCCTATATTTAATCACGGGCGGATTAATTCGCGGTATCCGATAAGTAACGCAGAGGAAGATAATCTGGCAAAAGTTCCGCACGTGAAAAACGTGATACATATCGTGGCAAACACTGCATTCTCTGTAATTGCACGGCTGCCATCTTGATGGAGAGTACGGCGGAGGGTACAGTGGCGCTACCGGAGGAGGAACAACGTAGGAAAACCGTTTTCTCCACGTTGTGGTGTGGCACAGTAGCGACCCAACACCAATGCCGACATTGCGTGACGTCACGAACCAGGCCGGGTACGTTGCGGAAAAACGTTGTCATGACGACGAGTGCTGACGCTACCATCGCCGCACCGCCGTCGTTACCACCACCATCCGGCGATCCCACATCCACACCAATGCCAAGGATTGAAAATAGAGAAGGATAAAGAACTGTTTTTATCCTACGATCTTTTCTTAATCCCTTAATTCAACCGTGTATATCGGTCTCCGATCCGGAAACTGCCGGACATTCGGATGAATCACGAATGTAGGTCGTTTGGTATGGATTGAAAACGATACTGAAGGGAATTGAAAGAAATTGATATAGGGAATATAAAAAGGATCAAAGAGTATAGATGTAAATAAGAAATAAAAATATTTTGATGATTTAAAAATGAAAAATTGAAATTAAAAGTTCGTGTATCAAATGTGAATATGTATGTCGTGAATATGTATATTCGAAAATAGAAATGGGAATAGAAATTAGTTGGTGAAAGAGATATAGTAAGATCGTGATTATTAAGATCTTGAAGAAAATAAAATCTGAGAAAAATAAAGATAGATAAAAACAATAACATGTTCAGAATTGTAAATTAAACTTAAAATTGGATTAAAATTATTTCATTTTTATATGTTTTTATTCCTTATTTACAAGAATATATATAATGCATATATTGTATAGAATATTTATATCAGTATATAGAATATATATTCTATAAAAATTTTATGTATCAATTCAAATAACATTTTATATTTTTAAATTTCGAGATTCTTGAATACGACTATATCAATTGATATCTTTCTTAATTATTTTAATTTATAATTCCACTATATCGATTTTATCTGCTAATTACATAACCATAATTTTTGAAATTTTAAAATTATAAAAATAAAAAATTGTGTGTTATATATTTGCAATATTAAAAAATTGGAAAATTTTAAATATAGAATTTCAACTGGAGATCATTCATGCTAAAATGAAATTTGTTATAATTTTTAAATATGATAAAATATTAAAAAATTACTTGCAATTGAAAAATGTAAAACTATTGAAAGAATAAAAACGTTATTGCAAACGATATATAGAATAAGTTGCAAGAATAGAAGAAAATATAAGTATGATTGCAGTAGTAGAAAATTACTTTGCATCACCAATGGAGAACGACTAATAGATTATTATTGGGTGTGCCTGTTATTTTAGCGTGACATCCAAAAGATTGCTATCGTTTAGATATCACCAAAAGCCAGAATCGATAATCATTAACGCACATGAACAACTAACTTTTTAATCGAAATTAAATTTTTTATATACTTCGAAATTATGAAAATCAAAGAAAAAATTTAATTAATACAGAACTGAAAAAAATAACAAAAATCTAAATATTAATATCTCTAAAAATTTACAAAATTAAAAAATCTATTTAAGAAATATTAATATATAATGTATATAAATATACACATGTATTAATATATTATCGATGATGTTACTTTAGTTTATATTTTTTCAAATAATATATCCAAGAAAATAATATCTGGAGAATTCATGTTTTCATATTTTAATATATGAACTAAACTATTTAAAAAGTAAATAAATCATATCATGATGTTAACTAAAATATTAAGTATATAATGCAAATTGTTGCTCACGGCATCAGCTGCACTGACACGACCCACAAAAGACAAAGTATATCTGAAACTAAAGTATAGTGCAGAACAGGGCCATGCGTTCTTGCGAGGACAATCGATCGATTGCCCCTTTGCCTGCCTGCATGTCTGTCTGACTTTTCTTACGGATTTTCACTTGTCATTACACTTCAGAAACACTAGTCTACAGAGCAAGATGCGATCTTGATCAAGTATTCTTCATTAATCGATAGAACCTTGAACCCTATCATTTTCTCTATATATTTCAACATCTTCCTTCTCTAAAGGAAGTTTGCGAATCCCTTTCTTGTGTTCTTTATCATCTAATATTAGATTGGAAAAAGCAAATCAAATTATTTTTTATTATAGAATCAACGAAAGATAAAATATTCTAAATTTTCATTAACAATATATGTTATATATGATATTATATGTGATATATATTTCTTTAAAAATAATAAATTTCTTTGTAATAGAGAAATAAAGATATTAGGTATTATTCTCGATCGAAATGAAAAGTTCAATAATCGCATTAAGAAGTTATATATTCAGAAGATACATTATTCAATTATCTGTCTGTTTGAAGTTTTAATATGCTATGACTTGAATGCTGTACTATTTTATAGGTTTCATTTTTTAGAATGATTTAACATTAGAATTGTTAAAATTTTCTATTTGTCAATTGAGAATGATATTTATAGTATATCAAATAATTTAAAATATTTAAAAAGTACTTTTTTTAAAATTAATATTTTAAAAAAATATATTTAACAAATAACTAATAATAAAAAATATTAAAATATTATTTGAAAATTATTAAAAGAATGAATGAAAATATGGAAATTCTAAAAATGTTACTAAAAAATATTCAAAATAATGAAAAAATTAGAATATTAAAATCACTATTTATTACATCATTAATTCATATATCATTATATATTATATCATTAATCATTAATATTATATCGTATCACAATTAATTCATATTTAACTCCGTGACATTGAATAATTGCTTTTAATTATATCAAACTTATTAATCCTAAGATTAGTTATAAAAGAATTAGGAAAGAATTAGGATTCCCAGAGATATCCTATATTAATATCATAAATTTCAGAGTGACAGAACATATCAACGTTTTGAGTACAGTTTTGCTTAGAACATTGTGCGAAGCATATCGCACCTGTTGCGTTTGCTCGTTCAACGTTTGCCCTGCAAAATCTCCCTCCTTCTTTTACCGTCACCTTTGTTAATGCGCACGCGCCTAGTTTTATAACGCCGTTGCTTATCATGGCGCATTCGGAATCAAAGAGATAAAAATCATCATCGAAAGAGATTATTTCTGAACCCTCTATTCTAAATTACCCCTACTACGAACAAATTGTAACAAAGATTGCTTTGTATTAAAATATTTTTTATGCAAACATTCTAGTTATAATTCCTACAAATGCAATATCGTAGTTAAGAAAAATCAAGAATTCTTTGATTACAGGATAATAAATTGATTGAAAATAAGAATATTCAACGGATATTTATTAATTCGGACTAATAATTTATTAATTAGGATGATTTAATAGGATTACTAATAATACTACTTTAACAGGATTACTATAATAATACTACTAGGAATAATACTAATTTCATGGTTAGATTTAATTATTAAATCACTAGTAATTTAATGGTTAGATATTGGTAATTTTAGGAGGATTAATTGTTAATTCAATTATCAATTTGTTAGTGGATTAATTAGTTTAATTAATTATAGATTATTAGAAATCTAAGACAAAATAATTTTCTTAGTTAAATATTACATTTAAAAAATTTTAAAATAATAAATTTCTGAAATTTATTATGTTTCCAATATTTGAAATTAAAATCAAAAATCACTAAATCGAAACTTACAACTCTCAAATTCGATTACAATTTCAGAATATTGAATGCTTTGAAATCGCAATTATAAAAAATTACATGCTTTGAAATTGTAATCTTAGGAAAATGTAAACTTGATATATCAAATAGAAATTTTATTCTAGAATTGTTAGTTACAGATCTTATATGGAATCTTATAATCAAAAACTATGAATTACAAGTTATTTTTAATTTTATTTAAAAATAAATGATTTTCCTATATGATTCTATCATGCAAAATAAACAAATGAATAGATTGAAATGGATAGAAAACTGTTGCATGCCAAATGCCAAGTAACGCTTTTACAGGAATTGTATTTAATGAATCGAAATATCAAGGATAAGAGAGGGGACAGAAGGTTTCGAGAGCGCAAGAGAACGTTTAAGTCGAAGAAATCGACTTTGACGTCATGCTTTTCTCGCGCGACGAACGGATGGGAAAATACGCTTCCTTTTAGCCACAGACAATGTAGCTTTGATACGACCTTTGACATTACACGGTTATACTATCGATCTTTTATTTATTAAGCTAAATAGTTCATCAAATTTTAAACGATATAAATATATCATTATCCAAGACACATGTACAGACCATTTGATTTTACATAATATGTATATTCATAACCTAACAAGTAAAAAGTGAACATAAAAATAACCTAAAACTTTTATTTTCGATTTTATCCTTTCATATATTTTCTAATGAAATACAAATGAAAAAATATAGTGGCATTTTGATATACACAACATTTTCAATTCTTGTCAACTGAGAGGTTATGTTCATCGATTGAGAATTCGCGGAAAGTTGGTCATTCTCAAAAGATCGAAGTGAACATGATTCACGCGTTTCTTTCACATCAAGGAAAGTCTCGGTGAGTCTGATGCTCGTGCATGAGGCGGTGATCGATACCATCGCACGACTCTTAAGCGGATCGTGCACGTCGTATTGACCGGCAATTTTCGCGCGGAGGAAGGTCATCACGAGACATACAAGAACACAGAGTGAGCATACAAGGAATACGATATACGATATGTAGTGTGTGCGCCAGGGAATACGACCTTCATCGCCACGAACACAAAGGCAGCTGAAGCTATTTCACGTGCGACTAATCTCAAGAAGAGAGAGCAAAGAAGAAGAGCAAGCGCTTATCGTCATCGCGAGAGTGAACCCCTGACTGATCCCTGACCGAGGCAGTTATCGATCGATATATCGAGAATGGAACAGCAGTCGCGCGTCATGCTATACGTAGATATATGTCATTCGTGTATGCGTGTGTCTTTCTATTGCGTGTGTGTGTATATGTGTGTACCACTATATACGTATATGTCACTTTACAATTCGATTCGTACTATCGTGTCCAACATAATCGAAACTGTATAGTAGCATGGTAATTGATTATATATGTATATGTAGTGAAAGAGAGGAAGAAGATTCACACGTTAAATAAAATATATTTTTCATATCATGACATAAACTGTCCTGATATAAAAAATTTCGTTAGCAATTAAAACACAAAGAAACAATAGATATATAAAAAAAAAACGTTGCAACAAAGATAATTTATGTGATAGACTTGTACGGTAGCGCTGTTAGCGCCTCCTTCAAGAAGCACACGCGGTTTCCAAGTGGTAAAATCAACGAAATATCTTACACGCTGTTTACTCTAATCAACTCATCAACTCACGTGAATCATTCTGATAAATGATTACTATCGAATGAAAATAATTCAATTCGATTCAAATTCACATAAAAATGTATCCAAATAAAATGCATAAACAGTTTAAAATTTTTTTTTCACTTACAGTCGAGGAGTTTCTCCGGTAATGTAGAGATAGTCGTAGCTTGAACGAAAAAAAGCACGACGTAGCGAATTGGAGAAGAGGCACTGCGACGTCGAGGAGGGGCGGGTTCTGAGATACCTCCGCGGGCCTTACTTGTTCAACTTCGGCAAGGGTAGAGCACACTACCAAGCAACGACACTGTAAACTGAACACACACCGTACATCGACAAACTTTTCTGTCTTTTCCGTATACGTGCGTGTGTGTTTATATGTGTCTTTTTCTCTTATTCTCTTCTTTTTCTCTCTTTTTTCCTCCGTTCTTTCCTTTTTTCTGTTTCTTTACGCAACGATTATAGACGATAGACGATGAAACGTATCCTAGTTTCTCGGATATCTTTTTAGACTTTTCAGGAATTCTAACGAATTTCTTCGTTCCTTTCCTAATTTTCGTTCTTCCGCTTCTTCTTCTTCTTCTTTCTTCTTCGTCTCCTTTGTTCTCCTCGCGCCTCCACCTCCTCTTCCGACACCTCTGTTCTTCACCGCAGCGGCAAGGACCCGCCCCGTGTCGCGCTACACAAATGTGTAGTGGATAAAGAGAGCGTAAAACTTGCTCTGCGACAACATTATCTGGCCGGTTATCGGTATCTCGCTGCAGTCGTCATTTCTTCCTTTCCTCCAGTCTCACCGCCCGCGTCGCAACGAAAATTGATCGCGTTGCGCGCGACGGTCCCTTCCTGGGGGACAGACCCGACGCGTTCTACTACTCGCACCGCTGTCACCCCGTAATACAGCTTCGTCTGACTACGATCCTTCCGTCTTTCCTGCCTTCCTGCCGTCCTTCGTACCCTTAGCTTTCCTTACCGAAGGACCGACCAGGTCCTTTCCACTTCCTTTATCTGTCAGTTCCTTCTGGCACATAGACGCGCGCGCGCGCCTTCTCTCTCTTTCTAACACCCGTCCGTCTCTATCGTTACCCCTCCCTCTCTTTCTTTCTTATTCCCCTTCTGTTTCCCTCTATCACTTATACCTCCTACCTAGCACTTTCTCACTCTTTCTTCATCCCTATATATCCCTCCTACTCGTTTATATCTCTTTCTCTCTCTTTCTTTCCGTAGACTCTATCTCGCTCACTTAGTCGCCACTAGCACTGTCTCCCGTTTTGTCGACGTTTTCCTCGTTCGCGTTCTTTCGTTTCGATCTTTGCTTTTTATCCAGCTAATCTGGCCACGGGAATTCACCACCATCCACCAGTTCCCCGTTAACACTGAGTCTGAGTCTCTTAAAACACTCCGTGTCTGACGCACACTTTTATCGGCTGAAAAGCTTCTCTCGAGGACTGTGTCACGATTAGACAAACCCGACGCGGACGTTATTGCACCGCCACGCGCCAATCTCGCGCAGCGGACTCGACAGGAACTAGTTTCGAGGCGCCCCACTATATACCCGCACCATTCGCGACTTGCTACGCGAACCACCCCTCTGTCTGACCACCCACCACGTTCAACTAACCTGCGCGAGAGACTATCGCAACTACAAATCCGTACTCACCCAATGACAATTGCGGTATACGCTTCTTCTGTATGAACCTTTGATTGAGCCCATTTCTCAGCTTCCCTCTCACTTCTCCACCATAACGTTTTCAAACGATCCATGGTAAGAATTATTCAGAAGGGAAATTTGTTTAATCGTAACTTTGATTTGAAATACAGTGAATACGAAGTTAATATCACGATTAGAATTCGTAAATTCGTACGTTCCTTGCTTCCGTACCACGAATGGATCAATGAAAATGTACTCTTCCACTAACAGCACCTTACCCGCCACCCCCGTGATAGCGAGAAACACGGTACCACACCGCACCACCCTTACTATCTTCACCTAAAAACATTCGCCTACCGCCTTTCGGAATAACCGACCGTCTCTGCAAGCTCGCCCGTAAAGCTTTCCTTAAGAAACTATTGGCTAGCGATTGTGCTGCGATCTTACTGTCATCCTGTCATCTGCCGCCATTGAGGTATTGTGTAGATTTCCACCCTTCTACAGCGATGATATATATTGACAAGTTTATTTTTTGATATTCTTTTACATTTTCTTTGTATATTTATATATTTTATATTCTATATATTTTTTGCAAAAATATTGATTTTGAATTCATTAAAATTTTAAATATTAAAGAAAAATCGAAAAATTGTATCATATAAATATGTTTTTGGTTTAAAAAATAATTTTTGAAAATTGTTTTTTTAAAGTTTATTACTTATATATAAATTTGTACAGAATAATTTGTATACATTGCATTAATATATACTTCAAATTGATTTTCATGTATCAATTTGGAAATACGTGTAAAAAATATATGTGCTATATATAAATATAGGAAAATCTTTTTGTAAAATTTATCGGTGGTCTGTCAATA
Source organism: Apis florea (assembly GCF_048593485.1). Lineage (NCBI taxonomy): Eukaryota > Metazoa > Arthropoda > Insecta > Hymenoptera > Apidae > Apis > Apis florea. Next base: position 5,568,371 of record NW_028256416.1, on the reverse strand, counting down.
ATACAACTAAATGTGCATAGATTTCTAAAACATTTCTTAAACATTGTTCAGTTAGAAACTATGTACGATTTATAAATTATATTTTTACTGACTTAAATACATCTCACCATTTCGTTTCGGTAATTTGGAAATACAAAGATATAAGCCAATTACTAGTAAAATAATTAGCGGAAGGCCAAGACCAATTGAAATAATCATAATTACTAAATAAGAAAATTGTTCATCAGGTGGTGTACCATATCCAATCAAGAATGTCCTGAAAAAAATATTAATTTTAAAAATTATATTGTATATTAAAAAATGAAATGAAATGAAACTATATATTATGAAATGAAAATATGTATTAAAATAAAATTACCATGTAGAATAATACGTTTTTTTATAAAACCCATCTCCTTTTGTGCCTAATGATACAATAATTCTTTGAGTGAGCAAATTGTCAATCTTATCTCCATAATAACAATATAACATGGAATTCATAATAGCACTTGTATGATTAGATACTTTCAATGGTGAATATTGCATTGTTTCTGTAGAATTTGTTGTATCTCGAGATATAGTTGTGTAAGAAACTGGTCTCCATTGCAAATAAGCTCCTTCTGTCTGGTAATTATCCATACTTTTATAAGGTGGTGTTCTGACTTCAACAACCTAAAATAATATTAAAACAATATTAAATTTGTTATTTATTTGTTTTTAATTCACTTATTTCTAATAAAGAATATAAATTATAATACATTACTTCAAATATTCCAGGTGTATGTTCATCATCTAAACTTTTTTTTGGATTAATAAACATAGGAATATCAGGATTGCCTTCACCTGCCACCAATAATTCAATTGCAAATCTACTATTAGTAAAAGTTTTGTTAGTTTCTATATTTTGAAGGATAATATCAATTTGAGTAGAATTCTCAGTATGTAACATATGAGGCATAACTTCTGAATGATCAAGAGAACAAAATCCTATCAACTAAAAAATAAATAAAACAAATTTTAATAATATATATATTCTATATATATTCTATATATATTTATATACAGTACAATATCTTACCGAAAGTTTTACAGTTCCATATCTACTGATATTCATAATACTATCATTGTAATAGTTACCCTCCATATTTAATGTAACAAATTCAGTATTTTGTATTAAAGCTTTTCGATCCCATTGAAAAAACATAGGATGTATAACATTTGTATCTACAATATCAGTAATATTCATCATTGCTGTATCATTTTTATCATTGAATTCTATAATCTGAAAATATTATTCAATGTATTAATAATTGTTATTTAATTATTTATGAAAAGATTTAATATATACTAACCTTATTAAAAATTACTCCAAAAGTATAAATAGGTTCTTCTGTAAATTTTATGGAATTTTTTCTTTTAATAAAAAAATCTTCCCAGTTTATATTTAGTGAAGCTGAAGGTAAAGTAAGGGCTAAGAATACTGATGGATTGCCATCAAAATCCCACAAATAATGTAAAGTATCATTAGGGCCATCAGCTCTTAGATAAACTGTTGTTAAATTTTTGTCTTTACATTTCGTGTCACAGTCATAATTCAGCCATGATCGTAACTAGTGCCAGGCAAATTCTTTTATATAAAAAAATGTAAATATATTGTTTGCAACTCAATAATTAAATAATACATAATTATAATTAATAAATTCTATGAATCATACTTTACATCAATTATAATAGAATCAAATGATATTAATAAAATATTTTTTCACATTATTTCTATGAAAAATATAAAAAATGAAATTGAATCAATTTTTATTATATATATGAATGTCATTATATAAAGAAATTTATTTTTAAATTTCCGTACATTATATCATTACTAATCACTTGATTATTAGAGTTCTCACGTTAATTAATAAGTGGGTTATGGGAACTCGTGTTCCTCATTAAGTAACGTACTGCTCCCAATTACCATCGAATTGTTATTCAACGACCTGAGATATAACAATAATTTCTAAATCGACTCTGCCCGCAAGATAGAACAATCAGTTGATGAATCATATTACGCGCGACCTTTGTTTTACTATTCGAAAAAGATGCTGATTCAAATAAATCAATCAAATCGAATTATTTGTAATAATAATTAATAATAAAAATATATTACTTACAGTTCTTTGTGTACTACATCCAATTTCTATTAATGTAATAAATAAAAACAGTAACACAAAAACATTATTCATACTGTAAGATATATATACGTGTATATATATATATATAACAAATCAGAACATTTACTGACAACCCAACAGCAACTCTACTTATGACGCTACTGACTGTACTGAGGCACGATCGCTGGAATCAAAATGGATCTAAATGTACACTGCTTGCAGCGCCACGTTTGAGTTTGGAGAACTTACAATTTAATTTTCCAGATAATTGAACTGCTGCAAATTTTACAATATATGTATATACAAATTAATTTAAAATCCATGATAAATATTACATAAATATATTAATATATTTCGATAAATTTTCATTTATAAATAATTATATATCTATATAGATATTTTATCACATTTATTTATTACATTCTAGCGGAAAAGAAAATATATTATTTTTATTTTATGCTACACAATGAATATATATAAATATATATGTATATATATATATATATATATATATATATATATATATATATGTAACCTAAATATCTTAATCAATAAAACTTAAATAAGGAAGACAATAAGACTATCTCTTAAATGAAAATCAATGCTATCTCTTAAACACAAAATAAGAAAAACAAACATAGAAATAGATAGATACCTATATAAATCAAAAATAACTATCTAAAATAAAATAAAGTAGATTAAGAATTAAAGACTAGCGTCATTTTTTAAATATTTTGAAAAGATATTTCTCAGTAGCAGTTAAGAGATGGCGCTAAAGGTTAATTCTTATTTACTCTCTATCTTTTTCTTATTATTTTCTTTCTTTGTTTATATAGTTTCATTTATGGCACTCTAGAGATGGCGCTGGTTTGACAATTTTTACTTTATTTCTGTCCTTTTTTTCTATTGTTTATTCTCTTTGTTTACTACACAAAATTTATGCATTCCAAAAAGAACTCCAATTTTAGCATTTTCTTCGTTTAAGCTATTGATTAAAAATTTTAACAGAATTTATTCGATTCAAATTACTACATATCGTAAGTATATACAGTCTTGATCCAATTAAGCAATTGTTTTCAGATTTGAAATTAATTATTTATTGTTTCCTCTTTATTTAAAATCATTTGCAAAATGAAAGATTCGAATGAAATGAGAGATTCATGAGAGCAAGAAATTATAAATATTTATATACATTCAGAATCAAAATAAGAAAATATATCATATTCTATTTTTTTTTTCAAAAAATAATCGCTGTTATTGTAAGTTATTTTATTTTCTATTTTGAGTCTTTTGCTTGAACAAAATTAAGCCGAATAATATATTTGATTTTTGACAATAAGCTTAAGCGAATTTTATGCTTATTTCGGAGCAAAATTGTACTTACTTGAATACTTACGTAAATATATTAACGTATTTCCAGTGAAACATTAAACTGTAATAAAATTTAAATATTCTATGGCTGCATTTCGCGCCGAGAGAAGGAAACTCGTACCCCATTGGCTATTAGATTCCGCCAACGGTGGTGGAGTTACCAATCCTCGACACAGTATTTTGTTTAAAAAATTTAATATTCAAATTAAATAAATATTTCAACAAAAAAATCATTATAAAAATATTAATTATAATATTAATTATAATAATATTTTAAATATTTCAGATCAAATCTGTATGAAATGTATTAACAATTATATATAATGCTAAAAATTAAAAAATATTTTATTATTTCAATCGTAACATATTTAATATTTATTCATAAATAATTATATTAAAATGTTTCGCATTGGCAAACAATAATTGACTTCTTTTCGGGACGCTGTGTACAGTGGAGAAAAGAGAACGTGTAAAAAGAGCATTAACTTGCAGACTACGACCTTGACCGAAGCAGTGTCCGCGCCTGAAGCACATACATATGTACTTACATACGAATGTTCGCATGTACGTCTAGCGTTTCAAGGAACTTTATTCCTTCAGATTCTCACTGGTTACCTCCCTTTGTATGACATTTTTATATAAATATTAAAAATTAAGATACGTTAAGAATTTTATGAATACGATCAAATATAAAAAATTATTTATTTTTAATGTCTATATAATATATCTTTTTAATATATTTTTCAAGTTATTCAATAAAATATTGTTCTAAAAATTCAATTATTCATATTATTTGCAACAGTTGCAGCCAATGCTCTTCAACGATACCATGTTGAAAGTTGTTGGAAGAAATCAGAATTCAGAATATAACCATTCTATATATTGAATAGATAAAAGAGAGGAAAAGCAAAAAGTCCAAACTAGTTTTTTCTCCATATATTTTTTTTCAAAAATATGTAAAAAAGATAAAATTATGTAGAATTATAAAAATATCTATATTCCATTACATCGATGTTATTATAGATTCTTTGGTTATTTCACACAAAATCTATGATCATTAAACCATAAAATATAAAAAACATAGATAGTACAATTACTAGATACGCTTACGATACTATGAAAATGTCAATATTTCAAAAAAAAAAATAAGATTTTGTTCTTCGATTATCTTTATCGGCAAATAACTACGAATTAAAAAATTAATATCCTTTCCAAGAAGAAAACCTTACCTTCAATCAATCAAATCATCGTTGACATTTCTGCGATATCCTCATTATTTATGATCGCCGACAAAACTTTAAATGCACATCACCCGATCAGTTTGTCGGCACGTTCCGTGGCTGTTTCATGGCCGGCGCGTATTTCGATAGCTAAGCCGATGGAAGAATCGCAACGTATATACGAATGAGTTGAGATCGAATTCGAAGGCGAGCGTAATAATTGCAGCCGGCGCGACGGCTGAAGGACCTCCGACTGCACGTATAACTTGCGCTCCGCCGGTTACCGGCTAGTCGACCGAACGAAAAACAGACAAAGAGTCTTCTTGCACCGTGAGTAACGCCGGCTCGCTCGGCCAATCAGAGGAATCGGCTCGATCGCGGCCCGCGTTCAATCGGTCGACGAGGAGCTTGATGACGCTGCTATCGTCGTGTTTGCGAAGCTGGTGCGATGTTAGGTCGAAATCGAGGATGGCAATTTTCTTTGTATCAAAAAAATCTATTTCTATATAGACAAATTAAAAAAATTAAAATTTGTTTTAAATAAATTTGATATGTTTTTAGATACTCGTGAAAATTTGTATATATATTTTAAACAGTTACTTTAATTGAAAAGTTTTATTTCAAATCTTGATGCATTGAATTTCAAAAATACCAAAAACTGAGATATGCATTTATTTTTTTATCTATTAAAATTATCTATTATCTATTTAAATATTTATATGAAATAATATATTTTATTATAAAAATTTTAATTTTAAACCTTATATGGAAAATTAACATCATAATTGATTACGATTAAGTTGAAAAATTTAATTCATTCGAGCTAAAATAATGAATTTTTTTAAATTATTAAATGAAGTATAGATAGAAAAAATATATTTGCTTCTGTTGAATTTTAAACTTTCAAATCAATAAACAAAATACATCATACTTCTATAGTGATTAAACTTTTCTAAATCATTGAACCACCATCTATAATTACTGGTGGTATCCATTTTGTTAGTATGTATACATTTATTGTAGAAATTATAGACAATTAATTGTGAGATGTATGGTATAGTAAAATTGTTCTTTATTTGTATCATATAATCAATCCAACGATATTTCAAATATAAGAATCAATTCAATAGAATTAATAAAATTTATGTAAATATTAGAAGTCAAGGAAAAAAAATGGTAACATATTTAAAGACAATTTGTTGTAATATTATTTGTTTTGTAATTTTGAAAACTCGACAATTAATTTATTCAAAAAAAAGGTAAGATTTTTTTCATCTCTGTTATTATTTTAGACATTCTTCAAACATTCAATTCTAAAATGCAAAAATTGATTATAATCTCTTTCTATGATATTTAAATGGAATAAAAAATCAACCAAATCAATTAATTTGCAAATTTTCATCGAATTATCAAATTATACGTTTTTAAAATAATTTCAATATAATACTTAGAAATAATATCTAGAAATATCTAGAAAATAGTTCAAGATCATCGATATCGAAATAATGTTACGTGTCCTTCGCGCGTACTACATATTTCGAAGATCATGCGTGTCCGTGAGCATACTCGTGTAACACGCGAGTATGCATCGCAGTAGTACCAGCCGATGGTTACACGGCGACTACGTCGCCATGGAAAAAAGGAATAAAGAAGAAAAGAGAAGCGCGCGCAAGGAAGAACCGGTTTCATGGGGGTTTCAGCCTCCATAAAATGATCCGTCTGGCTTGCCGGTTCGACTCCGCTTGCTTCCACTGTGTTCACTTCCCGCGAAAGCGCTTGCTCCGGTGCACCACCTACCTACCTACCTACCTACCCATCTACCTACCTACCTACCTACCTACCTACCTACCTACCTACCTACCTACCTACCTACCTACCTACCTACCTACCTACCTACCTACCTACCTACCTACCTACCTACCTACCTACCTACCTACCTACCTACCTACCTATCTACCTACCTACCTATCTACCTATCTACCCACCTATCTACCTACCTACCTATCTACCTACCTACCTACCTACCTACCTACCTACCTACCTACCTACCTACCTACCTACCTACCTACCTACCTACCTATCTACTTGTTTCACTCTCTCATCCCTTCTTCTTTCTCTTACTCTGTCCAGACCTGCTGACCAATGTAAATAAGTACCTGATTCGACTTGAGGGGTTCGACTCGCGGCATTTCTGACCGAATGGCAACTGGACATTCCTCATGGGGTAAATCGATAGTAAAAAGCAAAATATGACTATTCTTTTTTGACAAATATGTATTATAATTAATTAATAATTATCGAATCTGTGATGAAAGGACATTTATTTTCTTCTTTTTTTATGTTTCTTCATTTATATATATTATTCTTTTATGTTTCTTTTTTTAGGATTTGAAAATAATACATTAAAATTATCTTTTAAGATTTCCTTTTTTTCTTTATTATAAAACGTAATATCGATTTACAGAAATTATTATATGTTTTAATTATTATATTAAATTATATGTTCAAGAATTTTTATAAAAAGAAATTTTTTATAAAAGTTGGATAGAAATGATCATAGAATTACCATTGATCATTTTCTTATTTATTTTCTTAAACAAAAAAATATTCTTTTTTTAAGTCTAATATTAGATAATATTAGACTTGAAAGAATATTATACTTGACCTCTTTCAATTCACATAAACATTATATGTTAGTCTGTTAAGCAATTCAGATTAACTGAAGAATGCAAGATCGGATCTTTAATCTGATGCAAGCAGAACAATTGTAGGCGAATAATATGATGTTCTGTACAAATAGAATTGAAGACGCTTTGAGACGTTTAAAGACGATATATGGGAAAAATATGGGAAATATAATATATATGACCAATTATAATAGAATTATAATTGGAATTCTTTAAATTTAAAATTAATGATAAATTGTATCGTTTGGCCTTGGGAATTGCAAAGAAAAGAATTATGAAGATAAAATATGCTTTATATTATGAAGTACGAAGAAGACACGATAAGAAAACTGGTTTCAGATGGTGGAGAATGTTCTGGTAACATTTGCATTTGGTGCATATTCATATAATTCATAAGTCCATCAATGTTTTAAGAGTCATTATTTTAATGATGTGCAATGGAAAAATATCAAAATGATATTTTGAATCTTTCATAAAATCGAATAATAGTTAATCATCACATTAATCGCACTTTATATTACAATCTTTTTCAATGTTAGAGATATATAAAAATATGTATTATTATTTGTCATAGATTTATCATCATTTATTTTTCAATTAAAATTTTTCTATATTTATAAATATAGAAATAAATAATAAAAAATGATAAAAGAATAAAATAATAAAAGAATAATCATAAAAGATTATTTTATATTTTATATTTCACATTAAATTTTTAAATGGATAAATATTGATCGTGTAAACTACATTTATAAATTACCAAAGAATATAATTATAATTAATATAATATGTTAATTTTATATTTGGTATAATGAAATAGTGAATAAATAAATTAAATATAAGAAATTGGATATAAGTATATAAGTAAAAAAAAATAAATTTCATTTTTAACATTTTTCGAATAAAATAAGTTTTTAATTTTTAAGTTGTTTCTGCCGTAAAAATTCAGATGTACGTTTTTGTTCTGAAGTTACACCCTGCATAGTACTCACGTGCATACACATGAAAATATAATATATAGTAAATTATACCCGGCTACATAATGTCTCAAGGTATTGTACATAGATATATATATATATATATACACCTACATTGCCATCGTATTACGAGGATTAGTGCAATGGCTTTAGCCCCGACATTGACCTTGAATCCGAGCCTCAAGCACTATCTCCCCGTAGAAATTCTTCTAGGTAACGATGGTACCAACTATTCTCCTTCGACATTAACGAAAGAAAACACGGTCAAAGAGTTTCTGTACTATTCTGAACATCAACTGAGTTCATCAACTTTTTTCCTTCGAATTAATGTTAATTGTTATGTATCGTATAAATGATTCGGATAATATTAAAAACATTGAAATGAAAATCGAAAAAGTTTCCACAATGTGAAAATTTGATTTCACTGAGCAATATCATTAATAATGAAATACTTGATATATTTATGTTATGTTACATTAAACATTCTCTGTTCTAGAAAAATTTCAGATTTAATATTTATGTAAGAAATTCGAAATATTGATAAAATCAAATATTAAAAAGATCGATCCGAAAATTATCTGATTATTATTATGGAAATATTATTAATTTGAAAAAAAATAATTTAATTTCATGATTAAAAAAAAAAGATACATGTAATATTTAGATAACTTGTAGCATTAATATGTAACACTAGTATCTATTTTTAATATCGTATTTACTAGAAATTTAGCTGTATCTGCAATATATATTAGAACCACTCTCACTGAACACATGTAATTCCTTTTGCGAATAGTTAAGTTTGTTATTTGCGCCGATTTGCTGAATATAATTTCTGAATTAATGAAAACTTAAATGAATTACGAATATGATACATATTTAATTGTTTTATACTAATCTAAATATGATACATAATTCGATCAACTTTCAAAGAAACTTAATTATACATTATAAAGCAGAAATATTGTCAATATTTATAATAACAATGATAATCGTAATAACTACTAAGAGTAAAAGTGTTAAATTCATCAATATTATTATTATATAATATTTAATATTTAATATTATATTATAATATATATATATATGATATTATATTAATAATATATGATAAATCAATCGATATAGCACAATAACGCAATATTATCCAATTATGTCAATATGATACAATAACAATTATTAATATTACGCGGTAGCAGAGTCATAACAATACCAATAAAATCTTACAAAACTACTGATTAATAAATCAATGATTCAAATTTGTGAATCGAGAAGATGATTGTCCATAACATCGAAGCACTAATTTTTATATTACTGGTGAGACAAATTAAAGAACTGTGTTTATCGATGCCGAAACGTTTCACGATCTCGTATTCCTTCTGACCGATGGAAAGTTGGCCTGCATGTTGCTCGTACCACAGGAATTTAAACGGGGATATAAGTATAAGAACAGGGAGACGGGGAGTCGTTCGCGGTAGTGTGAGGCATAAACGCGCCGGCACCACACCCAGCGTGACCACCATTGCGACACAAGACACGGGACATTGCCATGCGCGTCGCGGTGATCGTGAGTAGCCAAATTCACTTTTTTTCTTCTTTGTTCCTTTTTTATATCCATTAAAAATTCAACTTTTTATCTTCCGCCCTCTGGATTGTCCGCCATTTTGTCGATTCAATCTGTAATTTCTTTTTCACTATCAATTATAATGATAATCTTTTTCTGTTGTGTTAAAAATGAGAAATATATTATTATTAAATATTATTCAATCAATATAAGGTTATGATAAAAAGATTCGAATCATTTCTTTATATTTTGTTTCTGTTACCGTTTATTGCTTATTTTGAATAAGTTTTTTATCATTTTAGTTACAAGTAAGAGAAAAGTATGATTAGTTCTATAATAAAATTGAAACAAGTATGGTGAAACCGTCGAAAGTTTTATTTTTTAATATATAGATATGTATTTAGTTTGAAGAGATAATTCATAATAACTTGAGATATGATATTCAATGGACCGTAATGAAATTAAAATATTTGTATCCTTTCACTAATGATAGAGGATTGGAAATAGAGGTTTGAATTTGAACACGGTCCAATTCCATCCTGTTTCCTGTTCCATTAGAACTGACGCTCACGAAGCGCGAACTTTAAAAATGTTTCGAATGAATTTGAATTAGAAAGTGATTTATTAAATCGATAAATTAATTGCTATATTTTACAAGTGTATTGTAAATGTAAAATCTTTAGATAAGTAAAATATTTATTATTTTTTAAATATAATAATAATTTTAAATAAATATTTAAGTTATTTTTAATTTTTAATTATTTAAAAAAATGAAGATATAAAAATTAAATAAAATTATTTTCGATATATAGACAAGAATTTAAAAAAATATAGCAAAAATTTTGAGATGAAAGAAAAAAAATTAAAAAATGAAAATTTACAAAAATTAAAATAATGAAGATTCTTCATGCAACAAAATATTTTGTATAGTTACTATATGACTTACTGACATTTTATCTTATTATTTCATCATTATATTTACATCAAAATCATCAGGAGAAGGACAAAAAGTAAGGAAGAAATAGTGCGTAGCATGAAAGTCGAAGTAGACAGACAGGTTCTTAGACAATGTGTAAAAAATATATCAACTTACATATAAAGTTTCCTTTATACTTGACATTCCTTTCGTTTAGCTCTGCCAATCCACGTTCTTTGTACATTTGAGCCAGAAAGCTTTCTGTTTCGACCGGTTATGCTTTATAATCATCAAATATTATGTAAGGAGCTCAAGTCAATATATTCTCTATAATTTTACTATTTTTGCTTTTTTCTTCTAATAATTTTTATTATCATTTTCATTAACATAAATTAAAAAACTTTGTTGTTTATACAATCGAAGGAAAATATGTTTTTTTATATTTTATCTTATTTTTTTTTTTATTTAACCAATTTATCTTGTACAAAATTATTTTTCATTTTATATTAAAATTTCTAGACATTCAATTATCAAAACAAAACAATTACCAAGAAAATGCCCAGATTTAAAAATAAAAAAATGTAAAATAAAAAATATTTAATCCTTCGATCAATACATTCATGAGTTCAATTTCAATCGAATAATTTGAAGAATCTCACGCGTGCCTTTCCAAAACGTGATATCCATTGTAAAATCAAAAACAAAAGTCGATCGAAAACAACGAATAAGGAATGAGATGGGTAACTGTTCAAAGAAAGAAAGTGAAAGTAACTGTATGGGGGAGTGAATGAACGAACAAGCTATAGATCTGTATAAGAAAACGAGAATTGGGGGAAGAGAAATTATAGCAAAATCTTGAACGCATTTCTTAACAATGTTCGGCCACGAGGGACGAAAATTAACGGGCTTCCCGCGCAACCAAGCCGAGTGAAAGTGTCTGACAAGAAAGTTGAATAGATTTTTCGCAGTATATTCCCTAGAAATATCTAGTAGGTGCGTGGTCACCAGTTTGGAACGAAGTATAATCCCGTAAGAAACAAATTCGCGTCCACTCGATTCGCCTGTCTCTCCCTTCTCCCTTCTCTCCATCATCTCTTTCTTTCTCTTTCTCTCTCTCTTTTTTTCTCTCTTTCTCTGGCAATACCAGTGCATTCCTGCGAACTAAAAGAACTACAGAGGAGGATATGGCGATCCAGCTCGATGCCTCAACTTCTCCAACACGATTGTCGCAACGTGTATACTTCCTTTTTTCTTTTATACCATTTTTATAAAGCATTGTAATATTTACGCGAATTTTTCATGGAATTTACTGTTTTGAACCTTTAATATGGAGAATCATTTCAATTACATAAATGATTTGATTTTTGCAAAATTTTAATAAGCTTATGATAAAAAGATTGATCATTGAATTTTTTTGAAATTTTATTGATTTATTTTTAGATCTTTAATAAATTCATTTAATTCATTAAATTTATACTTAGATAACAAATTTTTTTTAAATATTTAATTTTTCTTTTTTCGGTATTTCATCAATTTATAATATTTATAATATTATGCAATTGAAAATTTAATAATACGATATTTCAAATTTTATAAAAAAGATTTCTAGAAGCAAATTTATAAATACATAAAAATTACCGAAATCTTAATTCCTATTGATCTATCAAAAATCTAACCAATTGCAATTCTCCAACATAATTTGCTCTTACTATATCACTTTTACTTCCTGTAATTATTGACACGCTATCAACAGATTATTAAGAATTCCATTACTTATAATTATATTTCTCTCTTTCATATACCAGATATATTTATCAATTCTCTTGTCCTAATTATATTTATTATTATATAATACAATATTATTCTTTCTTACAAAATCAAAATTTTCTAAAACCTTAAAACCTTAGTTTTAAATAATTCTTATGGAATCGAGAGTTACGATAACATGAGATGGTATTTCATATTCTTATATAAGAGAAATTATACGAAGGAATAAGTCTGTTAATATAAGTTCTCGCGACATAGCTGGAAGGGAGTTGCGATCAAACTATCGAATCACTGCATTTATTGGTATGATCGTAATTCGATTGTTCTTACTTTTCCATTTGCATTCATTCGATATAACAGGTTTCCATCGAAGGATTCGTTTGAAACCGGTCCTGCATTTCTAGTTTACACGTTTTCTGAAAGCATTTCTATATATGTTTAATAATTAAGAGCATTATTAATCACAAAATTCATACGATACCAGAGAGAAAAGAGAAAGCGTTTCGATTTCGAGAAGTCGCGACGCATAATACTTGCATATATGTAATGCATCTTGTGTGGTACACACGTAACTTGTTGCTTGACATTTAAGTCATCAAAGCAACGAAGAAAAAGAAGCGAAGAAAAAATATATAGAAGATTCGTATATGAAACGTATAATTCAAATTATATTTATCAAGAAGGCTTCTGCAATATTTTAGATTGAAAAATGCATAGATTAGTTCATCATTTATCGATCTCATATATTGATTATTGTGATTGCTGTTGCACTGATTTCATTCGCCTTTCTTCAGATTTATGTATAATTTTTGATAATTTTATCTTTTACATTTATTATTACAATTCAGTTTTAAAAGCCCTTGATGTAGATAAATTTTTTTCTACATAAAAATTTGTATTAATCAATATTTTTATGAATATAATTAATATTTTTGTTTTAAATTTCGAATATATATAATAAAAAATATATTTATTTTGCAGTTGTTGGCATGCGTCACTGCGCTTGTTTCAGCTCAATTTAACCAAGATGATAATGTATCACAAAAAGGAGGGTCATCTTTACGATCAACTCGTTTTCAGAGATTGCCATCTGTTCGACCAGCAGTTCCAACTGCACTTGCAAATCAACGAATTCGTCGACCAATTACATTTAGGTAAAATTAATAATGAGATTAATATATATATATATATATATATATATATATATATATATATATATATATATATAAATTTCAAGGAATTTTGGTTAAATTCTTGAAAAAATATCAATCAATATTAATTTTTATAACAGCCAAGTAGATATTAACACTATGAATGATACAATTTATTTTATTAAAAATATAAATGTAAAAATAAATGCATAAATTTAGATTTATGAACATTCAATATTTTCCAAATCTTAATTTGTTTAACATTGCAGTAACTAATAATAACTATTTTTTATCTATCTATAGATCTAGAATCGAAGATTCAATTGGAACAGGACCAGGCTCCTTTACTCCAATTAAGTCATTGAAACCAAATTTACCCACTGGATCAGCATCACTTCCTCCACAAATTAAACCAGTGAACGAAGAACCAGATGAAGGAATTCGAATTCACGAATCACCGCGAGAACATGATAATCAGGATGATGATGTCAATATAAGTGACGAGCCGTTGGATAGTCAAGAAGAAAGTGAAGAAAACATACCACGTACCGTTACAAATCTTGGTTCTATATCAAAAACTTCCGCTAATGTTGTCCCAACAGCTCAATCGGGACAATATCGTCCTCTTCCGGGAACAGGAAGTCCAACCACCAGAGGAAGCGCATTTCCAACAGCGCCATCAGCACCAGTTCAATATCGATCGACATCAAAACCAAACAAATCAAGAAAACCGATAGAAGAACCATTTAAGCAACAAGTTAAACCGCCTACAAAACCAGTGAAATCATCTCAATCTTATGACACTCGTGGAAAGAAGCCTGTTGCACAGGTTAGTGTGCAAACCTGATAACATTGTTTAAGTTTCAATATTTAAAGGATTTTCTTTATTTTAATGGGATTAATTTAATTAAAGAAAAATAATTTATAAAAAAGTAATTGAAATCTTCTATCATTTACAATCTTATATACATATAAATCTTATATTAATATCATGAAATATTTAAAGCTTTTTTTCATTCTTATTATATAAAAAACCATATATGTATATTGTTCATTTATATGTATATATTTCATTTTAATAATCGTCTATCATTAGCATTTAATTTGAATAATTAAAAAGTTTAAAAGAATGAAAAATTATTAGAAATAATTATAATTAAATATGAAATTATAAAAACATAAATAAAAATACATTGAGTACAATAAAAAGATATTATTTTTATGTAGTAAAAACAATTTAAACTTTCAACAATCATATTTCTCTATATAGTTTTTAGTAATTTCTCTATATAGTTTTCTAATATAATCTCTCTAATATAATTTTCTAAAAGGAGAGAATGATCCTTATCATTCTTTTATAATCTTCTTTTATAATTTATCATTCTTTTATATCAAAATAAAATGAAATTGATTTAAAATGATTGATTATTATTTATGAAAATAAAAAATTCATCAATTAATTTAATTAAGTTAAAATTTATATTTAAAAATATTTTAATATTTTGTAATAGATTATAAGACGATATCGTAACGATAATTCGGATGGCTCTATCACATGGGGTTTTGAAAACGACGATGGATCATATAAAGAAGAAATAATCGGTATTGATTGTATCACCAGAGGTAAATACGGTTATATTGATCCAGATGGCATTCGTCGAGAATATACGTATGAAACTGGAATCAAATGCGATGAAGAACAACGAGAAGAAGAAGAAAATGGATTTGTGGATTATCAAGAAAATAAATTAGTACTTCCTGATGGTAAAACTATAGATCTATCGAGCATGGGTAAGAAACAAGCTCGTAGACCTCGTTTTCTTCAAAGAAATTAATAATATTTCAATAATTTTTTTTTGTCTTCATTTAAAATATTGAATTACATAAAAATCGATAAAAAATTTTCTTGTGATTATACATTTGTTGAAAAAAAAAGTAGAGTTTTATTAAATAAAACATATAATATAAAATAATAAGTTAAGCTATTAAGTTAGCAATATTATATATTATAATTAACAATTATATTTTATGAAAATAATGACGGTCTAATTTTCAGAAGATATTAAATAATTTATTTTTTTAAATATCAAGTTAATACACATTTTATCATTATCATCAATTACTTTTATTCTGAAATTTATAATTAGAATTATTTAGTATATAATTATATCATGTACATATAATATATACGTTTAGGTACTTGTATTGAACTTGTCGAATAAAAATGACAAAAATATTTTTAACATACTGCGTAATATCATGAACAAATTTACAAATGTTATAAACAATCTTACTCATATTTAATAATATATAATTTTGTATAAAACATACATATATATAATAAGTAAAAATGGCAAAATTAACTTGATTTGTTATATAATACATTCTATTATGATCTTTATATGAATAATTACAAATAAATTAAGAGAACTATCTGTCCATGTCTCATTCTAATCAGGAATGCAATAAAATTGCCATTGTATAAAATGAAAAAATTAAATACAAAATGAATACAAATATATTAATTGATTTTGCATATAGTGTGAACACAATACTTAAATATATATTTCTTGTATATGTATACAAATATATGTATATACTATCTGTTAAAAATATTATTTTAATATTAACAGATTTTAAAAATTAAATACATATATAATATATTATCATTATTAATATTATTAATATGAAAAATTCCGAAATACGCATTATATTATAATTGTATATATATAATTTTTTTTATAGTACAAAGATATAAAATTATAGAATATTGCTTCTCTTTCATGAAATTACATAATATGTGTATACACAAATATATAAGTTTTATAGATAAAAGATAATGAAATTTTCAAATCTATTGTATCCTGTTCTTGTTTGATAATCTTTTGCATTAAAGCATTAAAATGAGAAAAATTTGAAAGTAAATTTATCAAATTTTCTCTATAAAAGCAATGATATGTTTTACAACTGGTCTTTGTGTAGTTCATCAAAAAAATCATATATTTTATGATAAAATTAGTACGCAGGACTTGTCACTGTAGACACTTGTTTCGGTGTGTGCTGTCCCTGTGCTAATGCACCATTTTTTATTGCTTGGAACTTAAGCCAGGCATCATAACCATAAACTACCATAGCACAATATCCGAAAAACTATAAAAATATATAAAAATGTTAAAAATATAAAAAAACATTAAACAATTTAAACAAACAATTCATTAAATTATAATTTATCTAAACTTAATTAATCGTTCAAGGTCACTTCAATTACAAACTATTTAATTTAATTTTTAATTTTCAATATTGATTGAAAAGACTTACTGCTGCTACTCCGTAAGCTTCTATATATTTGGCATAATCAACTGCAAGAGAAGCAGCCAGCAAATAGAAAGCAGTCCAAATTATACAAAATAAAAATTCCTATAAATAAAAATGTAATATGACGTTATTTTATAAATATTATATGATATTATTTTTAAAACATTCTTAATTAATATTATTTTATACAATACAACAAATAAAATTTCATACAAAAATTAATAAATAAAAAACAAAAAATAAACAAAATTATAACATTAAAATGATTAAAATAATTGATATATCATATAGTATATTAAAATATAAAGTATCCTAATTATTTATTATAATATCAATTTTTTTTTCCTCGGGTAAAAACCACTATTAACTTTTTAAGAGATATCAGTTCAAAAATTATTACTATTTGCCAAAAATCTTATATTATTATAATTATATATAAAAAATTATTTTTATTTTTTTAACTTACAATTTTTAACCAAGGAATTTTCGAGAATTTTTCTACAATATGAAACAAATAAAAAACAAGTAATATTCCTGTGAACCAAAAACCTCCCATAGCCACAGTATTAAACCATTCTCCGCGGCTAGCATGATAAGACGATACCGTAATACATATAAATCCCAAAAGATTTAGAACCTATAAAAAAAAGCATATAATTAATAATTAATAATAATATAATTAATAATTATATTTTTTTATTTTTAATGAAATTAAATTAGATATTGTTAAAAAATTAAAAATTAGACTACATACTGTAGAAATTTTATTTTATATTTTCACTGTATTAACATCTGTAATATAATTTCATAATACTAATTTCATATATATAATATAGATAATTCATATAGATATATATATTATTTTATAATAATGATAAACATACATGTGATATATAAAATCAAGACGAGTGTCAAAAAAACAAATGTTCGTCTTTTTAATGTCCATCATAGCATTATATTATAAGCAAAAGCAGCCTATAAGCTTTATAAGTCTTATACATTTTCTTAGAAAGTAATTCTAGATCTTACAATATAATGCTACAACCGTTAACTTACTACTTGAACGATTTTAAGAATTCCAGGCAATGTTCTTATATAAGACGAATCGAATCGAATATTTGGTTGTGTTGTAGTCGTACTCGTCGTTACAGTGGTAGTTGTAGTGTGTTGTGCTGGAAATCCTTGATCCATCGTAATTCTGAAAAAAATTACATAATATTATTAAAAATTTTGCAAATACAAATCTTTTATTAATTAATAAAAATTAAGTCATGTGAATTCTAAATGTAAAATAATAAATTTCAAAAATTAAAATATATTTTTAAATTATATAAATATAAATATATCAATATATATATATATATATATTGCTAAATATAGTATATATACATATATACATTTATTTTTTATCACATTTTTTATAAAATAAATGCCATACAAAAAATATAAATATATTTAATCACATCTATTATATTTTGTGGTATTAACATAGAACCCAATAATTATATAAATTTCTATTATTTTTTCTTATAAAAGAAATTCAATTTGTAATATTGTAATAAATATTGTTTTTTATGTATAAAATTTATTAATTTATTAATTTAATTTAATTTAATTTTTAATTTAAAAAAAAATAAATAAAAACACAAAAATAAATGAGGGAAGCCTGATGGATAAATTATAAATTATCATGCAGTTGAAAAAGGCGTAAACTTCCATCGTAAATAAAGATAAACATTGTATTAGATTTGATTCTGAATTGAAACTATTTAATAAAATTATCACATTTCAATAACATACTAAAACAATTATTCAATATCAGCATGAAGTCATCTCAACTGAAAATAGCAAATGACAAGATTTCTATGTTATGAACAATATACGAGAAATATATCAGAAAATGAATCTGTCTCTATTCATAAATAAATTGACTATAAGTACAATTTATATACATTTGTGGGCGGTGGATTTGATTTAGCACGATATCGGTCAAATCTAGTAAAGAATGCGATAATTAAAAAACATAATAATTAAAAAACATATAACATATAATAAAATTAAAAAAAATTGAAAAAAATAAAATATGTAATATATTTACATATTTTAATAAATATTTAAAAATATTTTTTTTCATAAAAAAAACAATATTTTAAATATTACAACAATAATAATGTTTATTTCAATCTGAATTATTAAATTAGCAAACAAAAATGTATAATTTTTTTTTCATAATAATAAATTTCATTAATTCTATGTATTTCTGTCAATAATAAATAATCTTCGCTAATTCCTCACGCTCTCTTACATTAATATAAAATAGCGGGAAGAAAATCATTTAGTATTTTTAATTATATTTTTATAAATATAATTAAAACACTATTATTGTAACACTATTGTTTCACTGTTATGATTTTCTTATTTTACTTATTTTTCTATTTTTGGTTATTTATTCTTAGGAGATCATAAAATGAATTTCCAGATATTATTTCCATGTCATACATATATATATATATATGATGTACAATCTACCTGATTTGACAGATTGATCTCTACACTCAATTATTATTAAATTTCCTTTATTTATTGCATATAAATTTAAACTTTTTTGTCCTTGAAACACTAGAAAATAAAAATCTTGAGATCTTTTTCACCAAATCCGAATACATGTATAAATAACAAAAAAAAATAACACGCAACACGTTTCAAGCAAACAATATTAACGAATGGATCTATGAAACTGGTAGGTGTGTATATACAATTTGTACAATTTTGCCCCACTTTATATTCACTTAAAGTTCCCTCTAGTAGAAAAATTTATAAGTAAGTAATAATCAACTAATAAGACGGTAAGTATTAATTTGATCGATAAATGAACTTTATTATACAAATATAAATTTTATCTACTGTAAGTACAGTATATATCGATATAGAAGTAATTTTTAATAAATGTTAATTATTAATTTTTATAATTTTTCGTTTTTATACATATGGAAAAAAATTAAATTATTAATTTGTCAAATATAATATAAATTTATTATATTACAGAATAATTTTATAAATTCATATTTATTGAAAATTATAAACTTAAAAAGAAAATATGTTAATTATTAATTAATGTAAAATAAAATAAAAAAATATGATATGGATATTTATGGCGAGTTTTCATGGAATATTAATATATAAACTTTTCATTTATAAATGTGTATATTATATTATTATTATTAATACAAATCAAAGAACATATTTTGAATGGTGCTTTATATTTATTATTGATATAAATAGTTTATCAAATGAGGTTAGTTGTATCTGGTGTGTATAAACTAATTCAATTCAGTAAACGATTCTGAAACCGGGAGACTTAAATTTCTGGTCATACAATATTATTAACGCATTATATAGGAATTTAATATATTCAATGATTATTAATAAATTTAAATAAAAAGTTTTGAGAGATTATGTAGAACTTTTCGTTATAATTATTGATTATTTTTTATTTAAATACAATGTAAGGTTATGTTAATCTAAACAATTTTGTTATCCCGTTATTCCACGATCATTTATGAAATAAATTCGTGATTTTGCTCTAATATTTAATAGTAAGGAATGGTTTCTACTCGAGGACCAAAATTTAAATTTTGTGATGGTGAAAAAGTTCTTTGTTATGAACCTGATCCTACAAAAGCAAAAGTATTATATGACTCAAAGGTATATTATAAAAAATAAAAAATATAATATAAAAGACAAATAAAATTTTCATTCTTTATTATTACATATATATCATTATAGGTACTTGATGTTATAGTTAATAAAGATCAAAGAGGACGTAAAGCTGTTGAATATTTAATACATTTCCAGGTAAATAATAAGTGTTATCTTGTTTTTGACATTGATGTTTAATAAAATACATATAATGATAGGGATGGAATTCTTCATGGGATCGTTGTGTAACAGAAGAATATGTATTAAAAGATACGGAAGAAAATCGTCAACTTCAACGAGATTTAGCACAAAAAGCACAGTTACAATTGTATGTATATAAAATAAAATTTAATATAAGAAATAATTTAATATAAAAAAATTTCATTTAATAAAAATAATAAACAGGGGAGCATATTTATATCGGAGAGAACGTAAGAAAAGAAGTCATAAATTATCTGAACGTTTAAACGAAACTGAAAATCAAGAACCGAGAAGAAGAGCAAGAAGTGGTGGTAGTAGAGCAACATCAGCAACAACTGGATCATCAGAAGATGGTAGTTCAGGACAGCATGCTGATTATGATACTGAAGTATTATTTCTATTGTATATATATTTTATATATATTAATATATAATAAATTTATTTATATTTAATCAAAATATTTGTCATTTTGTTATTAAAGGAAGTTATTACTGAAGAAGATACAGAAAGTAGTTCAGATTATGTTGGTGAAACAAGTGATGACGAAGATAGTGGTGGTGGTAGTCAATCTGGTGCCAGTATAAAGCCAGGAATTGATCTTGATATAGGTACTACTTTAAGAAGAATTTTGGACCAAGATTATGATCTTATAACTAATAAAACTAAGGTATTATTATCATTTTTTAAAATTATAGTATACACAATTATAATCAAAAAAGTATCTAAAATTATAATTTAAAATTTGAAAGTAATAAAAATTAATATGGATTTTAGCTAGCAGTTCTTCCTGCACAACCTACTGTTGCAAATATCTTAGAATCGTGGGTTCAACACTTTACGACAACACAATTAACAAACATTCCTGAAAAACCGCAAAGAAACAAAGCAAATAATACAATAGAAAAAACAATTAACGAAATAAACATATGTAGAGAAGTCGCTGATGGATTGCGTATATATTTCGATTTTACGTTACATGATCTTCTTTTATATAGACAAGAACAAGAACAATATTGTAATTTAAAATCTTCTTTTTTATATGGTGAACATCCAACTCTTGTCAAAGAAGAACCAATTGAGTAAATTTTAATACTTATTATTTATTTATTGAAAATTTTTAATTTTATAATTAAATGTTTTATGTATTTTATAATTTAAAATATTTTTAGAATAAAATAAAATGTTTACTTATAAGTTTATTAAAATAAATTAATTAATACAGTTAATAGTTTGTTTTTATATTTTAATTATTAATGTAATTGTAATTTTTAAGGAATTCAGAAGTATTAGTTAAAGAAGAATATGAAGATACTGAGTATGCTCATTTACCACCTTTTCAAGAACATGATCAAGAAATAGATACTTCGAAAACAATAACAAATTCAAAGCGAAGATTGAGATCATACAGAGTGAGTTCTATTGATGAAAATAGGCAATTGAGATCATATGAAGAAATTAAACAAGATACAGGAAATTTATCAAGGTGAATTAAATTTTTAATGCAGCAAATCATTTTAACATTATTAATAATTATAAAATTGATAAGATTTTTTTTTTTAGTATTGCAAGTACAAGTTCTCGTTGTTCTAGCCCACGTGGTGTAACATTGAGAATACCTGTTGTTACATCTGCGCAAGTCAACGCTTTACTTCAACAATCAAACAAATGGAGATTAATGCCAGAATCATCAAAATCAGAAGGTCCTCCAAATCCTTCTACCTATTATGGTGCCATTCATTTAACGCGATTATTTGGTATGTAAAAATAAATTATTATCAAATATTTTAACAAATGTATTATTATTAAATATTTATAATTGTAAATAAAATCATATAATTTCTATTAGTTAAATTACCAGACTTGCTGCAGTTAACGGATATACCACATAAAAAATTGAAGGTTCTTTTAAAATATTTGGATATGTTTCTTAGGTAATATTTTTTTTTTATTTTTTAAATATTTTTTGTTTTTTTTTTTGTAACTAATAAAAATTAAATTTTTATAGTTATTTAGAAATGCATAGAGAGTGGTTTGGTGAACAATTTTATATGCAAATGGAAAATCAACTAATTTCTCAAGCAAGTAATTCTACATAAATTGCATTCTTTCTCTATATCCATTTACAGATACAATGTGTATACATCGTGTGGATATTACATGAGATTTATAGCAAGGATATATACTTGTGAATTCGATATAAGTGATGAACTTTTTTGTATCAATTATGAAAATACTTTTTTACATGCCTTCCGTAATGAAATTTTCCTTATAAATATTATATTATACTGTTATGTTTATGACATAAAAAAGACTGTGTGAAGTAAATGTGGTAAAAGTGCAAACAAATAAAAAGAAATATAAAGATTAGAGATATACATAAAACAAAAAATTATATAATTTTTTTTTAATAAAATATTTTTGATAAAATGTCAATGTGTGATTTAAATGATTTAAGAAATATTTATTATCTCATTTATCATTATTTACATAAATATATATAATATTTATATATCATTAATATTAATTAATATAAAAGATTATAATATGAATATAATTTATGAATAATTTAATTTAATAGCAAATTTTAATATAAATTTAATATAAATGTAATTTTTTTTTCACGAATCGTGCTTTATATAAGAATAAAATTGCCTTTTTTTTATTTTAGTTAATGAATTCAATGAAAATATGAGTTACAATTATAATTAATTATATTTATTTATGCCTAGTATAGAAAGTAGTACTTTTATATATATATTTGCGTATGCTTTGTGCGTGTGCGCGCGCGTGCGTGTATGTGTATGACAATAAATATAAATATATATATATATATATATATAAATTGCAAATGGTGCGCACGCATACATGATATCTACATTGGTATGTGTACAAAATATAGATCTTTGTAGCTTTTAAAAAGAAAACAACTACGGAATCTATTACTATTTTTGGCAATACAAATTATCTTATCTATCGTTAGTCGTAGAATGTTAGATGCAATCAAAGAGTTTAATTTTATAGACGATTGCAACGCTTTTTAATTGTGCCAGTTTATATTGCATTTATTATTTGCAAATGTCCGGCGATTAATCATTTTCGATCTCGGTCTCGTACGTTCTCAAAAGTGCTTATATTACAACAGCGTTACTGAAGTATCAGCTGTTCTAGTAAATAAAGAACGGCATTTCGATATGGACATCGTTGAAAATGTTACGAAAAATCAAGAAAACAGTAAAGAAAATACACGTATGTCAGGAGAAAAGAGCAATTGTTTATTTGAGATATGTGAAGGGAATGAAAATTGGTATTATATGCCGGATTCCATTCTTTTGAATATTTTTCAATATTTAACGCCAAAGGAGTTGACAATTGCAGGAGAAGTATGTAAATCATGGTATAGAGTATCGCATGATGAATTTCTTTGGAAAGATCTGTTCTATCAAACATACAAAATAGACCCGGACATCGGCATTATGCCAGGTTAACTTTATATATTTATAAATATTCAACATTGCAAAGAGAACACAATCTTCATATCATTAAAAATAAAACTAATACGCACTATGCATGTAATTAAAAATCACTATTGATATTAATATCCATTTATATTTTTTTTATTTTATATTTAATTATATGTTACTATATTTTAGGAAAAACTTCATGGTTAGGCGAATTTAAACGTTTAACATATCATACACCACTTTTAGAAACAGAAGTACTTAAAGAACATTCCCATCAAGTTTTACATGTTAGTTTTTCACACAATGGAAAAATGTTTGCTACTTGTTCAAAAGATGGATATATTTTTGTGAGTTATTTCTATTTTATAATTATTTAATTTTTATTATTTTATGTTTAATAATACTAATTAATTTATAATTTATGAAATTTATTATAGGTTTGGGAAAGTCAATATCCTGTTAGTATAAAATATCTTCATGATATGAAAACATTTAGTTGGAAATATACACAATTTTCACAATTTAATTCTTCTGATACTTTACTACTTGTTTCTGGTGTACATTTTGGAACTCCTCTTAGTACTTCGGGTGAAATAGCAGTATTTAGATTAGCACGTAAGAATATATGAATGAATTTAATTAATATTTTATATATTTTAATTAAACATTTTAAAATTAATAATAAAAAGAATGTATTATCAGTTGTTATTTAATTTCTTTTTGTTACAGCTGGATTTGATCTTCAATGTAGAGTAATAAATAAACCTTATGATATATTTGGTACATGGTATAGTGAACATTACCTTATAAGTGGAAATTTATGTTGGTTAGCACACTTAGTTAGTACTAGTCTCTTATGGCTTAATAAAGCAAATCAAGAGACATCTAGTGAACATGTACCTATTATGACACAGTTATTTAGGTATTTTATGTGACAAGTAATTTTTAATATCATAAAAACAATTTTGCATTCATAAATATATTAATAATATTAATAATTAAATATGATTATTTTGTATATTTTAGATTTTACAATGGTAATGCATCATCACTTCGAGCAATAATGATAGCTAACTGTTTGACATCTGAACAAAATGAATCTGAGGAACAACAAAATCAACCTTCATCTTCTAATATTAAAGAAGAAAAAGGAAATCCACCAAGTCATAAAGATATTTCATCTGCATCTTCTAATGACACTTTACAAGAAGAACCTGTTGTTCTTCGTCATGCATCATCCAGATTACAGTAAGTTAATTAAGCAAAATACATTTCCTATTTATATATATTTTATTCAATTTAAAATATTATTGAAAACAATTGATATAATTAACTCAAGCATATACAAATAGATATAGTACATTGGAAGGTGGATTTATGAATTGGAAGAAACTTGGTGATGGTTTTGAATATGCTAATCCTATACAATATAATCAGGAATATAGACAAGTAGAAATGGAAAAAAAAGTGCAAGAAAATGACAAAAAAAATGAGAATTCTTTGTGGAATAAATCTGGAAGTAAGTGAAATTTATTATAATTTATTATAATTATTATTATATTCTTACTGTACAAATATAAAATTTTAAATGCAGAATCATCAGATATAAAAGAAAGTGAAGATGAATTATCAAATAATTGTGAAAAATATCTTATTTTTACAACTGGATCAAAAACTTATACACCGCATCAGGTGGGTTTCAAGAGAATAAAAAATGTAAAATTCCCTGCACGATTAGATCCAGGGCCATCATTGCGTGAAAGAATAGAACAAAGAGAAAGAGAACGAGAAAGACAAAATTCTTATGCATTTATTACTAATTGGTTGGATTATGAATCTGTAGCTGATCAATTTGATAAAGTAGATCACTTAATTGATTTGCATGGACATATTATAGGGATGGGACTATCTCCAGACCATAGGTTGGTCATATTTTTTTTATACTATAAATATAAATTTATATTTTTACTTTTTATTATAAACAATATATATATATATATATGTTTATTATTAGATATTTGTATGTAAATACAAGACCATGGCCCCGAGGTTACGTTATTACAAATCCATTACAACCTCCGCCGATAGCTCAAGAAATTGATATACATGTTATTGATTTAGTAACATTAAAGCAAGTTGGTACCATGCTAAGAGCTCATAAGGCATATACACCAAATAATGAATGCTTCTTTATTTTTCTTGATGTATGCAATGAATATGTAGCCAGGTAAATTTAATCAATTAATTTTATATAAATAATTGTCTCATTTTAATTTTCTAAGATTAAAATTATTATCAGTGGAGCTGAAGACAAACATGGTTATCTTTGGGACAGACATTATGGAGTATGTTTAGCTAAATTTCCTCATTCTGATGTTGTTAATTCTGTTGCTTTCAATCCATGTGATCCTGAAATGTTAGTCACAACTAGTGATGACTTTACTGTTAAAGTTTGGCGTAGTCGAGCTGTAGTTCGTTCATTAGGATTAAATGAAGATTCCTTCCGTAGAGGTATGGAAGTACGTAATAGGCGAAAATTTCGAAAAAGTAGTTGTAATATTGATTGACTAAAGACTATTAAATTTCCAATTTAAATTTCTATTTAAAATCTTGAAAAATATATTAAATTACTTTACTTAACCTTCTATTTAAATGTGTAATATATTAATATATGAATTCATAAATTCTATTTTTAATTAAATAGAATTTAATAATAGAATATATATGGTTATACATTTATAAATATAATCTATAGATATTTATAATTATCTATAGATATTAATAATTAACACAAATGTTACATATATTTTATTTATAGAGTACTATCCTTAAGTAAAAAAAGAATGATTCTGCTGTATAATGATATTTATTAGAATTTGAATATTTATATAATTTTTTTATAATTCAAAAATTTTCACATAATTTTATTCATTTTTTTGTCATTTTACATGTACTTAAAGATAAATTATTTTCTTTCGAAAATAAGTTGTACATTTTTAAATATTTAAGAATAAATCTCTTCTAAATTTTTATAACAAATTTAATTGACAATATTTTATGTTTAGATAATAAGATAATATTTTCTGACTGATATTTTTAAATTAATTTAAAATAAGTTTTGATGGTACACAAATGTTTAATATATATAATTAGCAATTGCTGAAATAATTCTCATTAAAATAAAAATGTAAAATTAAAATAATGTTTTATAATTTTATTCAAATAAAAAAAGAAGACAAAAAATTAAAAATTTTTAATTATTCTATATATGTATATACAAATAATGTATCATCAGAACTATATAAATAATTATTTGTAATTAATATATTTTGAATAAGAAAATTTACTTTCAATTAAAATGAAATATAATATTTTAAACAAAGATTATCATTTGAAAAAAAATTATATTAATAAAAATATTATATAAGAAAAAAAAAGCTAATTAAAAAAAGAATTATTTTCTATGTTACAAATTTTAACATATATAATTACTTAAATATTATAATTATTATAAATATTATATTATAACAAGAGATATATATGTAATAAAAGATAATTAAGAATCGTTAAAATGAATCGTTAAGAAATTTATATTTAAAGTTATATGTAATTATTTCGTTAAGAGTTTTAAATTTATAATAAACTTTAATACTTACAATATTTTTGTAATTTGTTTTAGAATAATTATTAAAAAGCTATAAGATAATATACATGTTTTTATACTTTGTGATATAGGAACTATAATTAATTCTATAAAACTATATATTAATTCTATTTCAATGAAAAAATGTATATATTTTTATTTTTAAATTATTTAAAAATCATTAGCTATCATTAATAAATTTTTGACTATATATTATATAAATATTGAATCATGTAACATCAATTAATGATATAATGAATAAAAATCTATTTTCTTTTTTCCTTTACTTTCAATAATAATATACTTTAATCACTTATTAATAATATAAGTATTACAAGTGTAACTTGCAATATTTATTAAAAAATATGAATGTTAATAGTAGTAGTAATAATAATAATAATAATAATAATAAAATTATGCTAAAAATTGATTTCTTAATATTTCAAATTTCCTACAAAATACATATTAATATATTATTATATCTAATTTCATAAGAAATTATATTTAAAATCACATACCTAATTTTCACATTTCTTTTCTACAGCATTGATTCAAATTTTTTTTTCCATTTAAAGATATTATTTATATTATTAACATATTTATGTAGATACATTTACCATTGATTCTATAAAAAATATATAAAAAATTTTAAATAAAATTTTTAAACTTTTTTTATATTATTTAATTTATATATGCATTTTTGATATAATTTTATTCAATAAAATTACCTGGAACTGGAGATATTTCTTCTTTAGATGTTTCTGCATTACGTTGTAGAATTTTTTTATGAGCATCTTTATGACCATGACAATGTTCACATTCATCATCGCTATCTTCAGAACTACTTTCACAAAAACTTCTTGGTTTTTCATAAATACAACAACCTGTAATAACATATAAATTATACATTTGTACATAAATATAATTATTTTTTGTTTGTATTTTGTATATTATGCTATGATAAATTGAATGAAATAAATATTTACATTTAGATTTCTTTTTATTCATATGTTCATTATCTACAGTACCCTGAGTCCACTGAACCTTTTTATTTGATCTTGGTTTTCTAAGACATAATCGAACAGTAGGTACATCCTAAAAAAATAAAACTACGTAAAATATTTTCTTTTATATTTATACGATATTTATATGATATACATGATAAATTGTAAATTTATAATAAAAATGTAGATAAATATATTTCAGAAGATTACTTGTTTTAAATGAATATATTTCTTTATGTTAAAAAGTTAATATATAGTTACATTAAAAATATATAATAATATTAAAGTTTATATTTAAAAATTCAAAAATTATTATATTATTATGTTATTATATTATATTATTATTATATTATATATTATATTATTAAATTATTATATTAAATATTAGAATTTAAAATTTTTTTTATATCTCCTTTAAATAATAGCCACTTTTTTATTGCACAATCTTGACTTTTTTTAAAGCTTCTATTTTATCATCGGTATAGTTTAAAATATTTTTTAATATTTCTGTAGTATGTTGACCCATTACAGGAGGTGCAAATCGAACTTTATTTGTAGAATAACTATAAGTTACAGCAGGACCAACAACTTTAATTCTTTTTCCTGTAGAATGTTCCATTTCTTGTACTATTTTCATATAGTTTATATGAGGATCTTCAAAAACCTACAAAAATTTTTGTATAAAGACTATTTTTAAACCATTTAACATTAATATTTATAATTTTGTACCTGTTTTATTGTATTTATTGGACCATATGGGAATGAAGCACCTTCAAAAACAATTGTCCATTCTTTATTAGTTTTTGTTTCAAATCTTTTTCTGAGAATAGATAATAATTCATCTCTATTTTCCACTCTAGTCTTGTTATTTTTGTATTTATCTATTTTAGATAATTCTGTTAAATGCATTCTTTTAAGTAAATCTAAAAATTGTGCATCACTTCCAGTTCCTACTGTCATATAACCATCTTTTGTATGAAAAGCTTCATAAGGTACAATACTTTCATGTTCTGAACCCCAACGTACTGCTTCTTTATTAGCATTTAAATAATTTGATCCTATATTTATTAAACTAGCAACTTGTGTTGCTAATAAATTACATTGAATCCATTGTCCTTTCTTAGTTGTCATTCTTTGATATAATGCAGCTAATATAGCACCATGAGCATATAAACCTGTTGCTAAATCAGTTACTGCAATTCCAACTTTACATGGTGGACCATTTTTTGAACCCGTTATATGTAACAAACCTCCTATAGAAGCAGCAATCACATCATATCCTGGTCTATTTGCATAAGGTCCTTTATATCCATAACCAGTCAAAGAACAATATATTAGATGAGGTGCTATTTTCGAAATATCTTCATATCCTAAACCCATTTTTTTCAATTTCCCTGGTACATAATTTTCTACTAATACATCAGATTTTTTTGCTAACTCATAAATTATATCTTTGCCTTTCTTTAAATCGATACATATACTTTTTTTATTTCTATTAACACTAAGAAAATAAGTTGCTTCTTCAGTTCCTTGTAAAAATGGTGGACCCCATTTTCGTGCTTCATCCCCACTATCTGGTTTTTCAATTTTTAAGATCTCAGCACCAAGATCTCCAAGAATCATGGTACAATAAGGTCCGGCAATAATTCGAGTTAAATCCAAAACACGAATTCCGGATAAAGGTGATTTATCATCTTTGATATTTGTACATGTATATTTTCGATTTTTTGTAGTATATATGTTTAATAAATGTTTTGTCCTTATCCATTTTGAAACAAATAATGTGTACATTGTATATTTTTGATAAAGAACAGTTGTTTTTATAAAAAATATTTATTATTCACAATTATAAATATAAATATCATTTCACTAAATTAATAACTAAAATCACCATAAAATTACACAATGATATTATTAGAATAACACTTTACACTATTAACACTCGTGTTATATCTTTTATATCATAAAAAATATAAATTATTATGTCAAAATAATGACGCAATCATGATAAAACTAAGCATACCTGAGATGCAGAATCTGTAACATCTGTTTCTGTTTGTATTTGAGTAGCTGATTGCTCAGATGTTACCGATCTCTCCATTTGGAATATATTTTCCACAAAATGCAAAATAAATAAACAATTTAATGTGATTCAATATTGCGGTTATTTCTTACTGTCATCATTCGCAATTGATGAAAAAGACGCCATGTTTAAAATTAGTAAAGAACTGTTTACTCTTTGTATTATATTAGAAAAATGTTTTTTAATTCATATATCATAAACAATATTATCATTATTGCATATATAAATTTATATTACATTTTATTTATATTTATTCATTCATAAAATTATGATTCAAAACATTGAAGATGATCTTAAATATTATATTAAATTCAGAAGTATAACAAAATAATTTACTATGATAAAATATTTATTATTAAATTTAATTCGTTTTAAATATGTATTATAAATATCAACATATATTCGTTTAATATATTTAAATTATTTTTAATAATAGATATGTCACTTGTAATTATTGTCCGTAAAGACGAACAATTTGCTAAACTGCCGTAAAGTGAATTCTGTATTTCAATGCATTTGTACGATTTCGTATAAATATTTAAGGCCTAATGCTCAGTTTTACACAAAAATATATTTCAAAGTTAATACGGGCAATTAAGGTCTTTTTGATTAATTTAATATCTTTTTAGACTCTATAACTATGGAGGTAAAATTTAATTTTAATCAAAAGAGGTTATATGATTATTTAAATTTCATTAAATAATTTTAGTATATATTATGAGTTTAATAATTTTTCTTAATTTTTTAGCCAATTACTAAAGTTCCTTTGCCATTAGAACCCATAAAATCAAATCAGGTAGAAGACAGAAGATTGTGGGTAGGCAATTTAGATTTAAGAATTAATGAGTAAGTATTTATTTCAAATTAATGATTAAATTATACTAATATAATTCTTTAGTATTAGAAAACCACATAATTTCTTTGTGTAATAAAAAAATCTGAAAAAACTAACTCTTTATCTGTTAACTGGTACCAACTCCTAAAACTCGTCCAAAAACATGGAACAATTGAAAAGTTCGACCTTCTATTTCATCGATCAGGCCCACAAGCTGGTCAACCTAGAGGTTATGCATTTGTTACATATAAAACTATTCAAGATGCTAAAACAGCTAAAGATGCTTTACATAATTTAAAAGTGGGAGCAAAAAACATTATTGTCAGATGGGCTCATAGTGTAACAGAGGTAATAATTAAAATAATATTAAATATTAATATTTTTTTTTGTTAAATTCTTTGAATATATTAATTAAACAAAAGTTTGTTTATTATATTTAATTTTTAAATTAGTAAATTAATTTATTTTATTTAAGTCTGATATGGATAAGCCAAAGCCAAAAATAGATATACCTGCTCTAGCTGGAGCTAAAAAAGAAGATAAAAGAATCAGGTAAATTTTAATTTATAAATATATAATAATAAAAATAATTTTGAATAACTATTATTAAATATTATTATAATATAATTTTTAATAGTCGTGAAACAGCAATTCAAGCTATAGAAGCAAAATTGAAATTAATGAAAGAATCAGAAGAAGAATTTGAATTAAATAAACCTTTAAATGGATCACCAATAATACATTTATATCAAAAACCAGAAAATCCAAAACCGTCCACATCAACTCGTTATCATAATCGAAGTAATTATTATCATAATAATAAGCCATACAATCGTCATAAACCAAGAAGATAATTTAAAAATTGTTTTTTTTTTTTAATTTATAGTGTTACAATTAAAAGTAATCATTTCATTTATCAATGTTTGTTCCATGACTATAGTTGGAATATTTATATTATTTATATATTCTATTTAAGTAATATCTCTGTATTATGTCAATTTTTTTATTATAAAATCTTATTTTTTAGTTAGTTTTTTAAGTCTCGTTTTCTACTGTCAACATGATTCCTAAGGTGCAATTGCATATTGGATACACAAGTATCTTAATTCACTAACAACATAATATTTAATATGTACATTAATGTACATGTATTTTCATAATCTATAATATCTTTTTATAATAAATAAATATATACTTTAATATATATTTTATTGTAATGTAAAATATGATAATTTTTTATTTAAAATTAAATATCTAAAAATAAAAAGATATTAATATAAAATTTAAATAAAAGTGATATTAAATTTTCGCTATAATTAGTTTTATTTTAATTATAATACAATTACATAAACAAACAAAATTATGGTTCTTTTAAACTTTTTTTATTTTTTCCACGCATGTGATATGGTAAGGGTACTATAGCAGGACATGGTATTTGACCAGATATTACACACATGCAACTTCTAGGACAACCAACACCAAAATTAGCAGAATTATCTTTTTTTTCTCGCATTTCATTTTCTTGCTGCAAAATATGCTTTGTTTTACCAATTACATTTTGAAGATGAAATAATATGTCTTCTTTAGATTTACTATCTAAATCAATTAACATAGTATTTCCATTTTCTGTAAAAAATTGAAAAAGTATTCTTTTTGATATATTATTTTAAAAATTATTATTAATTATTAATATTATCTCATAATATATTATATTTTTTATATGAATATATACATATAATTTTATAATGCATAGATTTAAAAAACATTGAAAATCTTAAACTCAAAATCATATGAATAAAAATAGAATTATTCAAGATTGTATAAAGAAAGACAAAAATTAAATTTTTTAATTATTATATAAAAAAAATATATGATATGTAATAATTTATTTCAAAAAGAAAAAAAATTACATACCATAATAACATTTAATAAAAGGTGTTGGTGTCATATTTTTGAAAGTGATAATTTGCACATTTGGATTTTTATATTGAATTTGTGGTAAATTCCAAAATATGAAATCCCTAAATAAAAAATCATTTATTAATTATAAATATATATTATATATATATTGATTATATTTTTAAGTATATTTTAATAAAATGTATTTTATATGTGTAAAATATAAAAAATCAAATAAAACATAATTTCATAAAAATAATATAAAATAAATAACCTGGCGCCTTTATGATGTTCTCCATATGTATTATAATTAATAGAAAATATTTGTATTTCATCTTTTAAAATCAATTTACCAGCTTTTAGATAATTTAATGTTCTTCGTATTGGTGCTTGACCGATCATAAATGGCATTTTGATTGTTTTTTAAATTAAAAATTGTTTGAAACAATATGATTCTTTGTTACTTTATATGCACATATACTTAATGATCTATAAAATAAAATATTTTTAACGATAAATATTAATTATTTTATTAAATGATTCATTTTTAATTTAAATATTAATATTAAATATTTTTAATAAGAAAAATATTTTTAATTTTACCTACATTAATATTTAATTATTAATGAAGTTAATAATTTTTATTATTCTAATAATAATATTTTCTAATTTCATATTTAAATCAAGTTTACATATATTATAATATATAAATATCTTTAAAAATATTTTTGGTTATGTTAATATTTAAGTAACATTTGTTACGCCACCGTTAATTCAGTCAAAGAACTGAAATTACGGTGTATGTGCGACCGGTGTATATATCACATGTTCCAGATATTTTCTTCCTTTCTCTTTTGAAATATTTTATCATTAGTTGTCCAGCTGCTTTAATATAAATTGAGTAATTATTAATAATAATTAAAGTGAGTTATTATTTAATATTTATTTATACATCATAATTTTATAATTATAATAATATTGTAATATAAATAATAATTTTAAAAATTAAATATATAATTTTTTAATTACTTGTTATTTGAATATTTTGTTTACTTTTAATTTATTAACCATATGTTATTTTGTAGTTATTTTGTAAAAATTTTATTATATATTGCTTAATTTTAAGAATAGAATAAGCAAGAAGAGGAAAAATAAGAAGAATAGATCAATATGACTATAATGATGACTGCCAAACAAATTCGGCAAGCTTATATAGATTTTTTTAAAAATAAAGGCCATGAATATGTGCATTCTAGTTCTACAATACCACATGATGATCCAACTTTATTATTTACAAATGCTGGAATGAATCAAGTATTAATAAAATTGTTATTGTTTTTAATTATATAAAATGTAATTTTTATTCATTATTTTTATTTGTTTTAGTTTAAACCAATATTTTTAGGAATAGTGGATCCTAATAGTGATATGGCAAAATTAGTGAGAGCTGTTAATAGTCAAAAATGTATTAGAGCTGGAGGAAAACATAATGATTTAGATGATGTTGGAAAAGATGTTTATCATCATACTTTTTTTGAAATGATGGGCAATTGGTCTTTTGGAGATTATTTTAAAGTAATATATTAATCATATAATGCATAATTTATTTCAAAACTATTATTCTATATTTACAAACTATTATTTAATTTTTATATTTACAATTCTATAGAAAGAGATTTGTACCTGGGCTTGGGAATTTTTAACTGTTAAATTAAAATTATCATCAGATCGATTATATGTAACTTATTTTGGAGGAGATGAAAAGAATAATTTAAAACCTGATGAAGAATGCAAACAAATTTGGCTTTCTTTAGGGTATATTTTATGTTTTATTTATACATATTGCTGTATTTAATTTTTATTATATTTATTAAGATCATTATAAATAATTTTTTCTTAGTTTATCTCCTACACATATATTGCCAGGAAATATGAAAGATAATTTCTGGGAAATGGGTGAAACAGGTCCATGTGGACCTTCTAGTGAAATCCATTACGATCGCATTGGCAATAGAGAAGCAGCTCATTTAGTAAATCAAGATGATCCAGATGTTCTAGAAATTTGGAATCTTGTATTTATACAATTTAATAGGTTAGTAATTTTTATAATATATAAAATAAATTCTAATTTTTTAATGTTACACATTATTTTAGAGAAAATAATGGAAATTTGAAATTATTACCAAAAAAACACATTGATTGTGGTTTAGGTTTAGAAAGATTAGTATCAATTATACAGAATAAATCTGCAAATTATGATACTGATTTATTTATGCCACTTTTTGATGCAATACAAAAAGGTACAAGAGCACCATCTTATCAAGGGAAGGTTGGTAAGGAAGACAAAGATGGGATAGATATGGCATATAGAGTTTTGGCTGATCATGCAAGAACTATTACAATTGCTCTTGCAGATGGGGGTATACCTGACAATACTGGTAGAGGGTAAATTTATTATATTTATCTATTCATTTTTTCTAATCTATATATTATTAATCTATATACATATATTATTATATTAACTAAATTTTAATCAATTTATTATTTAATTATTATTATTATAATTTATTATTTATTATTTAATATTAATAAAATTTTAGATATGTATTAAGAAGGATTTTGAGACGTGCTGTACGTTATGCAATTGAAAAATTAAATGCTAAACCTGGATTTTTTGGATCATTGGTGAATGTTGTTGTAGATCTTCTTGGTAAATTTTATTTTAATTTTTAAGTATTATTTCTGAAATAATTATTTATTAAAAATTTTTTATTATGAAAATTTAGGTGATGTTTTCCCAGAAGTAACAAAAGATCCACAACATATAATTGATATTATTAATGAAGAAGAAACTCAATTTCTTAAAACTTTATCACGTGGTCGTAATTTATTAAATCGTACTATAGTAAAATTAGAATCATCAAATGTTCTTCCGGGTGATGTTGCATGGCGTTTGTATGATACGTATGGTTTTCCTTTTGATTTAACACAACTTATGGCTGAAGAAAAGGGTTTAAAAGTAGATATAATTGGCTATGAAGAAGCAAAAAAACAAGCACAGGTATTATAAGAAATATTTTATAACATAAAATTAAAAATTTAATTTTTATAAAATCATAAAAATTATTTAATATCTCAGCTTATTTCTCAAAATAAAAGTGGTGAAGTAGATGATCAAATTAATTTGGATGTTCATGCAATTACTGAATTACAAAATAAAAAAATTAAACCTACAAATGATATACCAAAATATGATTATAAAGTTATAAATAATAAAATATGTGAAGAGTATGAATTTGCTCCATGTTTTAGTACTGTAATTGCTCTTAGACGTGCTAAAACTTTTGTCAATGAAGTATCATCAGGAGAAGAAGTTGGAATTTTGTTAGATCAAACTAATTTTTATGCAGAACAAGGTGGACAAATGTATGATGAAGGATTCTTAACTAAAATCGATGATGAAGTAAATAAATAACATTCTCATAAATTTACAATTACTTAAACACAAATAATAATGTTTATTTTTCAAGGATACTGAAGTTCATATAAAAAATGTTCAAGTCAGAGGTGGTTATGTTTTACATATTGGAATTGTCAGTCAAGGAAAATTGAAAAAAAATGATAAAGTATTTTCTAACATAGATACTACACGAAGAAGACTTTTGATGAGCAATCATACTGCAACTCATGCTCTTAATTATGCTCTCCGTGAAATATTAGGTACAGAAGTGGATCAGAAAGGTTCTTTAGTTGCACCTGATCGCTTACGTTTTGATTTCACAAATAAAGGTTTGTCAAAAAATAATTATAAAAATATATTTAAAAATATTTCGAAATCTATATTTTAAATATGTTTTTATAGGAGCGATGACTACAGAACAAATAAGAAAGGTAGAAGAAATAACGAATAGTATAATAAATGAAAATAGAATGGTTTATGCTAAAGAATGTAATTTAGGACTAGCAAAAACAATTCAAGGTTTACGTGCTATGTTTGAAGAAACTTATCCTGATCCTGTAAGAGTTGTTAGTATAGGTATACCAGTTGAAGATTTAGAAAAAAATCCTTTAAGTTCTGGCGCATTAAAAACTAGTGTAGAATTTTGTGGTGGAACGTAAATATTTTAATTTATTTAGTAACGAATAATGCAATCTATAAACATTTTTTAATATCAATTTTTTTTATAGACATTTACATTATACAGGACATATTAGAAATTTTATTATAGTTAGTGAAGAAGCTATCGCTAAAGGTATTAGACGTATAGTAGCTCTAACAGGTCCTGAAGCAGTGAAAGCTCAAAAAAAGACATCAATGTTACAAAACTATTTAGATGAACTTCAAATAACTATTGAAGCTGATAAAGATAATATAAATACAAAAGAACATGTAAAAAAAATAGTTGAATTAACAGATGATGTTTCACATGCTATTATTTCAAGTTGGAAAAAGGTATATCTTATTCATGTACATATTTGATGTATATATATTACATTAAAAATATTATTCAAATATAGGATAAAATACGTAAAATGTTAAAAGATTTAAAAAAAATACTTGATGATAAAGAGCGTGCAATCAAAACTGCGATAGCCAATATAGTTTTAGATAATATTCAACAAATAATTCAACAAAATATTGGATGTTTGGTATTAGTTGAAGTATTACAAGCATATAGTAATACAAAAGCTTTAGACTCTGCTCTTAAAAAAATAAGAACTATATCACCAGAAACAAGTGCATTACTCATAAGTATCGATCCTGATGCGAAAAAGATTTTTGCACTTAGTTCAGTCTCTAAGGTAAGATGAAATGTATGTAATCAAACTATTTAATATAAATAAACTAATAAACTAGTAATAAACTATTTAAATAAAAATGAAAATAATATTTTTATCGTTATATTTTATATATAATAGTCTGCTATAAGTAAAGGATTAAAAGCAAATGAATGGATTCAAGAAATTGTTCCATTTATGGAAGGGAAAGGAGGTGGAAAATCTGAATCTGCTCAGGCTTCGGGTACCAATATATCATGTATAACAAAATTAATATATACAGCTAAAAATTTTGCTAATTCAAAGCTTGGACTAGCAGGTAGAAATTAATCTATTATATATAAATATAAATATTATAATGAAAAACTATCTTTCTAATATATATCTAAAATAATCTAAAATATATTTTCAGAAAATATAAATGAAGATCATGATCAATTGAAAGGTGATGAGAAATTTATATATTTTAAAACTCTAAAAGACAAATTAATACTTTCTGGTAATAGTGGAAGTATTAAATATTATCGTATCCAAATAGTTGCTAAATATAACAATATAGAATTAATTACAATGCCACATAAAAATAATATATTCAAAGGTATCAAATTACAAGGAAATGATTTTGAATTATTTGATAGTAATGCAATTGCTTTTTATTTATCAACTGATCAATTCAAATGTTCAAACAATTCTTTTACATTTAGTGAAGTTTTACAATGGTTAAGTTATGCAGATAATCACATTTTACCAGCAGTACTTGGATGGGTTGTGCCATATCTTTCAAAAAATATTCCAAACAATATCAAAACAAATATTAAGACATCTAAAGAAGATGTTCTTTCTTCTTTACAGAAATTAAATAATATATTATTGACAAAAACTTATTTAGTTGGAGAAAGAATTAGTCTTGCAGATATTACTGTTTTTACTACTTTAATGCCGTTATATGAATATGTATTAGATTCAGAATATAGAAAGCAATTTACGAATTTAAATAGATGGTTTTTTACTATTTTAAATCAGTCTCAAGTAACTAGTGTGATAAAAAAATTTAACATATGTGAAAAAGTTAAATATTAAATATTGTTCGTATATGTGAAAAAGTTAAATATTAAATATTGTTCGTATAATTAACTTTTATAAATGTTTTTTATTGAAAAATTATTATAAATATATAATATAATTAATATATATGTATATATATATATATTATGTAAAATCTTCATATTGCAGTGTGTTCTTTTCATTTTTTTTTCCTTCTTTGTCATATAGTATTCTTATCTCCTTTAATAAAATAGATATATTTGTACCCATTTTAGCAGAAATTGGAATAATTGGTAAATGAATTTTTTGCTTTAGTATTTCTAATTTTTTCTATAAATATATAATTCATTATATCAGCATTTAATTTTTAAGCAATATTAATTAGTGAAAATTATTTTACCATTGTTCCTGGCAAATCCATTTTATTTGCTGCAATAAGAAGTAATCTTTTGTTCAATTGTACATTAAATTCTGTGATTTCATATTTTAAAATTTCAAAATCTCTCCATGGTTCATCAGACGTAATATCAAGAATAAATAATAAAATTTTACAACGTTCTACATGTTTAAGAAATTGTATACCGAGACCTTTATTTTTATGAGAATCAGGTATAAGACCCGGCAAATCAGCAACTTAAAAATTAATAAATTTATTAAAAATTAAATAAAATATTAACTAATAGATTATAGCACATTATTAACCTGCAATTTGTTCATAATCATCATATAATACCATTCCCAGGTGAGGTTTTAATGTCGTAAACGGATATGCTGCAACTTTTGGTCTAGCTCTAGATATTGTTCTTAATAATGTACTTTTACCTGCATTTGGAAATCCAATCTGATAAAAAAGATTAATATAATAATATTGTTAATTTTTAATTAAATTTGTAAAAATCAATAAGAATATTAATATAGTTTTTCTAGTTAGATTACTCACTAATCCTACATGTGCCATACTACTTATTTCTAATACATATTGAAAATCTTCTCCTTTTGCACCATATTCACTTATACGTGGTATTTGATATACATCTGATTTAAAAAATGCATTTCCATGACCACCAGCACCACCTCGAGCAGCAATAAACATCATTCCTTTTTGATTTAAATCAGCTATTATGTGTCCCTCTATATTACGTACTATAGTACCTATAGGAACATGTATTACAGTATGTTCTGCATTTTTTCCAAAGCAGCTTTTATTATGACCATTTTCACCATTTTCAGCTTTGAGAACACTAGTTAAATGAGAAAGATCTCTAACATCAAATGCTGCCTGTAAATTTTTAACATATAATATAGAAGCTAAATATAATATAATATACATAATTTACATAAAAATGTAATGCTATTTAATTTTGATTTTTTTAAACAAATTGTTTATTTTTACCTGAAAAATGATATGCCCACCATTTCCACCATCTCCACCATCTGGTCCAGCATTTTCATTTGCCCACAATTGCAAAAATGATATATTTCCATCTCCACCTTTTCCACCAATTGTTCTTACCTAAATTTTGATATAAATAAATATTTCTAGATATTAGATAAAAAATTAAAAAAAATTATTTAAATTCATACTTTCTTCAAATCAACAATATTCCTTTCTGTATCGTTATTTGCTTTTGGTTTTATTGTATATAAAGGTTTGGAAATATTTTCTTGTTCTTTAAATTCTTTACAAAATGATTTAAATATATTTTTGTTTATATTCTTATATTTTTGAATATTTATTATGATATTA
Organism: Apis florea; assembly: GCF_048593485.1. Lineage (NCBI taxonomy): Eukaryota > Metazoa > Arthropoda > Insecta > Hymenoptera > Apidae > Apis > Apis florea. The sequence continues at coordinate 5,526,867 of NW_028256416.1, read as the reverse complement.
TACATATTTTGTTTCCAAGAATTATATATAATTACATTCTTTATTTGATGAATACAATACATCTGAAAATAATGTTAAAACATAAAAAATTTTTAAATAGAAATAAATAATAGTTTATTAAATTATAAATTATATTGAACTGTACTTTTTTTAATATAATATGTAACATTATTATCTTGAGACTGATACATTTAAATTATTTTCCAAAATATCTGCTATTAAATTTTCATGTATATTAATAACTCTTTTTCTATACAATGGTAAACAATTAGATCTATAACTTATTCTATAAGTTCTCTTTTCTATTTTTTCTGAAGGTGCATAAGATCTTATAAAAGCAACATTATTTATAATACATCCTGCATGGTTATATAATAACACATAAAATTTAATAGAATCAAATTTTTCATTAATGACAAAAGTTATATCAAATGTATATGTGTGAGTATCTATATTGATGCTATTTATGTTTGTTATAATGTCATTTATATCTGTTATATTATTTACAATGTCATTTATATCTGTCCATGAAAAATTATCATTACTGTATGATAGAATATTTATTTTTTTTTTTGGAGCAATATTATTAAGATTTGGTGATTCAGATTTTATAAATATATGAGTTAAAGCTCCAACAGAGTGAAACTGCTTATTTAAACTACGATATCCAGTTACTATATAATTTTGGAAATATAACCATATAAATGGTTCAATTGCTGTTAATATAAAATTTCCATGTGCTGCCATTTCTGTAATCTTCCACGAATCATCCCAACGTCTTCGTGGATTGTCAATAGATGTACCACCTTGACCTTTGCACAAAGTAACTAATACTTGACCATTACTTTTTAATGATTCTGATATACTTATAAAAAATTGTTTTAATAGTTCTCTATTTTTTTCTATTCGCATTTTACCACCAATATGAGGAAAATTAAAAATAATTTTGTCAAATAATTCTGTTTTTAATATTGGATGTTCTTTTAAATTTGTTGCATCAACTCCTAATAATACACGAATACCTGAAAAGAAAAGCATAGAATTCTTTATAAACTTAATTATTAAAAAAGAATTATCAAATAAAAATTTTAATTTCTTATTAAAATACTACCATAATTTTTTAAATATTCTATGTTTTTCTTTCCAAAATCTTGATCAACAGTAGTTTCATAACATGTTGCAGTAATATCAATCTTTAAATTGAGATTAAATAATGCCAGAGAAAATGAAAAATTACCCTCTCCAACTAAAAGTACGCGATCACCTTCATTGAATATAGAAATTTTCATTTCAATAAATGCAATTCAAATGCTTCAAATTATTATTATTTAATTATTATTATTAAAATAATAAATTTATGTTAAAATACTATTATATGCGTAATTAATCTTTAAATATTAATCTTAATAAGTATTAAATAACTAACCTTAAAATAAACATAATATATAAATGCACGTTGTGTATTTCGAACACGTACTTAAATTATCAACAAGTACAAATTACCATAAAAATTTAGCATTATAATAATATAAGGATATATATTATTAAAAAAAAATTTTGAAATTCAATCAAATGTTTTTTAAAACTCTATTTTATTCAATATTCTATTTTATTTATATGATTAGATATTTTTATACATAATATTTATAGAAAAATATTAAAGATATTACTCCATAATTTTTTAAATAAAATAAAATTATTAAAAATTAATTACGTTCGTATCTTTGTTTTCATTAATTTGTAAATTTTCTCATGTTTTGAGACTATGAAAATAATTGTGTATATAAAAAAATTTTTTTTTCATTTTACGAAAAAAGATAAAATATATGTATATATCAGATATTAATAATTTAACAATATAGAATTTATAAAAAACATATTATATATAAAATAATTATTTTACAGATTATTTACATTATATTAATTTAAAATAAAACATTTTAATGAAAATCAATGAAATCTTAATTTTTAATATTTGTATTTATATATATATTATTTATATAATTCTTTTTTTTTAATTTTAAGAGATTAATCTATATATACATATAGAATTTTCATAAAACGGTTAATAGTACAATTATTAAAAGGAATGATTTTACATGAAAAAATAAATCAAAAATATAATATAAAATTTGAAACTTCATTTTCAAATAAAGCAGGTTTCAAAATTTTTTAAATACAAATAAATAATTCCTGATATGAATGAATTTATAATGATGGTAACATATAAAGCAAATTACTATTTGATAATAAATTATTGATAAAAAAATAAGAAAAAAAATATATAACAAAATTTTATCGCTTGAGTCTTTGTTTTTACGAAAATTGAAATTAAATATATCAATATTATATATATTATATATTTATAAAAATATATATATATACATATATATATGTATACATGTTATTTTATAATTGAATATAGTTAAGTAATAATATAATTGTCAAATTTTCATTTGTGTAATCAATTCAATTTTCGAAAACTAAGATATATATTTATATGAAAAAAATTTATTAATATATTTTTATTTTTCTGTCGATAATTTTTTTTATTTATTATTTATTTATTCATTATCAAATAATAAATTTTAGTTATACTTAAAAATTTTTCAAACTTAATATATTTAAAAAAGAAGCTCAAAAAATTTTTATAATATATTATTAATTTATTTTTTCATCTGAGAACTTGCTTCATATTATCATATGAAATATTCTTATATAAATACGTATGTATAATTTTTAAAAAATATTTTTAAGTTTATTTTTTGATTAAAAATTTTTATGCTTTTTTAATATTCTTAAATTTATTTACTTCAAATTATAAAAAGAGATTTAAAACAAAAAAAAAACATATATTATAGTCATATATTTCTCTATCTTAATAATTCCAATTAAAAAGAAAAAATAATTAATAAAATATAATTGCAGAAACAAAAAATCTGATATTTATTATTTTTAGTTTAGTAATAAAATATATTTTTTAATATAAATTAATGTTATTAAATATTATTATTAATTATTAAAGAATATCACAAAGACGTCTTATAAACATTTTAATGTATAATATATAATATATATATTAAAAATGTCTTATAAATCATGAAATTTAAAAAAAATTAAATCCTTGATGTTTATGCATGATATTTATATATATACATTTATATATAAATATATATTAGACATTGTGCCAATTTATAACGGAAGTAATTTAAAATAAACTTAGTGTTTTTGCTGATATCTTCTTTGGCTTATAAGCGGAAGTTTATGACATAATACTACAATGAATGAATGAAACTATTTTTATCCGATAGTTCGATGAGTCAATTATAAATTTAGTATCAGGAATTTAGTATCATGTATGATTTTTATTTTACATATATTGAATATTTGCGCAATGTTAAATTTCTTAACAACAAAATCAGGCGTTTATTGAAATGAATTAAACTATTTCTTATTGCGTAATTAATCATTATTTATTTAATATAATATAATATTTATATTATATTACATATAATACTTTCTAATAAGTTTATAAATAAATAATTTGTAATATATAAAAAAACTTATTATTGCATATATTAATTTAACATTCTATTGAATTTGTAAATATTTAATATACATATTATATAAATATTTATATAAATAAATAAATTAATTATTCATATATTCATATATATATTTGAAATTAATATTTGGAAAAATTGAAATTGGGTTAGGTGTACATCTTTTTCGTGATTTGTAGTATTGTCTTTTTTATATCTTGAATATATCGCAATACGCAAGTCCATGAATAACCGATATCTATTCAATCCGCAGCAAAATATTAACTTGTGGTTTTTCATCATGGTGCACTTTGTATTTAATACTATCATTTTAATACATCTACGTGTTATATTGTTATATTTACAAAGATATGCGTAATTTTTCAAATTTAAGAAAGATCTAAACTGATTACTGAGAATATTATTAAATTCTAACAGTAAGTTAAAAAATATATTATATATTGAATTATTGTTTATAAGATTATGTGAATAGCATTATCTATCAAAAGTATTATTATTTTATTACATTATAATTATAGAGGAAATAATATTTTTGCACATTTTTTTAATTAATAGACAAAATATATCAAATATATATAATAAAATTTAATTGATATAATATTAAAAATCATTTTAAGTCTGTACAAAGTTTAACTACAATAAAAAATAAAATGTTAAATTGAAAAAAAATGTAACTTTAAAAAAATTGTATAATTTTAACTAGCAGCAATATATATTATTTTTTAATATAAATAATATATAAATATTTGAAATTAAAAAAAATTAAAAAGTAAACCAATAAACATTTATTATATATTTTTGAATAGTTAAATATTGTTAACCGAAATATAAAATGAAAAGAAAATAATTTCAAAAGTTAATGCAATTATAAAAACTTAAATTAGAAAAATTAAATCAAATTAAATTATATAAAAACATCCTTATTGTTTAGAGTTAATTATACCTATGTATAAAATTATTTTTGTGAAAAATAATTTATATTACTTTCATTCAATCTTTTAAATCAATACTATTATATCATTATACTTCTATTATTATTATATTAATTTAATTTTCAACTTCTAAATATTAATAAAAATATCTTTATTTCATTTTCTATATATCGAATAATATTTGAATAATAATTTATCTATTTATGTGTTTGCACGCAATCATTAAAAATGTATTGTTATCTCATATTCACATCACATTCACATTTGCAGACATCCAATGATTTAATATTTATTATTATATAAATCGCACAATACAAATTACAAATAATATTTATTGAAAACTTTTTACATTTTTATTTTCTTTAATAGATTTAATTAAAAAACAAATATATATATATATATATATATATATATATTTTTATTTTTAATCGATTCCTTTTCATGCATAGTACTTAACATGCTTATCACAGTTAAGAATTTATGTCACTCGAAGTTTCGCACTTCTGAGTTTATTTTGGTATTATTGTAACTTGGCAACTAAACTGGTTGTACAAGGCTAAAAGAAGAACACAACCTCAAACAGATAAATTACGAAAAATTTTATTACATATTATAAAATAGTGCCGATTATAAAAAAACTAATGAAAACATTAAAAATTGTGTTAACAATTGTTTTTTTATAACAATCAGTTAACAATTTATATTTAAATTTCTATGGTAAGTATACGATCTAATGTTTTTATTTAATTATAGAAATATATTTAATAATAGATATATATGTAAATAAATCATGAATTTAATATTTAATTTTTCGTATTAATGACGGGAGATAATCGATTACTTTCAATAATGAATCGATAATTTCTCATCAAGCTAAGTTAATATCTATTTAAGAAATTCAGGATTAAAAATACTATTATAATTGTTGTTATATATAATAATATGCTATCGTGTTTCTCATTATTTATTACGTGATCATAACCCGCTACATATATATATATGGAATATAACTTATAAAAAACTTAGAATCTAGCCATTCGGTCGATTTACCTTTAAATAAAGTATGAGTGTTCTATGAAACGTCGTGTATTCCGTCGTCGTATTCCAAAGGACTTTAAGGTCATATTAGATTTAAAACTTATATTTACTATTGAAGGATATACTTACAGTTTATAGGTTCTTCACCTTCATTTATATAATATATCACATAGATATATGATTATAAATTCATTTATATTATAGTTATACAAATTATAATTTAAATCATAATTAATAGATTTTATTTTTTATATATTTTTTTATAAAACATATTACAATTCAAAATTAAAATTAAAATATTTAATTGCAATATTTAATTTATAGATAATCATATTACGATAATTTAAAAACATAAGTTATACCTTTCATATTGATAATTATATTTGGTTGTATAAATTTGAATCCACAACTATACAACATTTAACAACGTAAGAACGTTGCAAGATACACATGCACAAATAATTATGACATATCATATACATATTTAATCAATGACGTTTATATATATTCTATGCATTTTGCAGCATATTATATTCATATACATATATATTTTATATACATGCCATATTGTAAATAATTATTAAATAAATCTCTCTAGATATATATAATTAAATAATCAAAATAATACTAATACTAAATGATAAATTAAAATTATTATTAAAAGAAAATCATAAAAAATATAATTACATAATAAAATCACAAAAAATAATTTTTACATATAAAAATAAAAATCATAAAATGCATTATTAATTAAATATAAATAATAATATGATTATAAATTGCAAGAAATATAATGATCTTAATAAATGGAATCGTATGCAATTTCAAATAATGAAGTGAATGAAAGTACAATCGTAATTATTCTACCTCAACTGAACGGAATTCTTCTTATGTCTAGAAGTGGTGACATCAGGGAGGGTAACCGCATGACGGCGCCACGAGAGCGTCGCGACGCGAGCTATGGTCGTCAGGCGGCGCCGGTCGTTCGTCACGAAACGAGGCGGGGTTGCAGAAGTTCTCGTATGAAAGAAAGAAAGAGGCAGCCAATTCTCGTGATGTGAATTCGAGCAAAAGAGAAAGAACTGAGGAGAATCGTGAACAGAACGGTGTAAGACATACGGCGAAACTAGCGCCTCTGTTTGTACGCTCTCTTTGTTACTTTTGTATCTATCGGTTTATGAAAAAGAGACACGGTTCTCGGAATTAAATGCCAAGTCGTGACAACGTATCTCCTCGATCCTTTCGTTAACTACTCCCATCTTTTTTTTCTTTTTCTTTATATACTCTTTCTCTTTTTATTCTGTTCAATTTTATATTCTTACATTAGTGTTTGTCATTCAAAATTCACAAAATCCAAATCTGTTACTATCAGTTTTCTGTGGTGATATCATAGTGTAGCAAGATCCAATTGACAAAAAAGAAGAAAATTTGTGCATGAAACGATATAAATGTATATGAACATCATGTGTGCTTTTCTTATACATATATGTATTACATCGGTACGAGGTACGATAGTGTCTCGTCGTAGATCTCTTTTAATCCTATCAGTGACTAATTAAACGTGGAAATTCAGCAACTTTATGGCTGGACAATGCGTCGACCAGGATAACAACGGAATATAAAAATATCAAGAAATCCTTGAAGTTCTATAAGGATTTTCTATTCTCGTCTTTGTTTCTCTCGTCTTTCTTATGGGTATGCCCTACCTGATGTTTAATTCGATAAAATTTCATTAAATGGATTTTTAACATTTCTTAAAATTTAATTTATGATATTAAGTTTTGATATCTGTATCTATATAATTCGTGTCTTGATTACAAATATACACGTGTTATGCGCGTGTAGTATACGCATAGAATGCAAATTTGTTCGTATGCGTCACCATGTATGCCGGTTAAGAAAATTTATATATTCATAATTTGCTAGAAAAAAATTAATTAAAAATTAGATACTAACAAATTTTTTATTTACAAAAATTTATATAATGAAGCATATAATTATATATGTTGTCATATTGTTTTATTATTATTTCAATTCCATTAGTTGTTATAAGTAATAGATTTTATAAATCTAAATAAATATATAAGAAATAGATGCAATAAAATTCAATTATACAATTTTTCGTTATAATAACAATAATAAATTATTAAATAATAATATATTATAAATATATTTTAAATAATTATATTAATAATAACAGATAATTTTTATATATATACAATTTTATATAAATACAATTTTTTAAATTTTCAAATTTGTTTTTAATATTAAATAATATTCTGTATAAGAATAAATTAATAAATTAATAATGTTACATAAATGCAAATAATTTTTCATTAACATTTATAACATTTATGTATAATGTTATAATGTTAAGAGAAAAAAATAAATTTGATTTATTTATTACAATTATTAAAAGTTTATGTAAAAGCGAAATTAACCTATTTAATTATTGTTTTCACATAGATTCCAATTATATATTATTATTCTTTAATTTGACTTTTTATAAATTGTTATATTTTCGATTTTTCAATAATATCAAATAATTTTTTTTTATGAAACAAAAAAAAATATCAATTATTATTATTTGATATTAAAGATATAAATATATTAGAAATATACACATTTATATTATGGTCACTAAGATAATATATATAATATAATCAATATTATATTATTATTAAAGTTTAATTATAATAATTATTATTACTATTAATTTTCAATTATAATTAAAAACAAATAATGAGTTTTTAAATTAAAATAAATTAGAATTAGAGTGAATTGAAAACTTAATATTTTAATAGATTGCTCATAATAATAAATTTACTTTATATAATAATAAGTAACTTATAAACAAGCTGTTAATAATACACAAGCTATATATTATTTTAATATTATCATACTTATTATTATTATCATTGTCGTTATTGTTATTATTATTATTATAAAAAATTTAACATTTTAAATACTGGATAATTCTAAGAATGATAAAATTTGTTATATAAGATGATTTATCAGATAAATCAAGATTGATATTTGACCATTATTTTTAACATTTTATCATAATGTTTGATTTTGAACTTATCATTGAAAACATTCTTCGAATTATATCTCTTCAAAAATTACGATATTAACATTTTTTACAATTTTAAAATTATAATCGTATAAATAAAATAGATAATATTAATATATAATTTTAGGATTTAAATTATATCATAAATTTTTTCAATTATATATTTTTAATTATATGAATTATTTATTATATTAATGCAATGTTTTTATCTTTTATAGCACAAATTTCGTCGAACGAAGTTTCAGAAGAATTCAAAACGAAAACAGGACAAACGCACAGCAACAAAAAATTGTAAGTCTAATGAATAAATAGTGTAATGACTAGAATAGGAAGAATTATACAAAAAGCTCATGGATCAAATGATAGATAATGAAAAAATAAATCAAATAATGCATAAAGATCATTTCTGCACATCAAATTCAAAAGATCGTCCATATTTTATAACTTTATACTCAATAGAGTATAAATCATTTATAAAAATATATAAAGATATACAACTGTCTTTTTCATAATTGATAAAAAGAAGCTTCACAATGTTAAACAGCAGACAATCGCTACAAAACGAGATTGACTTATAAAAAAAAAAAGAAATAAAAATTTGGATTATTTGATGAATATTTAAAATAATTACTATAATTATGGATGAGATAAAAGTGGCGAACTTGGGCCAAGCGGCATCAGCCGCATGCTCGATGGCTACAAATTTCTTGGCGCCAGTGAAGACCGAACGGCAGATCTACGAGAATTCGATGCTCGAGGACGATCCCAATGCCAATTCGGTGGTATCAACTTCACAAGAAGACAGAACCGTACCGAGATGGGGTCCCAATCACAAGGGTGCTCAAGAATTGGCAAATCTTTATAGCACTGGTAATAATTTTAATCCTTTATTTTTTTATATTGAAGTATTTTTAGTATTTTAATATTAAATGTTTATTAATATTTATAATTTTTTCAAATATATATATAATATTATATATTAATTTATATTTAATGAAATATCACTTAATAATTTTATTATATTTAATATAAAGTCTACAAAAATATACAAATGATACATGTACTTATCACATGTATGTTTTCTAATTCTAATACTTGCCAAAATACTAACTATACATCGATCGCACCTTGGAATTTTCGGCTATGAACAAAAATAAAGAACGATCTAACAATATATATCTTTATATCTATACATTATTCATAAAATTATTATTATGGTTTTTATAATTAAAATATAATTATAAATTTTAATATGATTAATTTTATTATATATTTTTATTACAGGAAAAAGAACACAAGAATGCATTTGTGTTGGCATCTGCATTACACTCATTATAATTAATTCAATATTTATTCTTGTCAGATTAAGATTAGAAAATTTGAGCTCAATAGCAATAGCAGCATTTTGTGGCATTGTTACTGCAGATTTTGGATCTGGATTAGTTCATTGGGCTGCCGATACATGGGGTTCTGTAGAACTTCCAATTCTTGGAAAGGTAAATTATAAAAAATCATTAAATAAGAACGTATATATTTGTACTTTAAATTATAGGTAATATTATTTTGTAATATGAACTTCGTTAAATATTGTTTCATATCTAAGCAAAAAAAAAAAAAAAAAAAGAAAAGCATTTAAGATTTATATATTTTGTATTATAAAATGTTAAATATCAATGTATGTGTATATTTTTAGAATTTTTTAAGACCATTTCGAGAACATCACATTGATCCAACAAGTATAACGAGACATGATTTTATAGAAACTAATGGTGATAATTTCATGGTCACAATTCCATTCCTTTATAAATTAACATGGGATTTCTTAACTCTCCCAGAATCAGAGATACAACAAAAATTTATGTGGACTTGTTATTGGTTTCTACTTGCAATTTTTGTAGCAATGACTAATCAGGTAATTAAAATAAATATTAATAATAATTTGTTGATGTTATCTTTTTTTAAAATTATTATTTAAATAATTATTTATTAAAATATTTATTTGAAAACAAAAATATAATCCTTATATTTTTCATGTTATAAATGCATATATATAAGTCTATAAATTTTTTTCACTTTATTAGATTTAGTATTAACAAAATAATATAGTAGCAATAACATAAAAGATTTTTCCAGATACACAAATGGTCTCATACATATTTTGGATTACCTTCCTGGGTTGTTTGGTTACAAGAACATAGAATTATATTACCTAGAAAACATCATCGTGTACATCATGTTGCACCACATGAAACTTACTTTTGCATTACTACTGGATGGTTAAATTGGCCACTAGAACAACTTCGTTTTTGGTATATCTTAGAAATTATAATCGAAAAAGCCACTGGCTGTAAACCCAGAGCAGATGATTTAAAATGGGCACAAAAACGGTCTTGAGAATTAATGTATTTTATTATTTTATGCATTTTTATGGATAAAAAGAAAATTTAACAAGAAATGAAATTTTCCATGAATTTATAATTTCATGGACTAATATAGAAAGAAATTTCAAATAGAACATGCTAAAAGGAAAGTTAAATCTATATTGTAATTTTTTTCTTATATTTAGCACTACGAGGCCTTTCCTACAAAATAGGTAGCGTAATTAAAGACATTTAGTATTACTTAAACATGCTTTTGAAGTTTACACATTTATAATATATATATATATATTTATATTTATATATATATATATATGCAATAATATAAATATGTATATACATTACATAAAAGAAATGTGAGCATGAAATCACATTTGTGTAACTATGAATAATTGGCCTGATGAATTAAGCAATTACACGTTTATGCACCGCACAATCATTACACAAGTTATAAGCACAAATTTTAAGCAAAAAGAAAGAATATTAATTTAAAATTTTATATAATAATTTATGAAGTATTATAAAGCTATAATCAAAGTACTGCAGTACATTGTGGACAAGAAATATCGCGTATTATATTTAAATTTTAAATAGCTATAAAATAAAACTAAATGTAAAAATAAAGTGCATTCATACATGTATATTAACTGTAATGTACATGTATACATATATATATATATACATATATGCATATTATATGTATTTTTTGTATACGTAATATTTATATATTTATGAATTTAAATTTATTGCTTATATTTGTCGCGTATCTAAACAGTGTAATTTTTAAAAAAAGATATAATTTAAATTAATTAATATTCTAATTTGTATCAGCCTAAACTGCTGTTTAAGTATATATCATCAATTTCCCTGAACCTCTGAAAATTTTTGAACAAATTTAATAAAAGAAAATTAATTCATAACAAGATATTTTATCGGAAATTATATAATATAATATCAATTTAATTGTTATTTATTTACAATAGATGGATTCTAAAATATTTTAACATTTTTCCTCTTCAGAAAAACAAAAAATTAGTTATCGTACATTAATAAATCTATACATTTTTTATATATTTTTACATAGATCATCAGTAAGCATGAATTTATAATCATTAAAATTGGCAATTCAAATTTAATCTTAATTTAAAAAATTAGATTATATTGTCACAATCTGAGCTAAGATTTACATAACAGTATTACAAAACAATATTATATAAATGGCATAAAAAAAAATAATATATTATTTATAAATAGAATCTCATCTTTGTTTGATATCATTTAGTATCTTTATTTAATAATAATAAAATAAAAACAATATTCTTTTTTATTAATCACATTTCTTAGTTCAGTGACATAATAATTTAATAAATACAAAGGTTGTATAAGGTGCTATGTATAAATATAAGTACAAATTTTAGGTTCAGGGACCAATAAAAGAGCTAATTGCTCTATGCAGCAGTCTTCTAAATAATTGGTTTGATTTGGATAAAGTATACTGATTAGAAATATAGCAGTATTTTTACAAATGCTATTAAAATTCCTGCTTGATTTTTATACATGCCTTTTTATTGGCTACTTTTTTAAATGGCTTTGTAATTTTCAGTATACTTTATGCAGAGCTTTACCACGATATATGTTCCTTACAAGCAAATCATTAGTAATGTCTTTTCACGAAAATATTAATTAAAAGACATTACAATTATTATAAATATCGTAATTGTTATTGTTGTTGTTATTGTTATAAAAAGTATTAACTTTTAACAAATTTGTCATATAGCAATGCGTGCCAGAACTGAAGCTTTCTTTTGATATAGATCTATTTAATAATTAACTAATAACTATACAAAGCAAAATGAAACACAAAAATTATATTTTTGGCTAATTTAATTTTCTATACAATATATTGATGTCACTATTATTACTGCAAACTTTGATTACCTTTTGCAATATATAATTTTTTAAAAATAAATTATGAAACAAAATATGAAAATAGAACTATATATTGTGTCATTCTTATATAAAAATAAGGAAAAATAAGAAATTCATTTCTATATTAAAAAAAGGTATATGTGTGATTTCAATGTTAATTTAAAATCAAAATTTTTATTATTCATTACAACGAAAACAAAAAAGACGAAATATAAAATTATACGATAAAGGCAGCATAGATGTATGATATTATATAATTAATTTATTAATTTAATTATCGATATTTAAACACGAAATATTTTGATTAAAATAAAGTGTTTCGTTTTCACATTCCATAAGTTTAATTATGTGAAAAAAATATTTATTAGATTAATTTTCAATGGATTGTAGATATTTATTTATATGATATTTAATGATGGATGATACCAAAAAAATTTGTTAATTTATTATATTATATTATAATTCATTTGATTGACTAATAGATTTATACAATTCTAATGACAGTCAATATAATAGCAGCCTTATAAGATAAAAAACAAGGAAAATTTTATTAAACAATAATCTTAAGCTTTAATATTCTGAGGCTACATTCTATTTTAGAAAGTATACAATATAAAAAAATTTATGCAAAATAAAATGAATTAAAAGCTATAGAAAATTTAAATATATTATAAGAACTAGTATTAATAATTTTGACTTTTCAGCAAAGCACACTTAGATGTAAATACATATATGTTTTTAGCTTAAATTTATAAAAGAAAAATATAAACTGCATAGTTCAAACAAAAAAGAAATAAAGGCTGTAAATATATTGAATTTGATACATAAAAAACATTTATATCTAGCTCTAATTGCAAAAATGCATACCTATTTTCATATGATTATAAATTAAACTTTTAATGTAATTATATTATACCATTATTAGACACAATTTTTTTCATTAAGTTTTATAATGTTTTTAATAAGTAATTTTCAATGACGAATAACAAACTGTAATTTCAAAAAGTATGTACATACAAATATGTTTTGCTTAATTTGATGTAGCAAAATCTGCATTTAAAATTTATATACTAAAAATATATCATATAATAAATGAAATTGTTCTATTATTTTTATAAATTAATTATATGTTATTAATTTTTATAAATTAGAAAAATATAAAATAGCATATTTTTATATTTTTAATTTTCTATATTGCCAATTTCAAAAAATATAAAGTACTTTGATAAATATAAATGTATATATGTAATATGTTCTGATATTACAATTATACATGAAATATAATCACAACAATAGATTTTATTCAAAATTTTTTGTTATTTATAAGAACATAAATAATTATAACTCAAAAAACAAATTAAAATTAATTGTCTAGATAAATTAATATCATAATATTATAAAAATTTTCTTTTTAATGAGATAATAATTTAACTGTACAAAAATCATAATCAAATGAAACAATATTAACTTACAATTTGAAGTAATAATAAAATTGTTAAATTATTAATTAAAATAATTTCTTTGATACTGTTAAAATAATAATCTCTAATAATTTTATAAAAATGTAAATTAATATTTTACACTAATATAAAAAAATATGTATTCCGTCTATAATTTTGTAAAAAAAATTAACACTTTTCTTCTTTATATTAATATTGAAACATAAAGAAAGAAAATAAAAATATTATTATATAATATTAAAAAAACATGTCTTTAATAAAAATTGTTTTATGATAATACAAATTTTATATGATTATAATGTAGCGGAACTGCACACGAAAATTTAACATTCATTAATATGTAAAAAATTTTGTAATATTAATGTATCATTCTATAAAATCTTAAGTTGCAAAAAAATAAATAAATATAGTTGTTTAATAAATAACATATAAAACATTATTTTTTAATTTATAAAAAATTATTAATTACATTTAATAAATTTTTAAATTTATAGGAATACAGGTGTACCAATCGTAAATATATTTTATATTTGGTATCTATATATTTGGTATAAATATATATTTTCAATGTATTATTTAAATAAAAGAATAAAAAAATTATTATATAATGTGTAAAAATAAATATAATAAAAATTTAATAATATTTAATCTTTATATGAAAGTCTAATAATTAATTATTTCATTTTAATCATCAATTATTTTTTTATATAAATTATAAATTATTATATTAATTATTATTATATTATAATTAATATCAAGTATTGTAAAAACTAAAATAAATAAATTTAACAAATATATTTTATATATTTTAATATTCTATTATGGATAATATTTTTTATTATAAAAATATATATTTGTAATATTCATATAAATAATGATATATTATTTTTATATCCAATAAAATGCAATAAAATACAATATATCTATAATATTGTAATAATATTATATAATAATAAATTTTTATTCAAAAAGACAGTCATAATTTAAATATCAAATTCAAAATTTCAATTAATAATATTAAAAATATTGTGTTCAAAAAATTACAATTCATTAATTAATAAGAAATTTATATAAATTTAAAATTGTAATTTCTTTTGATAAAATCAGCTTCTTCGAATGCGATGTTATATTGACGTCAGCGGAGATCGATAGCTCTACTCACGGTATGAATCTACAATATCTTGAAAACGTTCACGGTAATTTGTCATCCATTTCTCTAAACAGTTGGCAGAATTTGTGCGTGTGGTGTGTGCTAGTCTGCCGACGGCGTCCGTTCATAGAAAAGAGAGAAGACATAAGAGCCTTTTGTCAAATTAAAGTAATTTAGTTGAGAAAAAATTTTAATAGTTAGAGAAAAGAGATATCAAGATAGTTAAGGGTAACAAAGTGGTAGTTCAGCTGCGTTTTGGATTTTCTGACCTCTTGAACTCCCCGCGGGTTTTTTCTTTCCCGCGAGGTGAATAACAGTGGTACATAGCCAAACCCCTGACCCCTCTGAAGCTTCGCGCCTCGGCGCCTAGGCTATATCAAAAGGAAGGAGAAAGAAATTGCGGAAGCGGGGAGGTTAAGAGGACGGCACGAAAGGGACAACGCGCCGTCCATCACCATGAAGCTCGTTGACCACGTGGTGAGGAGCTTCAAGGTGGCCAAAGTTTTTCGTGAAAATTCTGATCGAATAAATAGTATCGACTTTTCACCAAATGGGGATACTTTGATCTCTTGTTCAGAAGATGACCAGATCGTGATATATGACTGTGAAAAAGGCACTCAGGTGCGTACAGTCAATTCTAAGAAATATGGTGTAGATTTAATCCATTTTACACATGCAAAGAACACTGCAATACACAGCAGTACCAAAATTGATGATACTATTCGCTATTTGAGTCTTCATGATAACAAATATATAAGATATTTCCCAGGTCATAGCAAGAAAGTTGTATCATTATGCATTAGTCCTATAGAAGATACATTTCTTTCTGGTTCTTTAGATAAATCATTAAGATTATGGGATTTACGTTCACCTAATTGCCATGGTGTTATGAATGTTTCTGGACGTCCAGTTGCTGCATATGATCCTGAAGGTCTTATTTTTGCAGCAGGTGTCAATTCAGAATTTTTAAAGCTATATGATTTACGCAGTTTTGATAAGGGGCCATTTGTTACATTTAAATTATCTCAAGAAAAAGAGTGTGATTGGACAGGACTAAAATTCAGTAGAGATGGTAAAACTATTTTGATTTCTACAAATGGTAGTACAATTCGTTTGATTGATGCATTTCATGGTACACCATTACAAACATTTGCTGGCTATTTAAACAATAAGGGAATTGCAATTGAAGCCAGTTTTAGTCCTGATTCACAGTTTGTATTTAGCGGATCTACAGATGGCAGAGTACATGTATGGAATGCAGAAACTGGATACAAAGTTTGTGTGCTTAATGGAGATCATCCAGCACCAGTTCAGTGTATTCAATTTAATCCTAAATATATGATGTTAGCATCTGCCTGTACTAATATGGCATTTTGGTTACCTACTGTTGATGAAAGTGCATAAAATCAATGCATCAGACTTTGGGCAATGCTCACAAGAATTTATCTAATTTTGTGCAAGATAGAACTGAAAATGACATCGGTTCAAGAAAGAAATGACAACCAAGAACTCTTGGGTATTTTAAATGAGCAGAAATTGCATTTACATTATATTCAAAGTTAACTAACCGACGTATGAGACGCCGGTGTTGGAACAAACCCAAGAAAGAGAAATATGCCTATAATATCCAGGAGATAGATCGGCCCGCTTGGCTTATTCGCTTGCTTCGAGTATGTCATATACTGTTTATGTATTTTGCCATCTTCATCATCATCGTCATATACTCTGTGGCGCGATGAACGTGACCATAAAATATCTTGTCAATATTTAAAACTATCTCTTTTTTCTCAAAGTATATAAATATTGTTAGTTTTGGATATATCATCTTGTGTACATAATTTCTTCTTGTGTACCTGTATGTAGCATAATGATGCAGAATTATCCATAAATTACAAAATCTAAATTATATATTATCAGTTATTGAAATTTACATAATCAATATTAACATTTTATTATGTGTTATTGATTATGTGTTTGATAATACTTTAACAAATCTATTAACTTAAATAATCAGATTGTTTTGATTTATTGTTCAACAAAAAATTAACATATAGTATATATTAATAGAAAATCATAAACTTATTTATATATTTTTTAATTGAACAATTTTTTCATTGAATTTATTCATTTGATAAGTTTATAAAGCACAAAGAAAGAAAAAATATATAATATTGTTGTATTAATATTTAGAAAAAGAATTAAATTCTATATGTACACATGAAATTTTACAATATTCAGAAATATATGCATCACGTACATTTGATTCTATAGTAATCGGTTTATAAAGACAAAAATGGCAGTCGCTGATATCGCGCATGGAGAAATTATGATCATATTACATTAATACATATCTTAACAAATTAGTTTCATTAATTAAATTCCTCAGTGGCCGTCCGAAATCAGGGATATTTTTTGTAACCTATTATGAACGGGCGTTCACTTGAAATTCAATATCGTTGCGCGCAAGAATGATAGATATCGAGCTTATTTATTATGCGCAATAAACGTGTGAAACGTTTTAAATAGACACTTTGTTGACGGCAGTAATATATCTCATGTTTCTACGACTTCCATGCGATAAAGGTATAATAATTCAGAAAATATACTGCCAACGTTGGCACTTATGTTATTGTATATGTATTATTCTAGATATGGTATCGGTTTTAATCTACATGCGTGGAACCGGCGGGCCGGGTGAAAAAACATTCGATGATAGTAGGAAGTGCAGTTAAGTCTAATCATTTCAAGTAGTTTGGTAAATTTTGACGTTTATATCAATGCGATACATCTTACTATAAGCCAACAGGTGCATTGGAAAGGACAGGCAGAAACACAAAAAATTGGACAATCCATCTTTTTTATACTATGTAATTGTATTAATTGTAATTAAATAATTGTTTTGTTTTATTGTATATGTAAATTTATATATGATGGATTATCGAATTTATATTATTTACTTAAGTTAAAAAATCTGGATATTGTAAGAACACGTCAAAAAAATATTTCACAAAATTGTGTAATTTATACTATATATTTACATAATGCTGTGTATATTCTGTCTGTTCGATTATATAGCCCTGCCTTCATCATACGTGTATATATCATTATATTCACAGTGTCCTCTAGAGTTTCTAGACGTTTTCCTTAACATACCTTATGCAAGAGTAGATGGTTATACTATTCTATACGAAAAATGCGCATATATGCGTAACACGTATGATTGTGTTGCATATTTGTGAATTGTCTATTGATTCTACAATGGTGTATGAATGTATGTATGAATGTCTCTTTGTATGTATTGTATTCGCTTGTATACTTCGAGTTTGGCGAGCTCTTGAATGCATTACGTATACGTCAATGCTTGAGAGTTCGTTTCATTATGTAAAATAGTATTTTTCTAAATGGCGAAACAGTGTACGCGTGCAAAGATTGCGATTTATGTTAGACAAAGGGAAAGGATACGATTGTTATTTAAAAATGTGTCCTGTGTAATTAAAAAAAAGAAATGTTAAAAAAAAAATATGTTGATTTCATGAAATGGATTAAAGTTCACTGGGTACCGAAGAATAAACTCAACGAAATCAAATCTTGAAAGTATCGTGATCAATCCACGTATATAGATTAAACACTTTCATACTGCCAACTATAATTGAGTAAATATTCAAGCCAAGAATATCTCGAATATGAATTTCTATAATTCGTGCAACATGCGAAACACTGTGTTCCCAATCGGAAAAAAACGACAACCTGTATATATTCTAACAAGTTATGACGGAATATCATTTGATCGATAATTAATATTCTTCCGTGACCGAAAATCGATTATTGATCAATCAGATTTTGGAATGATTATAATTTCACACAATTGTTTTCATATTTAAAATGATTAGGAGCGTAAATAAATAATTCTTTTCTATTGAAAATTTTAAAACTCCTTATAACATTTTATATATAAAACAATATGTTTTTTTTAACATCAATTTTTGTTTATTGTTTGTACATTTACATTTTATTATCCATAACAGAGATATATAATCTATAAAAAAAAGATATTATTTGAGTGAAAAATTGTTTACAATCTATTCATTTAGTTTAATTTTTAATCACATTCATTTATTTAAGTAGAAGACAAAAAATATGTCTAAATATCTCATTTATGTCTATATATCTCATTTACGCTCCTATCATAGCCGTCGATTTATGTGACTACTTAACATAGGGATTTAAAATTGAGTTAAGATTAAATGTATATTGTATCGAAATTAAATGAATCTTAATTAACACAATTGGAAAAGCGATTTATTAAAATGCATGAAACAAAAAAAATAAACAAAAACTAAACATGGTTCATGAAACAATTTGTCTAATTGTACTAGAAACATTTATCTAAAAAGTTCTCTTTGAATAAATTTAAATTTTCCTACGTTAAGTTATCGTACGAAATAATCGTCGTTATGTTTTATAGACGAAACGTAGTCACGTTTAATACTAATTTTTAATTAAATTTTACATTATTCTGCGCAAAAACTAAGTCGATTAATTAACACCTGTTATACGTAATACATTATAGATTTTTAGAGAACTAGGAACATACAAAAACAAATGTGTCATTATATAAATATAAATTTCAGTTGAAAGACTGCAATTTCTTCCAATAATAATTTAGAGTACGCACATTTTTATTGTTATTTATATGTTTATATTTTATCACAACTCAATTGCATTGTAAGACATTCATTTTTTTTTTAATTATTATAAACAATTGAATGAGAAATGATATTAAAATATTCTTGAAACATGTAATTTCAAGTTACAGGATTTTGAACGTGTGTACTCATAATTTATTTTTTCATTATAAGCTATGTAATTTTAATCATGTTTTGTGCATAATAGATGAGAAATGAATAAGATATATGATTATGCAATTAAATATTCCTTAATGAATAAAACTTTTCACATTATATTTTATGAAAATTATAATAAGAATTCGATTTTTAAGAAGATAAGAAAGTTTTCTGATCGCATTTATCTATGTTCCAGTTCACTAATTATAAATCAAAATAATATGGAAAGATTTTTTCCCACATTAAATGTAATAACATATCAGCATTAGAAAATTTTAATTAAATCTTCTTAAACATATTCGTAAAAAAATTCTTTGATAATAATGTTTCGATTTAATCATTCATTGCGCAGATAATTTTTTATTTTCCTTAAAAACTATTTGAATAGAACACATGAAATTTTACTAAAAAAAAAAATTCTAATAAAACACTTTTTTTGTACATTAAAATTTGGTCTTATCATTTTATTTCTATACTTGTTTCAATTAATTATTTTTAAAACACAAATTTAATCCTAATAAAAAAATAATTTGTATTTCTTTTATGTATACATTATATATTTTTTTATTTACGTCTGATCATGTTTATATTGTTTTATAAAATCATAAGTACGATAATGTTGAATAGCGATTTTAATTACTAAAATTATGTAACACGTGTATTAATATAATCACATTTATGCAGTAAATTGATGGAATTTCTAGTAATTAAAGTTGTGCAAATATTATTAATTATAGTATATATGTAATTCCCTTTTTCATGCAATAAATTTATCATTTATGGTACATAATTGGTCATACATTTTGTTCAGATGTAATAATTATGAAAATGCATTATTAGTTTTTATATTTTTGGATGTTACATTAATAATATTTTTATTATTTTGAAGTTATGTTTCATGATATTATTATTTGTTTATTGGGATATAAATGAATATGAATAATATAATAATTTATAAATATAATAAATTATAAAATGAATTTAAATAAAATATATAAGTACTTAAAAATTATATATATTTTATAATTATATTTATAACAGAATGACATAAAATTAATATTATAAAATAATATATAAATATTTTTCATTCATATTATAATCATTATAAATTTTGCTGTAAATATAAATTATTAGATTAATGAAAATAACTGATGATTTTCATAAAATATACAAAAATTATAAAAAAAATTTTTAAAAAGAACGTAACTAATTAATTTTTAAAATTATTTTTATAATATAATAACAAATATAAACGATATTTCTTGACTCTTGTTTTATTCATTTATCGTTCGTATGTGATACAATTGTTTTTCTTCTTCAGAAATGGAAACTGGTGCTCCTGACATTAAATCTCGTCCTGTCATAGTTTTTGGAAATGCTATAACATTTTTTATATTTTGTTCGTTACATAATAAAGATATTAAACGATCCAATCCTAAAAAATAATTTAATAAAAATATTTGTTTATTATTATATCATATTTATTATATTATGATATATTTATTATATTATATTATCATATTATATTATTGATTATTGATATTTAAACTAAGAATAAATTACCTATAGCAATTCCACCATGAGGTGGAGCACCAGATTCTAAAGCATTAAGAATGTGCATTAAGGATGATTCATTTATTTTTAACATTTTTAATATTTGTTTTTGTAATTTTGATTTATGAATTCGAATTGATCCTCCTGCAATCTCAAAACCATTCATAACCAAATCATAATGCAATCCTCTAACCTATAAATAAATAAATAATCATTTCATTTATTAAAATATTATTAAATTTATTAATTAATTAATAAAAATACCTTCAATGGATTCTTTACAAGATCTTCTATATCATCTGAATGAGGTTGTGTAAAGGGATGATGCATAGTTTCTAATAAATTTGTTTTAGTATTAAATGAAAATAAAGGAAAATCAGTGATCCATAATAATTCATTTGTAATAGTACGAATTTTTTCACCTTTATTTTCCAAAAAATTTGTAAACTCAAGACGTATTTTTCCTAATAATGATTGCTGTAATTTTAAATATGATGGTAATATAATTATATATATAATTATTGAATATTAAAAAATATAATTAATAAATTAATACTTACTGTATTAACTTTTTCTCCATAAGCTAAAAACAAAACATCTCCTTCTTTCAAATTTAGCTGCTGTTGTATATTTTCTTTAATAATACTTGTTATAAAGGATGATTTATTAGGTATTTTTGTTTGGATTAATTTCACAAAAGGAAAATAATTGCTTTGTAGTTTAAATATAGCATCTTTAACAGATTTTGTAAGAAAATTCTAAAATATATAAAATTTGTTATAAATATAAAAAAATTAGAAAATGAGAAAATTGTAAATATATATATAAACATACATATTTCTCAGAAAAAACTAAAGCATAAATTTCAAATTTGTCACTCTGTTCCATTTTAAAATCTTGTATTAATGCTGAATAATCAATTGATTCTGTCAATCTATAAAGCTAAAATATTAATAATATTATTTATAACATTATTTTAAAAATATTAATGAAAGCTATATTTACATCTTACTTGTTGTGGTATGCGTAAGTCTGGTTTATCTGTACCATATAATTCCATTGCATTGTCATATTTCATACGTTTAAAAGGAATAGTTAATTCATTTGATTCTTCAGGCCAAGAATATATTAATAAATTTTCAATTAATTCCATTATTCCTTCACAATCAACAAATGACATTTCTATATCTAGCTATAAAATATATTTGTAAACAGTGATTTATTATAAATAATTATAATTATATATAAATGTACACATATGTACACATAATTATTTTCAAGTAATAAATTATACCTGTGTAAATTCAAGTTGTCTATCATGTCTAGGTTGTTCATTTCTATAACATCTGGCTAATTGAAAATATCTATCAAAACCACCCACCATTAATAATTGTTTAAATTGTTGAGGACTTTGTACTAATGAATAAAATTGTCCTGGTATCTTTGTTGGGACTATAAATTCTTGTGCACCCTAAATTTAAAGATAAGTTTAAAAATCTTAAAAAAAAGATGATCAATGTTATTTTAATATACATACTTCAGGAGTATTTTTAAATAATGTTGGAGTTTCAATATCTACAAAATTACATTGTTTAATTAAATATTCTCTCATTTTCATAACTATTTTTGAACGTAATCTCAAATTTTTTTGTAATTGAGGATATCTTAAAGATATATATCTATATTTCATTTGTGTACTTTCCTTTGCTTTGTTATAATCTCTAATAATAAATGGAAGATTTGAGTTTGCCATGTTTAATACTTTTATAGATTTTATTTCTACCTCAATATCTCCAGTTTTCATGAATTTATTCTCTTGACCCTGTGGCCTTTTTATCACTTTACCTTCTATACTTAATACGCTTTCAAAAGTCAATTTTTTAACTATTTCTTGTAAATCTTTTTTCTAAAATAAGAGATAGTTTTTATTTCAATATATTCAAAATTTTCAATTAAATTTATACATTTTTTTAACTCACATGTTCTGGTATAATGAATTGCGTAGAACCATAAGAATCTCTTAATATTAAGAATTTATTAATTCGAGAAAATTCCAACCAACCATATAAATGAACATTTTCTCCTATATTTTGAATTGTTAATTCACCACATGTATGAGTTCTTGAAACGAATTTATTAACTGGTTGTACATCTTTTTTTATTATCTTTTGTTTTTTATAAGCTAAGTCATGTGTATAAATTATTATTGTTAAAGGATATTTTGTTATAAACTAAAATAATAAATTTTTATTTTTATTTTATTGTTATTATTATTTATTATTAAAATATAAAATATTTTAAATCTTATATTTATTAATAATAGTTAATAAATATTCGTCTACTTACTTTGTGATTATTTAAATTATTTATAAATAATAATGATGTTTTATGTAATGATTTTATGTAATTATGAAACATTTTTACAACAAATAAAATTTATATATTATAATGAAAAGTATTTCATATATATTATATTTTACATCTAGAAACTTTTTTATGATTAATATTATTATTATATTTATACATACATACATACAAATATCATACTTACAATACAAATTTTATATTTAAGAAATTATTTAAAAACTATTGAATGTATTTCTTAAAAATATGTTGATTTTTCAATAACAAATATAATTACACAATAATTAAATAATTCTATTTTTTAAGTTTTATAAATATATATCATTAAATAAGATTTTTTATTTCTGATTATTTTATTTAATTTTAATATATAAATATATATATATAAATACTGAATATATTAACAGTTAATTAATAAGTAACTAAAATTTAGTTGGCTATTCTGATTATAATATAAATATACATTTCGATCTGTTTGTTTTGATGTCGATAGTATTTGAATACACGTTAAAGTGGTGAAAAATGGTATATTTAAAAAAAATAATAATAATAAATAAATATTAAAGTTTAATTATTTTTATTTATTTTATATATATTTTTTTCCAGTTACCTTTATCATTATTAAGAACAGCTCAAAATCATCCTATGGTAAGTTTCAAATTTATATTTTAAGACGAAAAAGTTTTATACGAATTATATATACTATAGTTAAATGATATTAAGATTCTTTTTTAATTAATAATAATAATTCTTTTTTAACATTATATTTTTTAGCTAGTTGAACTTAAGAATGGTGAAACATATAATGGACATTTAGTTAGTTGTGATAGTTGGATGAATATAAATCTCAGAGAGGTTATATGTACATCTAGGGTATAGTAATAATGCTCATATTCAAATTAATATATTTCATAAATTAGTCTTTATAGTATAATGTATATTATATATTATTTAGGATGGTGATAAATTTTGGAGAATGCCTGAATGTTATATTCGAGGTAGTACAATTAAATATTTACGAATTCCTGATGAAGTTATAGATATGGTAAAAGAAGATGTACAAATGAAATCAAGGGGACGTGGAGAAATGAAAGGAAGAGGACAAAGTCAACGAGGTCGTGGTAGTGGCAGAGGTATAATAATATATAATAACATATATTTTACTTTTATAATAAAAAATATTTTTTTATAGGTACTTTTGGTCGTGGTGGAAGAGGTCCTGCAGCTCTTGGTCGTGGCGGGGGTAATCAAGGAGGAAATAAGTCTCAAAATAAAGCAAGAACAAAATAAAGTTATATAATTTTATTTCGTGTAGTTAAATTAATAATTCCCATTTTATCTTTTTTTTGAAAATATATTCGCAACATAATATTCATATAAAACAAAACTATTTCTTTTATTTTATAAGAAATTTCATTTGAGATTGAAATATATTACAACTGTTTTATTCTTTGTAGTTAATTTATACTTAACTAGTAAAATTAACATGATATCAAATTTAATATCAAAATTTGTAAAAGGCAAGAAATATTTATTTCATTTACATGAAATAGAAGACACGTAAAATGTATTCTCTTTTATTTATTTATACACGCAATTCTGATTCGCTAAACGTAGAATAAAAGTTAAATAGTATTATACAATGATAACATGAATTATTTATTTATTTTTAAAAGAATAATAGTTTGGCTATAATGAATTTGATTACGTCACTTGTTTGTAAGTTTGTCATATCGATGAAAGGAAAATTGTAAATCGATACAAAATATGTCTTATATTTAACGGATACACAATGATAAGTGTATAGGATAACTTTTAAGTTTTCTGTGCCTGCAATAAAAAGATATATAAATATTAAGACATATTTTAATAAAATCGTGCAATTATCTATATATACTTACTTTATTAAATCTCAAATTTATTTTTTTGGAAATGGAATTGTTTATCGTCCTTCAACTGTAATAAAAAAAAAATTAATTTTTCTTAACATTTTTAATTATAAAAATAATTATAACTACAAAATCCAAAAATAAACTTACTATATGAAGCTAAATCTATTTCATCTGGTAATTCCGTAATGTTAACATCAAATCGTTCTTGAACATCATTTAATATCTTAGCATCACTTTCATCACTTACTAATGTAATAGCAAGACCCTAAAATATGATAAATATAAAAATAATATATATGTATATAAATAATTATTTAATAATATTTAATTAAATATTAAATAAATATTAACCTTGGTACCAAAACGACCGGCTCTAGCTACTCGATGTAAGTATGTGTCTGAATCTTCTGGCATATCATAATTAAATACTATGTTTACACGCTCAATATCCATACCACGTCCAAATAAATTTGTAGCTACAAGAATTCGCTAAAATAATAAGTACTTGTTTATAATTATTTAGAATAATGTATTATACATATAAATAATGTATTATAATAATATTAAATAATAATAATAATAATAATAATAAATAATGTATTATACATATAAGTTATATTAAATGTTATGTATTAAATATATATAAATTTATAATTTGATACTTACTTTTTGGAAATCTTTAAATTGCTGATACCTTGATAACCGTTCTTCTTGAGTCATACCTCTATGTATACCAATTGCAGGAAAATTTTGTTCTGTTAATAATTGTGCCAAGGCCATGCACCTTTGTACAGATTTTACAAAGATAACAACCTATAGAATAATTTAAAATAAAAATAAAAATTATAGTGATTTAATATATGATAAAAATTTTGAACTTAAATTAGAACAATATAATTTAATTGATTTCTGCAGACAAACCTGATTAAATTCAAGTACATCAAGTAATTCAAATAGCTTCTTATTCTTTTCATTTTCTTTAAGTTTCACATAATGTTGTTGTAGACCATGCAACGTGAGTTTCGCTTCATCATCCACATAGACTTCCATGGGCTGCGCAAAGAATGTTTTTTATAAGATTATCTATTTTATTCTAAAGATAATCATACCTTGATAATTTTTATATTCAATATATTTTCGTAGATGTGACACATGAAAAAATACTTCAATATTTATTGAAGTTGCAAATATGATGAAATTTATGAATGAAATTAATTATTAAATGTAAAAAAAATAATTAAAAATAAATTTGAAACGTAAAATGAAAAATTACAAACGAAAATTTAAGAAATGAAACAAATGATATGAAAATGTAGAGTATTTTTTATATAAATGTCCCAATTTCTCCCGCTTCCTTGATAATGGTAATTATATATTAAGTGACTATAAACAAAATGCATTTAGATGATTTCGAGAACTTTCCGCTTGAGCTCTCATTTTTTGCACTTATTTGTCGATCGGATTAGTCATACTGGTTACATACGGTCCGGCGACTTCCATCTCTGGGTAGTGCCAACAACGAAAACTCAGCAGTCACCCCAACAGAACTAAGAAGGCGCACCCATGAATGTTCTGTGTCACACATCCGCTGGCCACTCGATGCCAAATCTCTTCTCCCAAATTCTAGTACATTCAGAATATATGCCCAGAATTGGCCTTGATTATTGTTGGTATGCTCATATATCACAAAATTTAATGGCCTCTGGGATATACTTTAACATCGCGATTTAAATAGCTTATAATTCGTGATACACAAACTGATTTATATTTAGTTTTTATATAGGTAGGCACGACCAAACTATATATTAACACTTCCATTTTCACTCCTATGAATTGATTACTGACCTCCATTAGCATTTTTTGTAAAATATCAAAATATTGTTGTTTCAATTATAGATAAGACGAACGCGAATAAATTCTAGACATATGCCACATAATTACAGTATTGTCATCCTAGCTAACCCCAGTTTCCCATACATCCTCTTGCATCTTCTTTCTTGCGCACTTCTGTCTTCAGGTTGTCTTGAAATCTTCTTGGCCCCCCACCCAATTGGAAATTGCTTTCAATGCTGCTCTAAGTCATTTAAAAATCTACCCTTCCCTTTCACCTGACTGAATCATTTACCCATAGAAATGGTAGAAATATTTTCCACCCAACCCATCCCGATATATATGAATGTTTTCCAACATTTGTATAACATTATACCGAACATCATTTTAACTTTGGTAATATTAATATGCAGCAGACAATTTAAAAAATGTTAACATCGAAGATCGGAACTAAATAAAATATTTTAAAGCATCCTCAACGCCATCTTGATTAATTCAAGAATTTTAAATGAAGATATCGTTCCTTTTACGAGCAGATATTGTCATCCAGTAAATGGAGAAAAACTTTGGAGCAGCAACTCGTTACATTTGAGTTGTAGAACTTGATTTCAATCGAAGACATCGAGGGGCTTTTTCGTTATTGAATTCTGTGTCACTCCTTCAAAGTGTTGTTTGTTTAACTAGCCTAACCCGCGGGTGCGCCGTCAACGATATTTATAGTATGGTCTGAGCTTTGTCCTGGGTATGAATACAGGGCCAACGAAGTAGGAGCAATCGAAGATCGAAGTGAAGAGGAAGATTTGTTAATTACATCTTGCATGAATTTTTTGCAGACAGGACGTATCTCCTTGGACAATGTAGCGCTGAACATCATGACTTGTTTGCCGTGTGGAGTGCTTCTAAATATTTCCTGTACGTCCCTACGCATGTCTAGAAATAAATTTAAATTATATATTTAACATTACACAATATATAAACATATCAAAAGAAATTTCGTTTTAAATACCTAATAATTCGAGCATTTTGTCACATTCATCGAGAATAAAGTGCTTCAAATGTTTCAAATTTAATTTTTTATTTCGAACAAGAGCAAGGATGCGACCTGGAGTACCAACAACAATGTGAGGACATGTATTCTTCAGGACTTCTTCATCTTTCTGAATTGGCAAACCACCAAAAAATACTCCAACCTAATAATATAAACATATTCTTTAATATATTAACTAATATTTAATACTAAATTTCTCATATAAAACTAAGTTGTATTATATATAAGAATCTTCATCAGTGGTAGGTAGTGGTATCAAAAGATGTCACCATTATTTACTCAGATATTTGCAATTCATCATATGAAGATTTTGTATCAATTATAATTATAAATAATAAATTATATTCATAATCTTACCTTTACATGAGGCATATATTTACTAAATCTTTCATATTCTTTGCTTATTTGAAAAGCGAGTTCTCGTGTGTGGCACATGACAAGAACATAAACTTGGTTTTCAGTTAATTCTAATTGCTGTAATGTTGCTAGTACAAATACAGCAGTTTTTCCCATACCAGATTTTGCTTGACATAATATATCCATGCCAAGAACTGCTTGAGGAATACATTCATGTTGAACTGTAAATAATATTCATGAAAAATTTCTATTTTTTTAAAATGAGAAAAATATAAATTTTATATAATAAATAATCAGTTTATATAAACATATCATTCATGTACAATCTGTTGTCCCTATCAATTATCATCATTTACATACTACAGAGTCCAAAAGTTTGCTTCTAGAAGAAATATATGATTGATTATTTTTAATCAAAGAAATATATACATAAAATTATATCTATCCATCTATCTATAAATAAGATTATATAATATCATATATTTAAATGATTAAGAAGAAAAATCATTCTTATATCATTCTAGTGATAAAATCCTGAACTCTGTGATAAATAAATATCTATTTTAATATGAACTTCAATAAATTAAACATTTAATATTTTTATATTAAATAATAATGATATAAATAAGTAACAAACCTTCAGATGGATGTTCAAAACCACAATCAATAATTGCGCGTAATATTTCAGGTTTAAGAAGAAAATCTCTAAATCCACTACTATGAATGGATACATATGTGCCTTTAACTTCTTTTTTAGCAGGTGTATCCCTACTTCCATCAACTAATTGTTCAGTCTGTTCTTCATCCTCATAATCCAAAAGATCATCGTTATCTGCCATATCTTTTATATATCTGATAAATTATTGCTGAAATTTGAAAAATATCATATATATGCATTACACTCGTAATAAATTTAACTTTGTATATATTTCAAATATGTAATAATTTAATAAATATTACATATTGAATACATTAAATGATATTAAATTTATATAATTTTTCATAATTTATAAATTATTTAAAAGTTGTTTATTTAAAATAATAGTATAAATATATATTAAAATAAATATATTTATTAAATATATTTAAAATAATAGTATAAACATATATTATTATATTTTATTTTTTATATAATAAATTTTTTTCCTAAATTTATTCAATTAAAAAGAAATTTGATTCAAAATTTGAATATATTATTTATGTATTATACATTATTTGAAATATTATAATTCAAATATATACATTCTCCTATTTTTCTTATTAAGTAAATATTCAATTTTTACATTATGAAAAAATCAAATCTACAAAAACTTGTCTCTAACAATAAAAATTACAGAAACTATACACTTAATGTAACCGCCATTTTAGTGACGCCACCGTTTTCTAAAAAAAAAAAATGAATTATATAAAATAAATAGAACAAATAAAATTTAATTTTCTTACAAAACATTCATTTTAAGATATAGATGTACACACGTGTATATTCATTTAAAATTACATAATCTATCTTCCATTCATGTATTTAATATATATGATTACAAGATAAACACTTGTGCATCATTTAATTTTCCATCATATAACATAACCAATAATAAAACTATTATACACTAGTAAAATTGACAATATTCTTAATACAGTTAAATACATTTTATAAATGGATTGATTATTAATAGATAATTAAATATGGATTACAAATATTCATCTTACCTCCGGATACAGATTTAACAAACTGACGCTCACTGTTACTATAGTCGATGCATTCGTGTAACTTCTTGTAACTATTTCCGGAAAACTAGTGCCACCTATAAACTTATATTTTATAAACTTAATCAAAATATATATTAAAAATATTCGAAATAATACATTTTTTACACAAAAAAATGAAATAAAAAAAATTGTGCTATAATTTTATTTATATATTATTTTTTAATATAATATTTAAAGTTTTAAATATAAATATTGTAATACAATTACTTGTGAACAACTTCATACTTGCAATAAAAATGGCCGGATATACGTACTATATAATATCTAAATATTTTTTTTTAAAAACAAATAATATTAATTTATTAATATCTTTTATAATTATGTATTATATATCAAAATTAAGTAATATATCAAAATAAGTATTATATATTAAAATTTATCGAATGTTCAAAATTAATTAATTGGTTCTAGGAATTTAAAGATAATTTTAAAAGTTCATTTAATTAATGTAAATTAATATATTTATTATTTTACCGTAGTAAATATCATTATTTGTTTTGATAATAATCAATTTAAATTTTTGTAATAGAGAATATTATATTGATTTCACATTATGTTAATGAAGAACATAAACTTTGTAAATGAAAACTTTACTAAAAATGAATGTAGATTTTTATTACAAAAATTAAAAGTGCTCTTTAAATATGGTAAATTTTATTTAATAACATCACAGATACAATAATTATGTACACATTTGTTGGAGAAAATGTTTAGCCTACTGGTTAAACACTTTCAACTATTCCATTGTCAATGTAAGCACTGAAGTACTAGGTTCCAGATAGAGGTGCTCCATAAGGGCGGACATTTGACAGTTTCGAAATAGAAACTTCGATTTTCAAAATCGTATTGTAGTCTAGAATTATAACTTTATTCTAGACACATTTGCATTATATGTATATATATATTTTTTTTTTTGCTAATCATTAATATACAATTAGCAGCCATTTGTATTATACCAATTGTATTATAAGTTGTCTTCAGACGAGGATAATTTATCAAATACATAAAGTTTCAATTGAGCGTCGTGCCTTTGTGGAGGCGCGGCAGAATCCGGTTTTACCATCTGCGAGGCACATGGAGGATCTATGTTACAGGGTAATAAGGAATGATTGAGCTCAGGCATAGAGGCAGTTGGATCTTTTAGAGGCAATGTTACTTCTCTCAAAGAGTCTGTAGGTGAGGGAGGAAGCACCACTTTTTCAGGAGCATTTTGAATAAATATTACTCTAGAAAATATATAATTGAAATTTATAAAATTTATAATTAAATAAAAATAATTAATGTTAATGTTATATACCTGTTAAATGCTCGCCACTTTCTGCATAATGTAATATATACTTTGCACTGAATATACATAAAAACTAAACCACCTGTAGAACCAATTACAACAACTATTAATTTAGTCCAGAAAGACCAATCTACATATCCACGTCGAGCTTCTTCCACAGATCGTTCAACGAGTACGTATAAAGACCAAGCCACACAAAGTGCAGCTACTGCATGAAAAGCAACTGCACACCATAATTTACGAACTTCTAGGGCAGACATTTCAAGTTTTTCCCACTAAAAATTATTAATTATTATTATCTATATTTCTTAAAATTAATCATATTGATAAATGGTAAATTATGTTTTATTTTTAAGAAAATATATACAAAATATATAAAGAATATATAAAGAATAATACAAAGAAATAATACCTCACAAAATGGTTTTGTTTTAGCATGCATAATAAATGTGAATTTACATAATTCACAAGCACGTGTGTCTGAAGCTTTTATCCATTGTTGAAGGCAAGCTTGATGTACATAGCGTAAACTGCCACTGCAATAACAAGGTGCTAAAAGTGGAGCACCTTCTTCACCTTCACAATGACATATTCTATGATAAGAAAAAAGATATCTGTATATTATTATGTAAATAAATTAAATATTATTTTAAAATTATTATTTTAATGCTATAATGTATTATTTAAAAAAAATATATTTTTTTATTAGTATTAATTAATTAAACATAATTTATAATAAACTTTAATATAATAAACTTGAATTTTACATTTACCTGCAAATATCATTGCTTGAAGACAATGTGCTTACTGATGAATGATAATGATCTGGTATAATTGTAACTACTGTTGGATATGTTGATTCCTAAAAACAATAAATATTCTATTAAATATAAAACAAAAATTAATTTAAGATTACAAAAACCATTTTTTTCTAATTTTATTAAAAGAAATAATTTATTAATTTCATAATTATTTTAAAAATATTATATATAATAATAATAAGAAATTTAATGTTTTAGATATAAAAGATATAAGATAGAAAATATAAAATAAAAAAAAATATATTTAAAATTACTTTTGATGTCCATTCTGGTAAACCTTCACCACCAGCAGGGCTATTGTTATTGGAAGAACCAAGTGACAGAGGTGGTTGCCGGTCAGGCGGATTAACATTGATCTGATGAACCGGCATCACTCTCTGACCTCAGCAAAGATGTGATCAGTGATAAACAACATTAAACAAACACATCTTAACGAGTGTTCGATAATAATTTTCCATTAGTATCATGTTTAAGTGTAAATTAATAGTTAATTACATAGAAAGTTTTTTATGCCATGACGTTTAATATTTAACTTCAATATGCATTTAAAAACCTGAAATTATATTTATTATAATTTAAAAAAATAATATATAAAACTCAAATATTTGTAATTCTTTTTTCCTTAAAAATATTTACTTTAATATTTAATATAAATTATTTTAATAATTAGTTTGTATGAAAAAATAATATAATTATGTGTTACACTTGATTTTTAATAGAATTTATATATAGATTATATCGAATGATAAATATATCGAATATAAATAACACAAGTATTTATTAATTAATTGTTTAATAAAACATTAAATATTTATTTATTATTAACACTAATTAACAAAGATGAAAAAAATCAAAGAATTTGACTAAATCAAACGATAAATTCTGATTTTTTTCATATTTAAATGTTTAATATTTAGCAATAAAAAAGCGATATGTTTATACACAAAACATTGATAATGAGAAAATCAATTATCAAAAAGTATTACATTATGTATATTTTCCCAAAATCACTATCAAACGTAACACTTACAACGGAAAGTATTCGACAAAAAGAAAACAAAGCATTGGCGTCATATACATTTTTTCATTTCCGTGGAAATTACACTAGCAATAAAATATGTGTTTAATAACAATAATTGGCTAAACAAATATATTATTCACTTTAATTTTAAACGATTATATGATTTTTAATAAATTAAATTTTAATAACTGTCTTAATGTTTTATAAAGCACAAAATTAAGTCGATTTTGACACTTCGTTTTGAGTCAATGACACACTATCGAAAACTCATATTCACTGTAGTAAATTGATTAAAATACACAGTTTAAGGTTTAAATTATTTAAAAGTTGTTTATAATTTATCACGTTTTAGATGCGCATGATGAACCATATTAGTTTTCAAAAGTATCATAAATATCGACTTCATTATAAAGTTTAATTCTTTTTCCATAAAACTGTATATCTTATTTCCTTGAGACACCGCCATAATGTAGATGTAGGCGTGGCGTATATATAATTTTGACCAATCCATTGTTCAGAAATGACATTGAATATTATTACACCAATAAATGATTTAAATTCAAATTTAGGATATATAAAAAATAAGGATCAGCAAAATATAAAATAGACATATATTATAATTGCATTAAACAATTTATTTTATTTTTCTTATTACACAACATACATAGTTAATATAGCTATAATATTTCATGTTAATATATATTTAATAAAAAAAAGATTCAGATTAAACATTTTCATTAGCTTAAGATTTTAAGTTTGTAATAATTACTATATTTATTACTATACTATACTATATAATTAAAAAATTATTAAATATCTTCTGAATTATTATATTTTCATTGATAATTTCATTTATATAATTATATCATTTCCATAAAATTCTCCAATAAAAATACAATCCAAAATATTTTGTTCTTCATATCTAGAATATGCATTATTATTATAACTGAGATTATCTATATAACTTGGTAAAATATTTTAATTTTAAGATTTTTCATATTTTGAATATTTTTATTGATAATATTAATTTTATAAAAATTGTTGGACAAATGTATTAAATGTGTCGATTGATTATATTTTTATAAATTCTTATTTTTTAATATGTTTCCTTTAATATTTACTGTTTTTAACAAATTTTCATTTTTAATATTTATATTATCTTCTGGTTAAATATTATATAAAAATTCTTGTTTATTTCTAAATTCAAAATAATTATATTCTCTTCTTTTATTTTTTTTTAAAATTTTTTAAAAAAATATTAATAGATATATTACATTATCTTCCACTTATATTATATAATGTATGATTTTTGATATTATTTGTGGATTTTATGTATTTTTATGAAATTTACAATTTAAATTAAGATTATTTATATTATCTTTTTCATTATCTTTTAATTCATTATCAAATTTGTTTAAAGAGATTACAAATAATGGTTATTCTATGTAGTTTTCATCTATATATTAAAAAACACTTTTAGATCGGCTATGATAATTATTCATGATATTATTCATTATATGATATTATTTTTATGAAATATATAAATGTTATCTTTTTGAGAATTTATCTTTCTTTATATTTTTACTGATAAGAATTTTATTATCTTTTTGAGAATTTATCTTTTTTTATATTTTTACTGATAAGAATTTTAGGTTCTAGAAAAAAAAACAATGATCTAATATTTCTTTTGATTTATCTAGAATAAAAAAACTTACCAAAATTTCGAGTTGATTTGTTTTTAAATAATTTTCCAGCTAAAAAACCAGCTATAAAATAAATAATATTATCAAGAAGTATATAATATAAAAAATATAATTATTAACTGATTGAAATAATATTCACCTGCCATTCCAATTATAGTTCCTCCAAGTATGATATATGATTTTCTTGTAATAGTTTTTTTTTAAATTTTGAAATTTTAATTATATTAATAATAATATATCAAATCATTTAATAATTGTTAATTTGTCTAATTCAGTTAGATATAAAAGATATAATATTCTATTATGTTAAATATATAAAAGACATTTCAAGGTGATTTAAGATAAAATATAAACACTGAATGTATTTGTTGAATATAAAATACATTGAAGCAGATATACTTATAGTTTTATAAATAATTGTAATTATTTAAATTTCTTAACTTTTATATTATTTATCTTAAATTTATAAATTTAAGATATTGCAATAAACTAAATTACTATAGTAAATATATATAATAAATCAAAATATGTTCTTTATATAACTAAATATAATTATATTTATATGGAATAGTTAAAATTTTATAACAATAGAATTATTATTGAATGTTAATATTAATATTACTAATTTATTTTTTTATTTGGATTAAATATATATAATCAGATCAA
This sequence comes from Apis florea, assembly GCF_048593485.1. Classification (NCBI taxonomy): domain Eukaryota; kingdom Metazoa; phylum Arthropoda; class Insecta; order Hymenoptera; family Apidae; genus Apis; species Apis florea. Next base: position 5,490,189 of record NW_028256416.1, on the reverse strand, counting down.
ATTATATTTGTTCATTATATCATACATGTAAAAATGAAAGTAAATAAATATGACAAACAAAAACTATAGTAAATGTATACGAGTACAAGATTGTTGTTTAATAATTTTTTGACAAATTGGACATTTTTTAGCTCTACGTAAAGCTAGGTTTAAACATTGTGTGCAAAATATATGTCCACAAGGAGTACATGTTGGTTTCATTTTAGAAGATAACTGTTCATAACAAATTGGACAAGTCAAAACAATTGAATTTCCTTCATTAGAATCATCAACATAACATATCAATTCATTTTTCTCTGTAGTATTAATATTGTCTAAATCTATAATTTCCATTGTTTGTACTTCTTTATATGTATTCTCATGTATTTCTCTAAAATAATTTTTAATCTTAAATAAATTTATTGAAATATTTTTAAAATTATAATAATATAACAATACATACATAACAGAATCTTGAAGCTGTGTTAATTTTGGTTTGCGTTTTCGTGGTTTAGTTGTATTATTATCAGATATATTTCTATTTCGTAGAACATTTCTATTTCGTAATCTTAAAGATTTATCAATTGGCGAATCTACTGTTAAATCAATATAATCAATTGGATCTGACATATTTTCAATTTTCTCCTTTTATTGTTATTTGTAAAATATATGTATTCATAAGCACATATACTATAATACAAATAATACAAAAATTAAAAATTTTTAAATTTAAATCGTATTAAATATTCTTATCATGTTTATAAATATTTAAATAATAAATAATTTAAAGTAAATAATTTAAAATAATATTAATTAAAATCATTAAAAGTTATATTTTTATCTAATTGTATTACCTTAACTTTCTTGAAATAATATCAGACGTTTTGAATTAATAAAGAAAATACTTTTAGACAGTAGCTTACAAATTGATTCCAGAAATTTACCAGTTCCTATAATATAGACAGTTACAGACTCAAAAAGTTTTTCGATAGTTTATCGATACATTCTTCCTATCGATAACTCGATTTTTATTCATATTTATTTATATTATTCGAATTTCAGATAATCGAATATATAAAGTTTAAAATAAAAAAAAAGAAAAAACTAAAAAATCAACTACTTATTTATATAAATAATTATTTATATAAATATATACATTGGAAAAATATATATAAATATATTTCAATTTTGATGGTACTTCTGGGAAAAAGACGGATTTTCATCTATACAAAAATTTGGCGCTGTAGTGTTTCTAACCTTTATGTTGTCGAGAGAACATATTCATTAAAAATATTATTATACATGATTTAACAACAAATATAAAATAAAATAAAAATATATAAAATAATTTATTCTATTTAATATTATCATATAATAATTATTTTATATTACTGTATGTATTTTGTATTTTATCACTGTATGCATTTTATGATATAGTCAGGTTTATATATTAAAATTAAATAAAAAAAAATTTTTTTATACTCTTCGTGTATATACACACACGCGTGCATATACGTACGCATGTATACACAAAATATATGATTTGAAACTTAAATTTTAATATTATAATGATTTTTAAAAAATTGAGCATAAAGTATAATAAAATTATTTTGAATTATTTAATATTAATAGTTAGAATAATATTAATATAGTTAAAATACGTTTTTAATTGTATACAGAAATGATATAAAAGTGACATGATTTTATATAATATTATATTATATATAAATGTACAAATACTTAATATATATATATATATAAACTGACTTAATATATATATAAAAGTATTTATAAAATATATAAAAAAAGATAATACAATTTTGTTATATTATTTGCATAAAATTTAATAAAATTCAAAAGCACTTCTATTTTTATATATATGTAAAATAATATATATAGAAATATATATATAAATATATATAAACATTTGTTTTTATATAAAATTAAAAAATTTGTTATTGTAAATATTTTACAAATTAAAAAATATTAATATTTAATTTTCTATTGAATTTTTTATCAATTAATCTATTATTATTATTTTATTATAATCTTTTATATAGAAAGTTATATAATAATATTTTATATTTAAATTTATTTATTTTTTAATTATTGGATTTTATAATTCACATAAATATATACATATAAATATAAATATAGTTAAAATATTTTTGAAGAATATAATAGTTTCAACTTATTAATTTATCAACAATTATAAATAATAATAATAAAATTGAATTTCTTTTAATTTAATTTAATTCAAATTGTGTTTATATTATTTATTAAACAAATTTTAATCATTTTTAATTGATTATTATTTTGTTGCATTAACGAGTAAATGATTTACAATTTTAAGTTATATAAAAACATGATTTGATAATTTATCAGATGCTTATAAAATGGACGGTTAAATTTTATATAATACTTGAAAAAATATTAATATATTTTAAATGTTTTATATAAAATATTTATAAAATATCTGGTTAGATATAAATGATAAAGGAAATATTATCTTTGGTTATTATTATATAGAGTATGAACTAAATTGTATCATTGGTTAATGAATGTTTCGATTGCTTTTATTACGATTACGTAATAATGATGCATCCAAAAGAGAATAAGTACCAGGTTCAAACACTGGCGGATATTCAAGACCAGGATAGTCAGGCGGTGGTGACGTAGGTGGTGGTATATAAGGTAACGTCGGTGGTATTAATGAGTTTCTACCTATACATTCTTTCTGAAAAGATTGAGTTGCATTATCCTAAAAATAAATATTTGTATTTTATCATATTGTTATATTTAATATAATATTTACTTATTGAATTACATACTTTTGATATTAAATTTGTAGTACATAATGAAGATGTGTCTGAACTCCAATCATTAACTGAACTAACTGAGCTAAAACTTTGATTGAGATGAGGATTATTTCCATTGAAAGGATTAACTAACTCACTGAGTCCATTATCATTAGGATTCTGATGATTTGTTGATCGACTTGATTGATTATAACATTTTTCTCTAAATAAAGCTCTATGTAATTTTGGTGATCCTATAAATAATATATATTATAATTTTTATAATTGAAATTTATAATATATTATTTATTTACCTAATAAGGTTTTTTGTGTTTCCTTAGGTAAATCAAGTGTAGATGGTTTTTGCTGATATTTATTACTAAATAAATTTTTCAAACGATTTGTTTTTTGAACTTGTTCACTTTTATCTAAGTGCATTTCAAATGCAGCAGTCATTCCTTCTTGTTCGAATGGAGAACTTGGTATAGGAGGAGGTTGATACTGAGCTACATTTTTTAGACGAATTTTGTCATAATTAATATTCTTTTTATCAACTCGTCGTAAAGAGTCTAACCAATGCTTATCTGAAGAAATATGATCACGTCGAATTGTTAGGTTGAAACTTCCTTTGCGACTAACAGATATATTTTTTTTTCCACGTTGTAAAGTTTGATAAAAAGCATGAAACATAAAATCATTATTAGATTCAGATGAATCTGAAAAAAAAAATAATAATTATGTCAATCTTATGATATATATAAAGTAATTATTATATAAGCAATAAAATTTACCATTATTTTGAACGAGTGATTTTGATATTGGTTTTACATCTTCTGATAAATTGTTGATATTTTTTGGCAAATAATAATCATACGATCTAGAAATATCATGATTACTTGAAGATTGTGCTTGATTTATATAAATATTAGTATTATATTCGCAAGTCAAGCTCACTTGTTTTTTAGATCTATCGATAGTATCTGGTTTATTATGATTCAAAGATGTTACTTGTCGTTCATCTGTAATAGTTTTACAATGGATTGAATTACATGATTTCATTTGTTGAAAATTTAATCCATCTGATAATTTTTTTTTGCCAATATAACAAAATTCATTTGATTTTTTATGAATTGGTTTTGATAATTCTTCTTTATATTCGCTTTTTTTTGAATCTAAATCTCCGCTAAATTGTCGCATTGTGTGAATATTGTCCATATTTCGTGAATAATCATACAAAACAGTATTCATCATTACTTCATCATTATTTTTATTTCGAATATGAACATCATTATCTTCATCAGCAACAATTTTACTTTGTTCAATAATTGTTTCATTGTCATGAAAATTTCTATGTTGAATATGAACATGATCATTAATTAAAGGTGTCATTCGTGGTGATGCAGCTCTTGTTCTAGCAATTTGTCTTTGATCTTCTTGTGGTAGCAACATAAATTCTTCTAATGTAATGATACCTTGTACATCTTCTGGTCTTCTATTTTTGTTATTGAGACACCTGAATATTAAATACTGCATAATTTACTTTATCAAATTCAATGTGATAAAATATATATAAATATATATATAAATTAATTAAGGATAGTGTATAGGAAAATAGTTAAAATAAGGAAAACATGCACAAAATATATACATATAAAATAAATTCAATCAACATCTTTCTTTATTTAATTATTTTATTATAGAATAAAATATCACAATATTTTCAATTGTTATTATCTTTTAGTTAAAAATTCATTTCTATATGTTCATAAAAATAAATGAATATAATAATTTAATTAAATTTTTAAAATTTATATATCACTTTAAACACATAAAAATTAGTATTAGTTTTAGAGCATGCAATACAAACTGTTACCTGTCTGTGGTACGTCTGTAATCATTCATATCTTGAATATTATTTGATATATCAGTTGTACTATGAGATGCATATAATCCATAAAATGTACTTCCTGCTATTGTCATTTGTAAATCTGGCGAATTTGGAACAGAATCTTGTTTTCTAAAAAAAAAAAAAATTCATATTTTATTAAATAATTATTTTAAGTAAAATATTTCATTAAACGATCTTACTTATTAGACATAGATGTAGGAAGAACTCTTCTATAACTTCTAAATTGCGCAGTTGGAACAGGTACATTGTGATTTCTTGTACCAAGAAATTTCAAGTATTTTCTATCTAAACTAGCACCATTGATTTCATGATCCTTGTACATAGAACAATCTTTACGAACAACTTTTTTTAACGATCCAAATGGTTTTTCGAAATTCGGTTTATATTCCGTAATGTGAACATTTTTAACTTTACTTTTTTGTTCACAGTCGCTTTCATCTGTTTCGCTGAAAAGAGCACTACTTCTACTGTGACCATCTGCACCTAAAGTTGCTTTATTAATTGCATCTACCCATAAGGCAAGAAAGTCTTCAGTATCTGCAGCAAAATAAAATACTGTTCCTGTATGATAAACTTTAAATGCATATTTTCTTGATTTTACTTCAGCAGCTCGTGATACAGTAAATCCGGTTAAAGCTATGAGACAGTCTGCTTTTATACTGTTTCGTGCCTTAAACCTATATTAAAAATGAAATGAAATAAATATTTGTAAAAAAAAATTTATAAATTCAAAAATTTATTTAACAAACCTATATAATGAAGAACATTTTAAAACAAACCAAGCTTTTGCCCAAGCACCACCTGCACCTCTTGTACGATATGTTAACCACCCTTCTAAATCACCTGTGCCTATATCTTTAACAGAAATATTTCTTTTCCCTAATTAAAAAATGATATAAAAATTAATAAATATTTAAAAATTAATGTACATTAATATATATTATACATTTATTAAATATGTAATTATGAATTAATTACTTGCAAATAACATGCTTCGTTTCCTATTACTTCTTGGACTATTACTTGAAGATTTACTTAAACTTCCATGTAATCCAATACTTCTGGCCACCATCATAGCTTTATTAACTACACCTTTTTCAGAACTTTTTTCTTTTTCAGATATTTTAGATTTATGATCTAAAAATTGCTTTGAAGAACATGAACCATCTGGTGAATCCATATTTTGAGAGTAACACTCAGCATTATTATAATACTCCATTGTTGAATTAGTGTATATAGATTTCTCAATAATAGGTTCATACTTATCACAGATAAATTTAGTTTCTTTTACTTGCTTATCATTGTATTCTAAATATGTAGAATCCAAATTAGTTCTAAGTTCATTATCTGAAGCATCATCAATAAATTCTAATTTTTCTGTAAAATTATTACAAGCATCAAAATAATTTTGTCTATCTTGATGATCTAACAAATTATTTTTGATATGATTTTCCATAAAATATTCTGCATTTCTTAAATCTTTTTTAGCATTAAAATTTTCTGATATATATTTTTCATAATTTTCACATATCTTTGAAGTATTAGTTATAGATGTATCCATTGCTAATTTTGAATAATATTTACGTGGTGGCGGATCTGGAGGTATTAAATGAGATCTAGTTTCTAATTTCTTGTTACATTCACTTTTTAGTTCTACACAAGATTGTATTGCATTTTCTTGACTAATTAAATTTTCAGCTTTTACATTATCATTTTGTATTTTTTGATAAAAATGAATATGAGGAATGTTTTGAGTAACATTATTATAAATTTTTGTATTATCTTCTGTAGTATTCAGGTCATTATTTGTACATATTTGTCCACGAACTTGAATATTTTCTTTTAGCAATGTATTAGATTTTCTTTCCACTAATTTCATATGTTCTATTGAAGTACATTTATTTGGTCCATTAAACATCTGATGAATTTTTCCAAATTTATTTAAATTTGAATTACTATTTTGATTACTATTTTCTATAAAACTATTTATTGATTCTACTTTATCTTCGCTTTTATGATTTAAACTTGAATTATTTGCAAAAATTTCAGTATTATATATTATTGACATGTTTCCTGCTTCAACAGTCAAATTCTTTGTAATATTTTTTTTATCATATTTATTTATTTCAGTGTTAATATATTCATTATTGCTTTGGTTATTTTCTATACTGATTTCGTGATTTGTAATTATTTTATATATAGGAATTGAATATTCAGATGATTTTTCAGAACATTCTTTTTCTTCATTATCTTGCATAATATATTTATTATTATTTTTTTGAACAATATTATCATCAAAATTTATTTGAATACTTTGTTTTTGATCACCAATATCTTCTAATTTTTGTTGATCTTCAAAATTTGAAGAAGACAATTGTACATCAGTCTTATTTAATTCATTGCTTACATTATTTGTAGATAACTCTAATGCATAAAATAATTTTTGCTTTCTATCTTCTATATTGTCAACATCCATTGAATCATATGCTGGCGTACTATAACTTTTATCTAATTTTCCTCTCTCTTTACCACTACTTATATTAAGTTCTTTACTGCTTACTGTATTTTTACTATTACTATGTTTATCCCTAATAAAATTGTTGCATTCATCTAAAGGCACATTTATATCACTCAAGTTATTATTATTGGTAACATTAACAGGTGTTTGAGAAACTTGTCTGGATATATTTATATCACTACATAATTCTTCTTGAATAATTTTACATGTATCTTTTTTTTCATGAATTAAATTGATAGTATTACCTATTTGAGAAACATCATGTTTTATAGATTTGTCTTGAAACTGTATTTTCTTATCATCATTTTGTCCCTCATTTTTCTTTTTTCTTTTGCTTTGTTCTATATTTATACACGTTTGTGATCGTATAGTTGATGGTACATTATCTAAACCATGAGCACAAGATGCTGCTTTGTCCCGTAATTGAGAACTTGTATTATGTTCTTGTTTCAATTCTTTCCAAAATTGTTCTATATCAATTCCATGTTTAGTAGTAGGACTAGCACCAGTTATAGTAGCTCGTCTTTGAACTGAATTTCTTGGTTTTGTAGAATATAATCGAATAGATAAAGGTGGTTCTGTTTCACTATCTGAATCACTGCTATCTATAATCATGGTATCTAAAATATTAACAGTATCTAAAATACTTGTAGGTTCTGGCCTGGAATTCTTTGGCCTAAAAAAATTAAAAAATTTATATTATATTAAAAATTGAATTTCATATTTTTATAAAAATATAAATATATACAAATATAAATACACACCTTGGTAATGGCATTGTAAAATCTGGTATAGTTAATAATTCTGGTCTTGGTGAAGGAAGATTGTGTTGCCATCGTGTAGTATAAGATGTTTTTTTATTGCTTGGAAGTCGATATGGTTTTATGTAAATTTGACCATATACTTTTGTGTGTCTTGGTCTACGTTTCAATGTTAATAATACTTCTGCTGGACTTTCGCGAAATAATTCTAAAAGATTTTTTCGTTCCCAACCAACTACAGTCTGATAATTTACCTGAAATATATTTGAATTAAATTACATATTTAAGTTACTTAAAAAAAAAAAAAATTTAATTGAGAAAAAGAAAAATCACTTGAACAATTTCATCTCCTTCTTCCATTTTACCACACTGATGTGCAGCTGATCCAAATTTAATTTCAGCAATTTGATGAGCTCCATGAAAAGATGGCAAAATATAAAATCCCTATAAAATAATTTTCAATTTTGATTTTTTACAATTATTATAAAAATTATGATTTTTACAATATCTTTACTGCATGATACAAAACATTTATCTAAATAGGAAGTTAAGCTATGTTGAATGGTTATAGTTTTATCAATAAAGGATGTAGCAGATAATTTTTTCCATAATGATTATAATATATGTTATTCTATGATTTATGTTAAATATTTTATGTATATTATTTATTGTATTATTAATTATAAATATATCTAAAAATAAAAAATAAAATAGAAAAAAAAATTAATTTTATGTTAAACTTACTAAATCATCTCCTGGCTTTTTTTTTAATGTTGCTAGATCTAAACTAGCAGGTTGTAATATCATAGGATCAGAAATTTCTTGTATTATATAATCTGCCAATTTTGCTAATTGTCCACAAGTTGTTCTAATTTCTTCTATTGGTTTTTCTGCAAATCTATCTCTTTGTGCACATGTGGCCATTTCCAAAGCTAGTTTCATTAATTCAACTTTCTTTTCATTATATTCCAATTGTCCACTAAAGGGAGGTCGATCAAGCCATCTTATTAATGGTTTTACAGCCATTATAACTGATGCTACATCTGATAATGTTTGAGTTGTAACAGGTTTAGAATCTGTTTGGCGAGATAATTCATTTTGTAAACTATGTGCTTGACAAGACAATCGCAATGCCAATAGTTGAAGATTTTCACGATCAAGTTCATAATGAAAATTTCTTAAATATTCTACAGCTTCAAGAATAATTTCTTGATGACCAAGTTTTAATACTCCAAGATGTTCTAGATCTTCAGGTCTCAAACTTAATAATTGTTGTCCACTAACACAATGATTTGTAAAGCTATGCACATACGGAAGAACAGAATTATCTAAACCTAAAATCATTTTTTAAAAAGATTAAAAAAAATATGAAACAATATCTTAATTAATAACAAATAAATTTAAATAAAATTATAAAAAAAAATTTATATTTTTATCTTTAATAATTATTCATTTGATAATTGTATAAATAATTGTATAATTTTGTTCTTTTATATTTTATTTACTTTGAAATTAATAATAATTAAAAATTCATAAATATTAATGTAGATTTAGAAATTATAGAATATTTAAATAATATTATTATAGTTATGAAATACTTTTAGGAAAGATTGAATGTTATTGAAGATTCTTTTCATAAAAATGTACAAAATTATGAGAATAAATAAATTAACTATTTTATACATAAACGAAAATAATTGATTAAAAAGAAAGAGACAAAAAAGATGCGGGCGTATACGTTTCACACGCAATTTTCGATCCGTTACATTTGCAAATAATAAATTTCATTTGTTTTTGAAAATATATCAATATTCTGATTCCAAAGAAAATTCGATTTTTCACACCTTTCAACCATTCGCACACTTGCTCAGTTTTCCATTCAGCGACATTAACATACGCCATGACCTGATCATATACTAATTCACAAAATGCGCTAAAGATTCTTTTCTTTAGTCGTTCTAATTTTCTCTACTGCCCCGTCGATAACTGTTAACTAAGTATTTGATTCAACATTAACTATGCACTACATGATAGTTCAAGATAATTGTGCTATGCTACGCTTTGATCGTTTATGTGCTGACAACATTAAAAATAAATGTCAACATTCTCTGAAAATTTATTTATTCGATAAAAGTAAAAGTAATGGTCTTCTATTATTTTTAGTGTATTAATATATATTTTAACAAAACATTATAATATAATAAAAGTGAGAGATGATTATTTTATATATATTGATAATATATGATCGTTATTATATATAGTTGGTAGTTCTTATTTAATATCATACATAAGAATAAAATATTTTTTTACCAATTTATCATATTAATATCATATTTTATACCAATTTATATTGTTTTTATTATTTTATAAATAATTTATCGAAATATATAGATTAAAATACAAAATTAAATGAAATTTATATGTATTCTTATTTATTTATTCATATACATATTTTTTTTACAATATTAATAATTCATTACATATTACATAGGATTTAAATAAAAATAAGTATTTATAGAATATTTATACTGTATATAAAATATAAAGTATATATTATTTTTACATATATATATTTACAATATTTTTATATATTTTTTATATATAATAGCACCAAGTATGGCTATTTCTAATAATATAATTAAGATTAATACAAATTTATTTAATAAAACTCTACGTCTCATAATATTTAATATTCTTCTTGTTTTATCTAATTCTTCATCTGTTTGTGATAATCTTCTTTCTGTTCGTAATAATTGTTCTCCTTGTCTACTCAATTCAGAAATTACCTCAGTTCCTATTTGTTCACTTTCAATAGCAACTGCTTGAGATCTGCTAATAGATTGTGAAGATCGTTCCAATATTGCATTTCCTTCTAATAATGTTTGTCTATGTTCTTCTTCCCAATTAACTCCAAAATTCATTGTGATAATTATTTATAAATATGTTTATAATGAGAAAACAAAAGTTTTTTAAATTGTAAAATCCATCATAATATCCATAAATTCACTTTGATCAACTGAAATCATATAAGTATAATTTGTAAAGTTATTTATAATATAAAATGCATAAAATAAATATTATAATATTAAATGAAAATTTTATATTATATAATATAATATAAAATATATATAATATAAAATAAAAGATTTTTTTACTAGAACCATCTTGATTCAAATCAAATTCTTTTATCATAAGTTCCATTTCTTCATTAATTAGATTACATTTAAGTTTTTGATTAAATTTCTGTAAATCTTCCAATGTTATTTTATTGATTGAAGATTTGTTTATAAATAACTTAAAAACATATTTAATTTCATCTATAGGATTCCGTTTAATTAACATTTCTGTTACTGAATAAATATTAAAATTTGAATAAGACAAGATATTACAAAAAATTTTAAATATTATTATATTAAATACATTAATTTTTTTAAAAATATAATAAATAAAACATTATTTCATTAAATTTAATATTTTTTGTTACATACCGACATAATAAAAATCATTAAAACAAATTTTATTATAACCACGCTTGTCATACATTCGTATTATGGTTAAAATATAAGATTTTTTTACTGAGAAACCTAAAGCTTTCAATGCAACTTTCATTTCATGATAATCTAAATAACCATCAATATCACTATCCATTAAACAAAATAATTCTTTTAAGCGTTTTTTTGTATTTTCCATAAGAATATTCTTTGTGACATTTGACATAATTAATAGTAAATATTTAAATATTACTAAAATTGAATTGTTGTTTATCTCTTATTTATTTTACAAAAGATTGCCAAAATTTTGATTTTCTTTTGTTATCAATAAATTACTTTAGCTAAAATATACTTGCTGAATATGATTTTTATATATCTTTATAATATCTGTTTTATACAATACTTACTTATTTATTTATATATAACTTTATAAAATATTCAACTAATTTTTTTTTATGATTTGTATGATTCTATGATGAAGCAACATATTTAGATTCTTTCGAAAATAAATTTTAACGAACTGAAAGTATCTTCTCTTTGTTCCGTTGTTCAATTGAAAATAAATGTCTGATTATCGATTACTTTAATGCTCATTTTCCACGTCACAAAAACGAAGATATGACATCAAAAATGTATAATAAAAAAAATAAATAAAATAAGGCGACGCGAAAATGAGCATTATAACAATCGATAATCAAACGATATTCATTTTTAAGTTTATAACAAAAATCTGATTAGAAAAAACTCTACTAGATATTATTATTGTTACTTACTTTTACTACGCTATTGACCAGTGATATCGTAGATCGTGATATTGTAATTCGTAACATTTTAATTCATTATTGATAATTGTCATTTATTGATGTTATTAAATTAATAAGAATGACACGAATTACATTTCTTCATCCGGATCTTGGTATCGGAGGAGCAGAAAGATTAGTAATAGATGCTGCATTAGCTTTAAAGAAAGGAGGATATGAGGTTAATTTTGTGACAACTCATCACGATCCTGAACATTGTTTCTCTGAAACAAAAGATGGAACAATTCCTGTTACAGTTGTGGGAAATTGGTTGCCTAGACATATTTTTGGTAGATTTTTCGCACTTTTTGCTTATATTCGTATGGTGAGTTTATTTGTTAAATTTTGACATGTGTTATAATTTATTTTCATATTATTTATATTGTATTATATTTTTTCTAGATATATGCGGCTAGTTATATCATTTTTTGTGAACATCGACCAGATATTGTATTCTGTGATTTAGTTTCTGTATGCATCCCTATTCTTCGATTACGAATTCCATACATAATTTTTTATTGTCATTATCCAGATCAGTTGCTTTCACAATCAGAAGGAATTAGTAAACAATTATATCGTGCACCTCTTAATTATTTAGAAGAATTAACAACTGGAATGGCACATAAAATATTTGTAAATAGCATATATACACTTTCTGTGTTTAAACATACTTTTAAAAAATTATGTATTGAACCTGAAGTTTTATATCCTTCTATTAACACTGACTTTTTTGATAAAACTCGAATAATATCCTTAGAAAGAATATTTGATAAAAAATTACCATCAGATAGTATTATATTATTGTCTATTAACAGATATGAACGTAAAAAAAATTTAGAACTAACAATAGAAGCATTGGCAGAACTTCAAAAATATTTGACAGAAGAAGAATATAAAAAAGTATATTTAATTATAGCTGGTGGATATGATAAAAGAGTTGAAGAAAATGTAGAATATTACTTGGAATTAATAGGACTTGTTGATGAATTACATGTAACAGAAAAAGTAATATTTCTTCGATCTCCTTCAGATGTTGATAAAATATCTATTTTATATCATTGTAAAATTATATTATATACACCTCCAAATGAACATTTTGGTATTGTACCACTTGAAGCAATGTATATGAGTAAACCAGTAATTGCACATAATTCTGGTGGGCCGAAAGAATCTATAATTTCTGGAGTTACTGGATTTTTAGTTGATTTATCCAGTGATGCATTTGCTTCAAAAATAGCTTATTTAATTAAAAACCCAGAATATATTCAAGAATTTGGAAATGCAGGTAAAGATAGATTTATAAAAACTTTTAGTTTTGCTGCATTTAATGCTCAATTAAATGAAGCAATTGAAGATTTAATAAGCAGTAAAAAAATAAAGTAATAATTATTGGATTTTTATATGTTATAAAAAAAATTTGAATTACAATTTTATTATATATTTTATATAAACTGTGATAAGAAAATATTAATAAAAATTAAAAATCGAATTTTATAAACTCCAATTTGTTAACAAGATACATTCATTACATCAATTGCAATATTTTTTTAAGTATTAAATTTTTAATATGTAATTTATATAAATAAATTGCAATATAATTATAATTTATTTTAATTATTTAAAATTATTTAAAATTTAAATTATTTATATATTATAATTATATTTATTAGCATAATCATTATTTCATTTTTATCTCATATTTATCTCATTACAAAAAAAAAATCATATTCTTTTATATTTTTTACTTTTTGTTACTTTTTTTTATTACTGAAATTAATATTAGTATTTTATAAGATTATAAATTTTTACTTATTTATTACTTATATTGTGCATACAATTTATATTAAAATTAGAAGAACAATATATCAATACTTTATATATGAAAGATTTAAATTATTATTACACCCTATTTAACTAATAAAGTTATAGATTGAAATATTTTTCAATGTGTTGAATATTATGCAAATATTTTTATATTCTTTATTCTCTCTTTATATTAAATAATTAGAATTCATCATATATTTAATATACTTATAATAAAATTACAATATAATATTTTTAACAAAATAATCAACACATTGATTCCATATTGTTGTATTTGTTAAGATGCATTTATTAAATGAAATTATTAAATAAGAAATTAATCCATTAATTGTAAACTATCAAGTTTTTCACTGGAATAAAAACCTGCTTTGACTTGTCTTCCACCAAAAAAGCGTCCATTTAAATCAACTACAGCTTTAATAGCACTTTCTATTCTTTTAAATTCCACAAAGATTCTAACAGCTTCTTCTGGAGCAGCTTCTGTTACTTCATGAATAATGACACGCGCAACATCACCGTATTTTGTATTACATTCATCTTTAACTTCAGGTTCAAGGTCATCATCCACTTCTCCAGGACCAACCATGTTACGCAATAATACAACCTAATTAATAATAATTTTGAATATATTTTAATATATTTTTTAATGAAAAATTTCCAATATATATATATTTTATATATATTTTATATATTATATAAAATATATATAAAAATATATTTTATGAAATATTATTTTCATTTCCATTAAATATAATTGTAATGAATATCTAATATGTAATAAATTGTTATTATATTTAACTATTGTTATCTCTAATATAATTAATATTTATTACATGATTATAAACTTTATTATGATTATTCTTATAAAATAAATTATATTATGTGCTGTAAATTTAAATTTCAAATATTATTAAAATATTAAATCTTTCTCTTACCTTACTTGGACATTTCATTATTTCTGTAATACTAGGTTCTTCTGAAGGTTGTGGAGGAATAATTTGCTGTTGTGGGGGTGGAGAGGCAGCAACAGGTGGTGGTGGTGGCATAAGTTGTTCTCTTTCTCCAACAATTCTTCCACCTCGTTTACTGGTTTTTTCTACTTGTAAAGCAACAGACATTCCTTGTTCTTTCTTACCAAGTCCTTGTCCTTCTTTGAAACCATATTTGGCCATTATTTTTGCTGCTACTGATGATGTAGCATATCCCATGCTAGTTGGAGGTCTTGGTGCTGGAGGTGGAAGATCAGAAGATTCTTGTAAAGAAGGTGGTGGAGCTATAGCTGCTCCTCCTGCAATTCCTCTTGATGTAGGAGTTCTCTCCTCGTCTCTTTCAGGAGGAATCATTGTACTATTTCCAGAAGAAGTCTAAAGCAAATATTTTTATTAATCATTATAAAGTTAAATTATACATTTTTGAATAAAATATTTTTAATTTAAATATATATATATAATATAAAAGAATTATAATGGATATTACCTGTGTATCTTCAAAACGTGAACTGTCTCGTCTGCGTTTACGCATTTCAGTCTCTTGATCATGTTCTCTATCACGTAAATCTCTTAATTCTTTAACAACTTTATCATATTCATTAGGCCACATAGGATCATATTCATTTATTACATTCCAATCAAATTCACCACCTACTCCAATACTACTAACAGTACCAGATGAAAGTGGATTATTATGTGGACCATCGTCATCTCTATCTGCGTTTCTATTAGCTTTTGATTTTAAGTCTATTACAGGTGCTAGCACTGCTGTTGCCTTTCTATATTGTTCACGTTTCGGCTAAATATAATAAAATATAATAATAATTTACAATTAAATATTATAAAAAATTGTGAAGAACATACCTGTGTAGTCGCGGCTTTTTTTAATTGTAATTGAGATTGTAATAACTTAATACTGGATGACCATCCAGCTACTTTTTCTGACGTTCGATGTTTATCAAAATCATCGTAAAGAGACATTGTGTTTAATTTTTATATTTCATAAATATACCTATTTATTAAAACATGCTACACTTAACCTCAAATTATTATGTATTACTAAAATACTACTAGAATTATATATTAAAAATTTAATTTGAAGATTTAAAATGAATATTATTTAATTCTATGATTAAGGTTGAAAATATAATTTGTTTAATTATTAATTTTTAGAAATTCAAACTATTCAAATATTTTAACGTTTCACGTAGTGTATATGCTTATTTGTTTCAATACTATACAAATATTTTTCAATATATATGTAATTACATAATTTTTAAAAAAAAATATGTGATTTTTAAAAAAAATAATTTTTAAAGAGTGATATCATTTTATATGTTTTATGTCAATTGAAAATTGTTAAAGGCTAATATTCATAGCATATTTTTCATGCAATTGTTTATATTAGAAATATATATGTAGAATTAAAAATATCTAACTTCAAGTTCTAATAATTTCAAGGCACAATTAATAAAGAATGAAAATGAAACAAAATTATAAAAATTATAGGTTATATTAATAAACAGAAAATTTTAAATTTAAAAAACATATGAAAAAAAAATTTATATATGCATTATATTAATAATAATTATTGATAATTATATTGTATTTAGCTGAAAAATAAATTATTTTAAATAGTATTTCTAAATTAATTTTTTTAAAATATATAATAGGTATTATTAACATTATTATTATCATGTTATATATATCAAAGTAATATTAAACTAAATATTACAATAATTACATTAATTTGATAACTGAGAAACGATTACATAAAATATTATTAATTATTAATTATTAAACATAATATTCATAATTTATATATAAATAAATTGATAACATTAGTATATATAATAGAAAATATAATTTATTTTTAATATTTTTTAATATTTTTATTTTTAATTATTTTTTATTAATTATTAATTATTTCTATATTTTTTTAAATACTTTTAATATTTTTGTTCTATAATAAATTTATACATATATATAAAAAAAAATCAAGATAATATATTTTTTATTTATAATTAACAATTATCGATGAAAAATTTTTTATCATTTTTTAATAATCATTATATAAAATAATATTTACGTTATTAATCTTTAAATACCTAAAATTTATTTTCTTGTTCATATATATATATATATAAATATATATATGAGATTTATAAATTACACTTTCCAATAAGCGACAAATACATTTATTAATATAATGATTATATACATGAAATATTAAGCTAAATCTAAATTATTATTTGTTTTTATTATAAAGCGTTCCTTTTTATATAATATACTAATGATAATATATCATAATTACAATTCTATTTTTATAATCGATTTTATTTCATCATTTTTTAATACGATGTAGAGGTTCGCATTTTACACGAATTTTTTTCAAATTAAATTTCAATGCATTCTAAGTGCAGTATGATTGGTTGAAATGAGTTATCAAAACAGATTCGATGATATTGAACCAATAGCTGTCGACGTTGATCATCAATATTCTCAAAATAATATTGTTTTCTCTCATTTCAGCATTAATCAATATATCAATAAAACCATGATATTTTAATAAATAATTAATATATTATATAAAATATAAAAAGATAGAATTTCATTAGAAAAAATTAATAGTTTTCGATTTAAATCGGTTAGTCGATTCAATAGCCGCAGAAGGGGAGGTGGCGTTCATTATTGCAACGGAGTTTGGCGGGCAACATAACGGCGATTGGTTGGTCTTCTTTTTCGTAGTCAATGGTCGCCGCAGTCATTCGGCTGAGTATCGGTTCGAGTTTTCCCAGGAAAACAGTACTTCCCGCGGACCTATTGTCCCTGACGTGTCGGCAAAGCCAACGAAAGGAGGATTTATTGTGCGTTTCCATCAAGCACCAGAGGTAAGTCGCTATGTCGTCTTTAAAGAATGTTCCTGTATGTCGCGATAGCGAGTCCGCGGTTCTTTCTGTGCGATTCCACACGTGGTCCTCGACTTCGTTGGTTTAATTTTTTATTCTGCAGTAAATGAAGATTTTATTTCATCTGCCTGTATCACGGAGGAAATTTATTTTTACCATTCAATACGATAGTTTTTGTGTTTTATCGTATATGTATACCTCGCCCCTCGACAATCTTTTCTTTAGCGAGGCAAAAAAAGCGCAGTACGGCGTCAGTCTTGGATGCCATCTTCGCGCCGTGGCGTACTTGCGTACCACCACTGCAAAGTGGGGGCAAGAGAGCCACGTTGTACGATAGACGGCGATTTCTAAGGGTTTTGTACATAATGATTTGAATATTACTTTTCTAGTAAAATGTTGATGTGTTGCTAGTATTTTTGAAATAGAAACAACTTTCATGTGCACGATGCTTTTCTCAAACACGTGTATTCTACATACTCCTAGTAGAAATGGATTGGATACATGATGCCATTTTATATATATTGTTATTTAAAATAGTTTATTATATTCTATAATATATTTTACTAATTGCATATTTTGCAGTTTTGTTGTAGTTTACAGATCTAAAATAAAAAATGTATATTTTCAAATTTTTTCATTTTTTTAATTTTTTTTTTTTTTTCATAACTTTCTTTCAAATTTTTTCAATCACAATATTTCGTTTTCCAAATTTCATTTTTTGTTTTATTTTAAGTAATATTTAGAAGTTATTATTATTCATTGTTAAATATGTACTTGTGAATTGTAAATATCATTTTATTATTTTATTATTTAATACTATGAAGTTTTAATGAAGTTTTAGAGTATTCAAATATTTCAGATCTAGAATATTATATTTTAATTTGTTATTTATAACAATATTTTAGCATGCATTATTTTATATATTATAATTTATATATTATTTAACTTGTAATATTAAAAGTGAAAATATTGTATATTAAAAGTGAAAATATTACTGATATATAGCCTCGAAGATGCTGCATTAATTTTATAATTAGCAATTTATAAAATCTTCTTTTTTTTTATTCTGTTTTTATAATTTTTTCATAATATAAAAATATTAAAATTATGCCAGTTTATTTTACATTCAATTATATTTATATATTTATAAATGTAAAAAACAGAATAGTAAGAAAACACAAATTCTAATTTTTTTTTTATTTATGATTATGAGTTTAAATTGAATTTATTAATATAATTTAAAAACTTTCAATATCAAAAATATGCATGTCTTTATATTATAAAGTATGTATAATATGTTGATTATTTTTGTTGTAGATTTATAAAAAATGAGTTCAAGTGCGTGTTATAAATGTAACCGGATGGGTCACTATGCACGGGAGTGTCCACAAGGTGGTGGAGGTGGTGGTAGAGGCGATCGTGGCCGTGACCGAGAAGGTGGTTTTGCGCGTGGTCGCGACAAGTGCTATAAGTGTAACCAATTTGGACACTTTGCACGAGAATGTAAAGAAGATCAAGATCTTTGCTATCGTTGCCAAGGTGTAGGGCACATTGCAAAAGACTGTCAACAGGTTATTATAATTCTAATGCATAATCTAACATATATATTAAATTTTAAATTTTAATATATTTAACATATTTATGCTTTATCAAAGTTTGATATAATTTTTTTTATTTTATATTTTATATTAATATATTGCAAAGTTTTGTGCAATATATTGATAATAAAATAATGTCATGACCTAGAGTGTTTTTAACAGGGGCCTGAGATGAGCTGTTATAACTGTAACAAGACTGGTCATATGGCACGTAGCTGTCCAGAAGGTGGTAATGATTCTGGACGTTTTGGAATGCAAAGTTGCTACAATTGTAATAAAACAGGTCATTTTGCTCGAAATTGCACTGAAGTCGGAGGAAAGGCATGCTATACTTGTGGCAAGACTGGTCATTTAAGCCGTGAATGTGATCAGGACGACAGAAAGTAGGAGATAACCGGAATCCGTGCCGCTCGCTTAACGATAAGCCGTTTACCGTCGCGCGCGCTACTACCGGGGATTGTAGCTAGGTAGGGATGTGCGAACGTATGTCTCGTTGATGCGTATAATTGCTAAAAATGCGTTTTGTCATAGTCGTTCGAATTTCCATCTCTCCCCCATATCCAACTCTCGGAAAACCATTTTACTCCTAGTTTCCCTTCCCTTCTACATGTCGTTGTTCTCTTCGCAAGGGTTTTTTCTTATGATGTCTTTGTTTTTTTTTTTTTTAATTGCTGTTACATTACACTATACATGCGTGCGCGCGCACAAAGTACATTTACACATAGGACACATCCAGCATTACACACTATACGATGTAATAATATTATAAACATTCAATTGAATTAGAGTAGAGACATGAATCCTCTGTCCCCTGACCTTCAAACTATCTCGTACATGTATTGTTTTGTGATGCAAGATGTATGGATTATTACTATATTTCATAAAAAAATTTTACAAATGTAACATTTATAACATATTTTGTCAGCTTTGACTAATGGAATTTGAGATATTTGTTAATAATTTATATTCAAATAAAATTATCAATCCATTAAATTATGAATGGATAGTTGTTTGATAAAAGAAAGGGATATAATAATGAATATGAAAAAAGATCATAATGAATTTAATTTATATTCCTTTCTCACATCCACGCATCTTGTATCCGGTCCTCCCTCTCGAACTCTCTAGCAACTCGAGATAAAAAAAGTTCAGAAGTAATGGGAAAGGAAATGAACATGCCGGCCCTGAATACATATAAGTAAGGTTTAGTAACGCCAATTTTTAATGTGTAAGGATGTAATGAGGATTTTTTATTTTATAACTAAATCTAATTTCAAATTAACAAAAACTGCACAATTGTAAGATTGTCAATATTTGCGAATTTATATACAATTATACTTGGAATATTATTAATTAGATTTTCATAAACTAGAGAAAAATATGCATGTTTCGTATATCAGGTTCTTTAAGTAAAAATGAATACCAATATGATCGTCAACGATCACTATGACGTATATATGTATATATACATATAAACACAGAGATCTATAAGTTTGAATATTTTATATGTACGATCATAATTGTTATATCACGGATCACCATTGTTCATATTGTCAATGATTGTTACGAATTTTCAAAATGCACTTTGCCTTACTATATCCTTACATATGGTGAAATATTTCGTTACTAGGTATATGTATATATATATATGCGCATATGTGTATACATATATACATACATATATGCAGGAGCTGTATTTTGTACTGTAAAAAGCTAGATATACTCTGGTCGTTGCTGGTGACTAATTCCAATGATTCTCTTATTTATACATCACAAAAAAGAACAAATTATATTTTCATGTATAAAGTACTACATTAATCTTTTTTATAAGTTGTAGAACGAAATTTTTAGATACGATTTGTCTAGTAATTTTTCTCTTATCAAGCACATTTGCTATAGATCATGAGGCAATGAAAAAAAAAGAAAATATGTTACGAATTTGAAAATATTTCTTTATGAACGTGGTACTAGCAGGCTATTATGTTATTACAAGTACAAAGATATGCAAGATTTTTTCTAAAAAAAGAAAAATGGAAAAAGAATGTGATGAATGAAAATGTCTAATGATAAGCAAAATAGACTGCAATTAAATTTGAACGGTAATACCGTTTATAAATGCGAGCAGTGATGTTAGGGCATATAAATTGATTAAATCCCTGATATTTTGATTGAAAATTCGTTCTACTGAACGAACAATTCAATTTAAATTAAGATCGTTCACGGATCTATGTTCAGTCTAGGTAGATTTGACATGAACATGTTGTGCACATGTCTATTCATGTACTTATACAACTTTTCAAGAATGTTTTTTTTTTTTTTGAAATTAAGTGATAAGTGACCATGCATGGTCATGTGCATTACATGTATACAGGAAAACTGATGATGTTTTTACCAGCAGCGACAATGTGTATTAATGTTCAGAAGCCAGGCGTGCCTGACTCGGTGGAACTGATGAAAAGCGCCTTGAGCGTTATATATCGTGTAGTAAAGGTGTCCTGTAACATTTTATACATTTAATTGTTCGGGACTTAAACCGATCTCATACATGATTTTGGTAGTAGTAATCAGTGCGCTAGTGCGTCTGACGAGATTTGGAGGATCAAAAAATTGTATTTCGCTAATGGATCGTAACCTTTGGTGCTCTCATTGCATACATGAGATGTAAAAAAAAAACCGAGTAAAATTCGTGTATGAAAGTAATTTTGTTCTTCGTTTCTGTAATCAATATGTTGTATGACTTCAACATTTATGGACACGGATAAATGATATATATCGTATAAGAAAAAAAAAAAAAAAAAACAAAAAAGAGACAAAAAAACTATCGATGTCTTACTATGTAGGATATCGGTGAAAGAAAAAACATACCTTGAAGATATACGATTTAGGTGTGAGGTTCATTGGTGGCACCGGAGGTTCAGATGAGCATTAAAAACGAGTGCAAATAGGGCACCTGCGCTTTTGTCTCTGCTACAAGACTTACGTATGAATATTGTAAAGAATACGACTGTTACAGTGTATGAACTAATTCGATCCGTGTACGGCCGATCACGGCTCGACTTATATTAATCTATTAATACTTAAAGGAAGAAGATGAAGAAGAGGATGAAGAGGAAGAAAAAAAAAAGAAAATAAGCTACAAAGTAATAAAGGATTGCGGAGTATTTGAAGTTATGTTTTTAAACTGAATTTTTGAAATAGAATGTGTACGGAGAGGCAAAGACGAGATCTTGTTTTTCTTTTTTATTCCCCATATAAAGCTTATCAGATGATTCTAATCATCTATTATATTGTTGCACCTATGACTAAGGAAGTGTAGTACAATATACGAATATACTTCATGTACTATTTATGTTTCAGTTGAAAGAGGAGATCACTTATTAATAAAATGTAAATCTATAATTTCTTTTTTAGTTTGTTAATCCTTTGCATATATTATAGTATTTTTTTTTAAATATTTGATAAGTTTTCATAATTTTAATTAATATCTAACTGATATATAACTAATAATATAATAATAAAAAATAGTTATCAGTTTATTTTATAGATATTATTGTGGAATTATTTCAATATTTTTTTAATATTTTTGTAAAAATGTTAGTTTGGGTTTTATTCGTTTCATATCATACTTTATAATAATATAATAATTTCATATCCAAGTGCTTAATAAAACTTACTTCATGTAGTTATACAAGAAATGATACACAGTAATAGTTCTTTTTAAGAAAAAAAACTGAATTACAAAAAGATAAATGATTGATAACAACTGTAACTATTAGATCATATACATTTTTTAAATTATTTTTTCAAATAATTATAATTATAAATATTATTAATATCCTTTAAAATAATTTTTAACTATCTATAATAATATTTAAGTTTTTATATCTATGAAGATGTGAAGATATCTTTTTGAAAAATGAATATTTGAAATTAAATTTATATATTATATATTATTATTTGATTTAAATAAGTTTTACTTATTTAATTTAATTTATTATTATTTTTTTAAGTTATTTAACAAAATGAATATATGCTATGGATTGTTTAAAAAATTATTTAATAAGTAACTAAAAAGTTACAATGTCATGTTACTATTATAACAGAACGGAACGATGGAATAACGAAACGAGAATCTAGGAACATGGAACATGTGTAGGAATATGTATCCGGTTTGTGTGAGTTTCCCGTGCCCTCTCACCTTAATCTCACGTCTGTCAAACGGTCGTGAATTTTCAGAAGATGTGAGACTTCGGGAAGTGGGCACACCAAGAAGATTGCATCACGAATTCGCATGATGCCTTGACGTTCAAAATATATTACGACCTCCGATGCTCCGATTTATTTGTGGTAACGACGAGAAGGAATCTGTCGGTAAAGGGAGCGAAATAATCAGTTCATATAGCAATGGCCACGACAGAAGGAGTCACGATAGAGGAGCTCAGGATTGAAATTGAGAGACTTTCACGCGAATTAGATTTAGCTTCTACAGAAAAAATTCAATCTGCTCAATACGGTCTTGCTTTGCTCGAAGAGAAATCTGCCTTACAACAAAGATGCAACGATCTCGAGGCCCTCTACGAAAACACGAAACACGAGTTGGAAATCACGCAAGAGGTTAGTTCAAATAGTTTTTATATTTTAATATACATAAATTATCTAGTAGTTTTTATAATGATTAATAATATATGTAATTTTTAATTCTTTAGCATAAAAATTTATTATTTTTAAAAATTATAAATATATCAGATTATAATTATAAACATTAATTATTGTATATTCTAATAAGACAAATAAAATTATATTCTATTTTTTAGATTGCTTATTAATATCAAATAAAACTGAATTATTACTATAATCAAAATATTTCGATTTTTAAATAGTATTGTTTCTTATATGAATGATTTTTTATATTTTTTTAGGCTTTAGCAAAATTTCAGACTACTACAAAATTAACTACAAAAAGTGGTATTGAACAAGAAGAAACTCTTCTTAATGAAAGTGCTGCAAGGGAAACATCTCTTCAGACACAAATTATTGAATTAGAAAATGAAACAAAACAAGTATGTGAAAAAATAGTTTTTGAAAAAATATAAAAATAATAATTTTATTATGTTATATAATTTTTATTTAATGTTGTTTCATTTAGTTACGTCATGAATTAGAACGTGTTCAAGCAGAACGTGATCATGCATTACAAGAACGAGAGGAAGTTGGAAAAGATCATCAACAAGCAGAAACAGAAAGAAAATCTTTACGTACTATGTTACGTGAATGTAGATTTCGTGAAGCTCGACTTTTACAAGATTATTCAGAATTAGAAGATGAAAATATTTCATTACAAAAACAAGTATCTGGTTTACGATCCAGTCAAGTAGAATTTGAAGGTGCTAAACACGAAATAAGGAGATTAACAGAAGAGGTGGAACTTTTAAATAGTCAAGTTGAAGAATTAACAAATTTAAAAAAAATTGCTGAAAAGCAAATGGAAGAAGCACTTGAATCCTTACAAGCTGAGCGGGAAGCAAAGTATGCTCTTAAAAAAGAATTGGATCAAAGAATTAATAGCGAATCAATTTATAATCTTAGTAATCTTGCACTTTCAATTCGAGGAATTACGGAAGATCAAACTATATGTAGTGATGGAGAAGATGATTCTCCTGCATTACGTAGAATTGAAGCAGATTTAAAAACTCAAGAACCAGGTACTTCTGCTACTGATAAACAAGTTGATTTATTCTCTGAGATTCATTTAAATGAACTAAAGAAATTAGAAAAACAATTAGAATTAGCAGAATCTGAAAAAGCTCATCTTACGCAAAATTTACGAGAATCGCAATATGCGGTTGAAAAAAGTCAAAATGAATTACAGTCCTTTGTTGCACGTATAGTGCAATTAGCAGCTCATGTGCAATCATTGCATCATCTTCACTCAAAGTTACCTGAGAAACAAACTGAAGAACCAACATTAGATAAATTGAATCAGGTATATGTGAAATATACTAAAATAAATAATTTTTTTATAATATTTATAATACTTTTTTATAATATTTTGTATTTATATGTATTAATTGTCTTTATATTTTAGGCAATTATGCAATATCATCAATGGAGTACTATGTCAGCACGTGAAGTGAATCAACTTCAAAAGGATTTAGCTGAATTAGAAAATGGTTTAACTATATCTGATTCAACTCAACAACTACGAACAGAATTAACAAATCTTAGAAACAAGGTATATGATTATTTATTATTTTTTTCATTTTTTATTTCATTCTCTTTACTTTTGCCTTCTTATTATCGTAAATTCATTTTTTTTTTATTTTTGTATGATATTTTTTGTTTTATAAATTTATAAACAGCAACATTGTGGCAAATATTATGAAGAATGGAAATGTAAGTCAATAATATAATAAAATTTTATTGATAGAAGATTCAATAAATAAAAATAAACAAATAACAAGAATAACTGTGACTCTGGCATAATAATATTTGATATTCAAAATTTAGACTTTGAATAGAAATTATGGCATTTCAGATCCCTGAGTCAGAGAAGACCCTTCGAGAAAAGGTTGGAACGTGTGATCCCTTTGACGTATTTACCAATTATTATAATAACAACTTGTCTTTTGCTCCTTTAATGATCCGTACAAGTTGCTTTTCAATGTCCTAACAACTCATTGTTGCTTTTGATGATTTCATATTCTTAACTATAAATAGTATCATGGCTATTGATGATTATGTCATATCATAAATTATTAAGCTCTTTTATGAAAATCATCAAAAATTTTATATGCATTATCTTATTTTCATAAACGAGTTGACATTATCTATTTGAATGTTCTGTTATCGAATGCTCGAATAAATGTACGGATCTCAATCGCTATGCACTGTGGCTTTAAAATAGAATGTGCTTAGGAACAAAAATTCAATAAATATTCTCCCTCTATTCGTTTCTACTTGCATCTAACGTAGCATGAGTCAGATTCACAGAGCGATTTGCACGTTCAAACAGACATTCTATATATGATTTTGATATAGTCTTACTAAAATTATTTCAATTGTCAAATGTCGTTTTTTTAAAATATAAAAAATTTGATTTTATAATCAAGATTTTAATCAATTAATTTTAATCAAGAAACGTATTATATTATGTTTCTTATTTTTCTCAACAGACCGCAGAAACATAATTTCTGAGAAATTAAAATAAAAATATTATATTATATGAAGTTTAGTTATAATATTTTTCTAAATATTTAATATAATATAAAAAATATAATCAAAAATATATATAAAACATAAATATAATTTCTGAGAAACTAATTTCTGAGAAACTAAAATAAAAATATTATATTATATGAAGTTTAGTTATAATATTTTTCTAAATATTTAATACAGTATAAGAAATATAATCAAAAATATAATAAAAATATATATGTAATAATAAATTTTAAAATTTAAAATATAAAATATAAAATATATAAAATAAATAAAATAATAAAATAATAAAATAATATATAATAAATTATATATATAAAATATATAAAATATATAAAATATAAAATACAAAATGTCAATAATATTTTTATAATTCTAATTATTTTGAAATAATTAATTATCATATTTTGAAAATAATTAATTTATATTATTTAATTAATTTATATTATTATTTAATATTATTATTATTATATATATTATTATATTATTATTATTATTATAATATTAATATTATCATTAATTTCTTAAAATATTTCTTGCACATTATATAATATAAATATAAATAGTTATATGATATAAGTTTTAAATCAGAGTGAGATGGAATTTATTATATTGTAAATTTTGAGAATTTTGTTGAATATCAACCATTGAATTATTAATTTTTTTATATTACATTATATTATATTTTAACATGTTTAGTTACTTATTTTTTTTTTATAAATCTTTCATCTTGATGTATATTTTATATTGTGTTTTATATATATATATATATATATATATATATATATATATATATATATTTGCTCAAAAAACAACTTTATTTACTATTTTTATTATAAACTAAACTTTATACAATATTTTTTTCTTATTTTAAGTTGTAGATTATATTTTAGTAGTTTGTTGAAAAAAAAATTTTATATAAATTTATAGTAAATATGTAACAAATAATAGAAATAATTAATTTCCAAAAATAAAATTAATATGAATATAAAATTATTTATTATATTTCAGCTTTTAGATACAGAACAAAGAAGCATACAACTTGAATCCGACATTTCTATCCTTTCAAAACTTGCAGTAGAAGCCGGTGGTTTTCTGGATTCTGCACAAAATGATTTGCAAAATATCTCTGATGAACTTGCACAACTTTATCATCATGTTTGTACAGTTAACGGAGAAATTCCTTCAAGGGTAGTCCTCGATCATGAAAAGATTGTTCCCGAAAAGGAGGAAGAAAATGGAAAAATAGAATGGTGTCGGACTTTATTTAAAACCGACATCCAAATTAAAGATTTAGAAAGTTTGAGTAAAGCAAAAGAAATTGCGAAACATATAGAAACCGCGATAGATCAAATAAAACATCTTCGAAATGCTGTAGAGCATACAATTGAACTTTCTAAAGTTAAAGGAATGCAATCGAATGTCTGCAACGTTTGTGAAGGTAAGTTGCATAATTTTTTTCCTTGTAACAATTTTTTACTTGTAACAATTTCTCTTCTCATTAATACGATTATTACAAATTACAGGATCAGTAAATGAAAATAAGGTGGAAGTAGCAGATTTGCAAGAACAAGTAATTAGATTGAAAGCCTTGCTCTCAGCTAAACGCGAGCAAATTGCAACTTTAAGAACAGTGCTTAAATCGAATAAAAATACTGCGGAAGTAGCACTTACAAACTTGAAGAGCAAATATGAAAACGAAAAAAGCATTGTTAATGAAACTATGTTAAAATTAAGAAATGAACTTAGGATGTTAAAAGAAAATGCTGCAACATTTTCAAGTAAGTGATTGAAAAGTTTATTCAAATTTTTAACAATATGTTTATAATAGTAATATATTAAGATGATACTTAAAAGTATAGTTAATATATCCCTTTTTTCTGTTTTTGTTACTAACATTTTTATATTAACTTATTAACTAATATTATTAAAACTAATTATTATCAGCATTTATGTATATTTTATTGCTTATAATGAGTTGTATTACATTTGATTTTGCAATTGCATTAGGAATTTGTTATCAACAATATTGCTTCATTTCATAATAAAATATATTAACATATGTAAATAATACATACTATCATATTTATTATATTTAATAACAGAGCGATATATCTATAAAAATAGTTTTCTTTCTGCGCTTTTTTTTTTACTGAAATTATTTTTATAAACATATGATATATTCTTTATATTCTTTTTTAGAAAAAATTTTTCTTTTTATATGACTAATATATTTCTTAATTTTCTATCATGTTTCTGATATTTCTTTTCATGAGCTTCTTTCTATTTGGTGTTAATACCTGCTAACCACTTCTCAGGTTTACGTGCGATGTTTGCTGCACGTTGTGAAGAATACGTAACACAAGTTGATGAGCTGCAACGTCAATTAGCCGCAGCAGAAGATGATAGAAAAACATTAAACTCATTATTAAGATTAGCGGTACAACAAAAACTTGTTTTAACTATGAAATTGGAAGAGCTAGAGGTCGATAGAGAATTACGAAATACTCGAAGACATGCTACTAGTACAAGTGGCCGAGGTAGAATGCGAATGTCGCAACAGACAAACCGTCCTCATTTAGGCAGAGAATTTTTCTAGAAAATGATGAAGATGTGGAGCAAATTATTCTGAGAAAAACCAGAATTTTAAATATTTTAATCTATTACTATTCATTATTGAATTATATTGCTACAAAAAATTAATTATATCTTTTGAAAATGCTTTTTATAAGAATGACAAAAATGCTTTAGCATTATATTTTCATCCGTTAATTTGTTATCAACAAAAAATAAACTCATGATATAATATGTTTTTATATTATATCATGAGTTTATTTTTTCACAATTTGACTTTATTTGATAAAGTTGAAAGCTGAAGTTGATGAAAAATTATTCTCGTTATGAAGAACAATTTTTATAAATGTGCGTTACAAATGACAAAAAGCAGAACATTTGAAAAATTCTGAAATGTTCATATGTTCTTATATCGATATTGCTCCATATCGTAGAAATTCATAGAAAACTCTGCCTTCTGTTACCAATATTGTTAGTAAAGATGTCTAACAAACATAGAATGTGTTTTTGTTATGCAAAATTTTTATTTCATGCGACATTGTTGCAAAGTTGCTAAAATTTTCTATGTTTGAAGATTTATTCACAAAGAATCTATCAAAGATTCTCATATAGCACGCTTATTGATATTTAATAAAATTGATTTTTATAATCGATTATTTTCTTTTATAAGAAAATATATCTGAATTGTAAATGTGTTTATTTTTACATTTTATAACAATCGTATATTTTCCTTTTGTAGCTAGATTTATTTTCGGTATGATTGAGTATTATTATTATATCGTAAATAATTTCGCATGAATAATTTATATAGTTACATAGTAATTATGATGACATACCAATTTTGTTGTATTAATGAGATGCATGATAAAATGAACATGTATTGTTTTTAGGTAGACAAACGAAAGGAAAAACGAGAACTTTACATTGCATACCATAGAGACAATATTACTATGCGCGATTGTAGCATTTATAATCAAAGTAGAACAAAAAACATAATAGATATATAGAATTGAGAAAAAAGACGTATAAAATAGCAAAATAACAGAATTAGGGACCCATTTTCCAAGTAGTCTCTGGATTATCAATCTGGTTTGATTGTGATAAAAAAATATTTTATTGTTTGCACAAAAATATTATTTTATTTTATTTATCATTTTTCTTTAAGTCATTGTTTTTTAATGTCTCTGGTACAATGGCATTTTAACTCGTTTTTGCTAGATTATTATACAATAATTATGATTTTAGTACTTTTCAAGAAAACATTTTTTATAGTATTTTATAAAACTTGGCCTAAGTAGGCTTTGAATCAATTTTATGTAATTTGGCAGCTCCTTTATATCTATTAGTGATATTATTGTATTCACTTTAGATTTATTTAGTAATTGTTGTTAATTTATATTTATTTATATATTTTAACCGTTCATTTTTTAAGTTATAATTGTGCTTTTTAATATTGATCAATGCATAATAATTGTTTTTAGTAATAAACGTTTTTTTAATATTCAATACAGCTATTGTGTAAGACAACAAATTAATTATTAACTATAATTTGGGATTTTATGTATTTATGAATATATATATTGCTCTTTCTATTTTTTAAATTTCATATATATTTTTAGCCATCTTGCATAATCTAATTAATATTAATAACGAAATTTTATAACTTATTTAGGTTTTTTTGTATGCATAATAATAACAAATTAAGAATTACAAATATATTTTTTTAATTGCAAATTAAATAATCGTTCTATTCGATGTTAAATTTAAGAATTGTATATATATATATATATATATATATATATATATATATATATATATATATGATTTTTGTTGCACAAATAATTTTTCATATATATATATGATTTAATATTTGTTATATTTTATTTTACTTAATAATATTATTAATT
Source organism: Apis florea (assembly GCF_048593485.1). Taxonomy (NCBI): domain Eukaryota; kingdom Metazoa; phylum Arthropoda; class Insecta; order Hymenoptera; family Apidae; genus Apis; species Apis florea. The sequence goes on along the minus strand of NW_028256416.1, from coordinate 5,458,917 downwards.
AATAACTTTTTGTGCAAGAAGGCTTTAATGATTTATATATTTGTTAATGCAAAATTGGATTATAGTAACTTTCAACATATATATGTGTGTATATATATATACACACATATATTATATTCCTTATATTTCATTTACGAGTGCAAAATAAAAAAAGATAAAAAAATAGAAGAGCATATATAAAATACTGTGAAGATTAATTTCAAAACGAAATTTTAATTTTCAAAAAAAAATATTTTATTGGTATCTAATGTCTCTACGAGATTTAGTATCTCCACAATTGAATCGAAATTTTAATCAACTGTTGAAGTTCGCGCGAGCATGTATTTTCGTATATGCGTGTATTTTCGTAGAGATATGATACATTATGCAGGATATTTAAATGCAATTTTATACAATTTTATAATTTTTTAGCAAAATATAAATGATTTGCTTAAAATTTTTTATATTTTAATTTTATAAAGAAAAGAAAATATTTATTATATACATTTATATTTTTACATTTTTATTACATTTAATATTTATTTTAAATCATTATAAAATTTTAATATATCCTGCATATGTAATATTATACGTTTATTGTAAACTGTCTTTAATCAAATTTGTTATTAGCATTATTACTAGTATTATCTTTATTATTATTATTATTATTATTATTATTATTATTATTATTATTATTATTATTATTATTTATCATTATTACTACTACTACTACTATTACTATCACTACTACTATTACTACTGCTACTACTACTACTACTACTACTACTACTACTACAACTACTACTACTACTACTACTACTACTACTACTACTACTACTACTACTACTACTACTATTACTACTACTACTACTACTACTACTACTATTACTACTACTACTGTTACTACTACTATTATTATTATTACTATTATTATTATCAATATTACAATTTTATATTGATTATTGCGATATTGCTGCCAGCTTCGTCGCGAAATCCAAATGAGTACCTAAAGATAATTTATCCATCGTTCATTGATTATCAGTCAATTGTCACTATTATATTTATATCATATGATTATTGTATTGCCTGTGTCTATAATTTTAACCCAAAAAAGAGAAATCTTTATTTATGTTTTGTTTCAATTAGTTAATATTAGCTAACAATCAATGAAATAAAATTTAAACATTATCTTTTTGTTTTATATCATTTTCCCATTACTATTACTATAATTGTATATTTTTTAATTTTTTGTATTAATAGTGCAATGGAAATTATTTTAAATTTATTTCTTTTTTCTTTTATTTAAAATTGTTTCATTAAAATTGAACTTTGTGCGATAGACACAGGTACATAGTTCTAATTTGTGTCCATAAACCGAGCCAGCCTCAAGCCACCGTCCCTTCCCTTCTTTTTACACCATTGCCAGGAATGAACCAAAAAAAAAAAAAAAAAAAAAAATATCCTTTTGTTTCATAATTATTCTTACTATTATTAGTTATTATATTCTCCTTCCGATTTCGTCCTTAACATAAATTCGTCCTCGATTTTTCGCCTTGCCGTCCGCGTTGTCCAAAGGCGATTCGGGATTGTTTGTAACAAAAAAAAAAAAAAAAAAAAAAAAAAAAAAAGGAATACAAGAATACATCTTTTATTAAACATTGTATAATATTAACCCTTTGTGGAGCGAACATTGCGCATAAAACATTGTTATTTCGTCATAATAAGTTAATTTGTATGTTATAAATTTTGTATGTTATAAAAATAATGTAACAAGTATCTAAATATCCAAATATTTAAATGTCTGAGTGTTCGATTATTAAAGTATTCAGAACAGGTATTTGAGATTAATATTGGATAGAATATTGATATCAATAGTAGTAATTTAATATAAGATAGATATTGATATAGTTTCATTATTGATATTAACAAATATATTTTATTTCATGCATAATATAAATTACATTCGAACACATTATTAATGTTGTATTATTTAAAGGAAATGATGCCTCAAAGGGTTAAACTTCAAATTCTGTAATACAATTCGAAACTTGATCGTTTAAATAATGATGGATAAATGTTCTTGACATAAAAAAAAAAGAAAAAAGAAAATGGAGAGAGGAAGAGAGAGAAAGAGAGAGAGAGAGAGAGAGAAAAGAAGAATATAAAAGTAAAGATCTTGCAAATAGAAAGAATGAAATTCGATCGCCAAAGCGCAAAGCTGTAAATAACTTTTGCCAAAGACATTCTGTCCTTCCGAAGGATTTTATTATCCTTCATGCACATACTTGACGTCCTTCAAAAAGTTCCTTCGTGTTATATTATACATATCGGCAAAGCTCTTTGCAGATATTATCCCGTTGAAATTTCCGAAGAAAGTATCCGTAGAAACATGTTTTTTTCATCATCAAATCGAAAAATACGATTGATTGTACTGTTGTTTTCAAAAAAGAAAAAAAAGTTTATCAAAGATCTGAATGAATATCTTCCTTTCGTCCGTACGAGAGATAGAAAGAGAGAAAGCGAGAGAAAGAGAGAGAGAGAGAGAGAGAGAGAGGAAAATTACGTCCCTTAAAATTAATACCGTTTTATGAAATGATCTTATATTCGACAATAACGGTATTCGAATGTTGTTTTAATGATTTATTTAAAAAAAAATTGTTTCGAAAATTTGTACCGAAGAGAAACTTCGACAAATAAATATACATTTCTTTCTATCTATCCTTCATCGAGCTTATATACGGTTAAGGGAGAGAGAAGAACAGATGATCGAAATGTCGTTTATTATTATCGTGAAAAAATGGAAAAGAAAAAGAGAGACGAAAAATAGAGAAAAATTAAAACTGTTATATTTTTACATTCGCGAAAATGTTGGTCGAAAACGATTTAATATAAATTTAAAGAGAGAAAGAGAAAAAGAGAGAGAGAGAGAGAGAGAGAAACGAAAAAAAGAACGAAAGTTCGTTAAGAGAATTATTGAAGAACAATAAATATCAAAATCTGCCTGCTCGTGGTTCGAGTGGGAAAAATTGGAAGAACGACTATCAGGCAGATTTGCTCAAGGCTTCCATAAAAAGCTCCGATTGCGTCCCAATTTTTGGCTAATCCTCCTGGCGATGGTGTATTTCGCTTTAGATCGTGATTACATGAATATTAGAAAATAATGATAATAATAATAAAAAAAAAAAAAAAAAAGAAAAGAAAAGAAAAAAAAAAAGGAACGCTCGAGTGTCGAGTAAGACTATAGCTGTAATGGCGTAATATCTAAGCGATTTAACCGACTGTTCGTAATCTGTGCTGGAATTATTGTCGATCGGTGATTAATAATACATGATTTAGGACGGGATTATGAGCTTCTACGTCTTCGAGGACGTTCGTGTGTTTCTTGCACCTTAACAGGGTCCACATTTTAGTCAAAGAGAATATTTCATTCCTTCTTTTCTACCGATTTCCACTTCTCATCTCACTTCGCGTTAAAGTGTCTTTCAATGGCGAAGAAGCTTTTTCCTTTCCTTTTAGCTTATTCTATTTTATTTTCCAAGCGATAAAATGTGCAACCAGTGAACCATTCCGTTGCCGAATATGATATTTTAGAGATATCGATACCCGATTTAAAATAAAATCGTTTAGTCTTTCTAGATATAGAATTGTAATGTATAATGGCTATACTCCTTAGAAAATAGATAGCGGTATATGCGTAACTATAACTACTTTTATAGAGTTAGTCTACGAATCTGATATTAAAACCAAGTTTCATAATTAGAATTTAAAATTCTCGTTTAGCCACGTTAGCTACTTCGCTACGTCTTCATAGAACGATAGTTATTATATCTTGTCGAGTTTGCAATTACCTATTCCTCTTCTTAGATCTTCCACTAGGCATCGCAACGGTTCGCTAAATTTCTTTAACGTAGAGACAAAAAACCTAAAGAAAAAAGAGAGATTGAGAAAGAGACCGATTTGTTAAATTACGAAACTATTTTTATATATATTCCGCAAGTATATGTTCACCGACAAGCAGTTCGAGAATGAAACTTTGTATCTAACTTTTGATTTGACAACGTTGTGGAGAAGATTTTTATACTTTATATATTCTCTTCGCCATTGACAGACCATATTATATATCCATACAGAACCAAAGAACGCAACATTTTCAATAAGACAAAAGCGTGCTCGTGCATGGACCCAGAATCATTGTAAATAGTGTAAATGCACATTAATAGCGTAAAACGCCATCATATAACAAGAGTGAGAAGAAGAAGAAGAAGAAAAAAGAAAAAGACAGACGATGCTTCGACGCAAGACATTGGAAATGCCGAAGAATTTATCGACGATTTATATTTCCGAGCGATTTCGATATATTTTCTTCGTAGATGTACCGTGTACGTACGTTTAAATGTGTAAGACACCATGTGTAATCGTAGAACGGGGATCGGTCGAGGATCCGTGACCCGTATGTTTGTAGCGAACTCGTGATTTTTTCCTCTTCCCTTCCTTCCTCCCCTCCTCCTCCTTCCCCCACCCTTCCATGTTTATTATTCTTATTATTATTCTTATTCTTATTATTATTCGTATTACTATTATTATTATTATTATTATTATTATTATCATTATTATTATTATTATTATCATCGAGAATTAATCAGACGAAGAGAATCAGTCATCGTGTTAATTAGACGATATCGATAGTAGATATTAAGTAGATGTTCAAACGATACTTATTTATTGTCGGGTGAAGGACAAGCGAAAAAAAAGAAAAAAAAAAAACGTGTAAAACGATAGCTGAATGTTCGGGGCCACGAAGTAGTGGTCGAACTTGGTATTGGACGTTATTAAACTGTAAGAGAAAAAAAGAAAAAAAAAAGAAAAAAAAACGGGACATTACCCGCATTAGAAATTCTTTTTGTAACATAAAGTGAAATATAATCATTTGTAACACGAATTTCCTCGTTCCTGTGCTCTTCATTTCTCACCGATCGAAGACTCTTCGGAGTCTAAACGATTTTTAATTCTTTCTCTCGCGGTTTCAATCGCGAAACTGGTCAAGAAAGTTTAAAACATTTTTATAAACTTGGTTTGGACAGATAAAAAATCTTTCACGAGAGGAGATACGCAAATTTTGTGCAAATTATTTTTTTTTCTGAACGGAGTTCAAGTCAAGTTTCGAGGAGAATTTGTTTTTCTCGATTATTAAAATATGTACAGAAATATCTTTTATTTCTTTCGAAAAGAAATTTTATAAGATCGACGATCGACCAATTTGAACACCACACCATAGTTAAATATGAATGTATCTTGAAATTTTATCATTTTTGATAACAAAATTAATTACGTACATCATCGTGCTCCTTCATTCTTCACACTTAATTAAACTTATTTTCTAGGATATTCTATGTTTTAACCTCTTTACCATTATTATTCCATTCCAGTAATTTCGTCTAAACAGAAGCGCGACTTCGACTGTATATTGCGTTTAATAAGGCTCAGCAGTTGCTAATTAAATTTACACGTACTAAGCGTCGTTACATTTAATTACCTTCTGAAGGATATTACAGAAGGCGTGCGAACCTTTTCAACGAGGGACGAAGGCACGATTAATTTGGGATTGAATTTTCAATTCCGGAACAATCGATACGGTGATAACGTCCATCATAAAATAATCGAGATCATAACGCGAATTTGTATATTTTAGAACTTTTAGAACTTTTATAATTATTTAATTTTATTCATCGTTAAGCACCGTTCGAATAAATTAAAAAATTGAAAAATAAATTGAAAAAATTTTAAAAATTTATTTTCCAATGAAATTCTTATTTTCGAAAAAATTGTTCCTTCCACGATCGACATCTCGTTAACGAAGAGAACGAAATCGGGAGAAGATTTCTTCCTTTCATGTATAAACGTAAAGTTGTGAATGTTTCTGGTTTATTCTCTCCTTTGGAACGAGAGTCACTTATTAAAAGTTAAATATTCTTTCTTATTCTTTCACCGCGGAATGTTAACGTATTCGTGCATTTCTATCGTTCTTTCTTTCGGTTAATTGCATTCTTCCTCCCTACGTGACTCGATTTTACCCGAATAACTATACTTGGTTTAGGAATATCGCGCTAACTGATGAGTTTCAAGGATTTCAATGGTTATTAAAAAGTCGAAAAAAATTTGTCGAGGGATCCTGATATAATATCCTTTTCTTTCGTTCGAATTCATATACAAACACGGGATCATCTGTTATTATCTCGAATTATAACATCGTGGTTGCATAATTAAATTAAAGAGGAGATATTTGATTGTTTTTCTATGGAATTTTCATTAAAATTTGTTTCAAAATATTTTTGATTGTTTCATTGCATTTCATTCACGATTAATAATTATTACAGAGTAAATTCGAAATTATTATTTCATTATACATATCTCAAGTTTTCCAAATTACAAAAATATTCGTTAATTTTTATAAATAATATAGAATGAAAAACGATTCGTCGAGATTAGATTTTTTTTAATTGATCGACTTTCAAACGATAAAATTATATGTTTCGTGTGAATATTCCGATTCGAAGTATAATTTTTAATTTGATTAAAAATCTATCGAATTGGTATTAATAACGATAAGATACTTAAAACTTCTTTTTATCGCGCGAGCAAATAGATTAATCGAGAAAAGTTCTCGTTCAAAGGGCCGATTTCCATTATTCGCATACTGAAATCAATCAGTGTTCTCAAAAAAGATACTACGAATCGATTTCGCAAACCACAAAAGCAGCGAGATTCGATCAATTTTCTTTTTTTTTTTTCTTTTATTTTACTCGACATTTTTATTCAAGCGTTTAATAGATAAAATTTTTTTTTTTTTTAGTTTGTACTTGAACGTGTCTAATAATTCGTCCAGAATTATTTCCAAAATTTACCACGTTATTCGCGGTTTAGTAATAATTACAACGGAAAGTAAATCCTTTGAGAAATCAAGGTTTCATACAATCAGGATTCGTAACACGTTTCGTAATAGCAAACTATTCATCAATCTTCGGAGAACCTACTATTCATTAGCTCTAGAATCATATTGGTAAAATTTAAAATCTCGAATAATCTTGTTATTAATTTATATCAATTAAACTATTGAATTATTTCTATCATATATCTATCATATACGAACTTATTTAATTTTATTAATTTTAATCATTAAAAATACATTCCATTTTGTCTAATTCTCAATCTAACAAATCAATAAATATTTTCAATCAATATTTATATTTAATTTTAACATTGAAGTTTAGAGTATTATCTAACTGTCTATAAAATAGAGTTTCATATTGCAAATATATCATAGTATATATACTATATATACTAAATTATATTCCTATATATTTTATATCATAATAATAAACCGTAAATTCATCGTAAATTTTGATATAAAAAAAAACGCGAGAAGAAACTAAAAAAAGTTTTCACATTGTAACTCACTCAGAAAATAGGAACACTTGTGCCATTGAAGTCGCTTTTTGTTTTATCCCGATATCTCAATCGGTTGCCGAGATATAAAGATTCAAAGTCTCCTGCTTAAGACAGTGCGAAGATTCATGAATGGGCCCTATTTTTCCTAGAAACGCGTTTGCTATGTTTTTCCAGGAATCGCGTCTGTCGCTTATCTGGAATTTGCGATAGGTCAGTGAAAGAAGGTGCGAACGAGAGGTCCAAGTAAGCGACAAGGACAGAGATGGTAAACGATTAAAAATTACCCTTTTCTTTACACGACGATATCTCGAGAATCGGAAATTGTATCGGGATAAATGAAAAAGCGTTTTAAAGAACAAGGTTTCGCGCTTCCAATGATCATTCAATTTTTGACCGGAAGTTATTATTTTCCAAGTTATAGCGGTTCAAAGTTTCCTTAATTTTAATAGAATTCAATAGGGCTTAAGGAAAAATTATGTTTTCTTTAAATGATGATATTTCGGGAATCGGAAATTGTATCGGGATAAATGAAAAAGCGTTTTAAAGAGTAAGATTCCATGTTTCTAATGATCGTTTGTACTTTTTGACCGGAAGTTACTATCTTCCAAGTTATAGCGGTTCAAAGTTTTTCTAATTTTTATACATGCTTATATCGAGTTTTAAAGCAAATTTCACTACGAATATGTACATTATTTCTAAAATAATGTTACAAATTAAAATCTTACTTATTCATACATTGAAGATTCTAAAAAGTTTCTTGTGATTGAAGAAAATTGGATTTTTGTGAACACTTAAAACCGAAACATTGTATTCGTGTAACATAAAATAATACGGAAACACACGGTAATATGAGATCTGCATGAAAATCCAGCGCAATTCATTTATAGAATATAAATTTCTTCAATGAATTACCGAGTAAATTCGTCTCTCGTATCGTTTAAACTCAAGTAGTGCCGTCATAAAATCGAGGCACGTACGCGTGCCTATTTTTGCGAACCCGCATTCCCACTCCCGGCCACCTAATCTCCCTTTGCCAAACAGAAGTATAACGTCCGGTCGGAATGAGATAAACAATCGAGGCTGGTGCCCGGTCGAAGGTTGCCCGTTCACTCTTCGAAAGAGCGGCGCAACAAGCTGCCCTGACCGTTTCCTCGGCCACACTATTTTTCGTCCCACTTTCATTCCTTCGTCTTCCTTCGATCAACACCTTCGAAAATTCCGATTCCCAAACTCCTGTGGAATTTTCACAGCCGAGTTGGCCACTTGCCAAGTAACCTTACGCGTTGTTTCGAATCATTAACTCGTCGTATTTGCGTCCAGCCTCCGCCGTTCATCCTCTACCAAGAAATTCTCGAAACGGATCCACCGCTCGATCGTGCGTCACGTGGACGCTGGAACAACTTCGTTATTGACGTCGAACGTCTTGTCAAGAATCGTTCCACGTCAACGTGGAAGGAAAGGATGGTGAAAGAAGGATCGCGTCAAAGGATTAATTAAAGTCACCTTGACTGAGTGTGTGCTCCCTTTGATCCCGTTAATTAGAGGCTATACCCGTTATTATTATTCGCGGGGAAGCCTCGTGGATCGACACGTGGTGCGAAAGTGAGAAAGTTTTCGAGGATAGGGGTTGACGTGCACGTACGTTTTCTACCTATGCCGTGGCCTGAATGTTAAACGGAAGCGGAGGCTGCGATCTCTGGGCTCCGTGGGAGTTTCCATGAAACGTATGAGGAATCTCGGATGTGAATCTCGTGTGCTTTCGGGAAAATAACCGGGCTGGTTTTAACCGACGATGAGATATCAATGATATTTATGGAGGATTATGAACGAATGTTATTGATCTCGAACCGTGAATCGAACGTGAATTATTTGATCTTTTTTTTTCTTTTTTTCATTGTAAATTAAAAATTTCAAATGTTTCGGGGGGTGGGTTTACGAAAATTGTTTGATATTTTTTTTTATCGGATTTTTAAAAGGATCGTTTTCGTAATTAATTATCATTTGCTTGACTTTTGATTGCTTCTTTTTTTTTTTTTTTTTTACGTTTTTTCGAAAATTTTGTACGTTTGATAGAAAATTTTTTGTATTTTTTTTTTTTAATGACGAAATATTAAATTCTTGTACGATTTTTATATTTTTATATCGGATGGAACATGTTTTTATTTCAAAGGATTTTTTTTTTTTGTCAATGGACCATTCACTAATCTTTCAATCTGTCGACGTATCTTTTTGATCTTTTTGATTTTAGTTTTATTTTTCGAACATTTTATACTTTTTTTTTAATACTCTTTACGACGAAATATTTACTATACGAGTGTTTTTCTGATTTATATATTTTCACATTTGTTTTATGAATGTACACGAAAAATTCTAATTTTACCAAATATTATTTTGAAATAATATATTTTCGTCTACTTTTTTTTGAACATTTCGTATTTTTCGTATTAAATTTTTTATTACACTTTGATATAATGTTGCATTTTAATATCGATTTCGTTATTCTTGTTGTTACGTTATAACGATAATAATTGCAATTTTTATTTTCTTTGCACGGAATTTCTAAAAGAATGATTTTTATCTCCAATATATATATATATACTTTTCGATATAAATCGAAATTCTAGATTAAACAAATATTTGCTATAGTAAATGCGTCCTCACATCGAAGGGATCTTAGTTGGCAGCCCTGTATAAAAGTCTCATCTTTTAACACCAAACAAATTTCTTCGCCATTAAAATGCTTTTGCACGAAGCAAGGTTGCCAACCAATTCTTTATCGCGAGATCAAAATGTTTGACATTATTCAACTTTTTTCCCGTGCTTATTTCCTTGATCGCCATTTTTCTTTGTGTTTATCTTCCCGCGGAACATCGTCCAATGCATGTACAAAAATACTTATTTTGTCTTGCATTTATCGCGAATTTCTCTCGAGAAGTGAGAAAATAAAATTTTATCCAATATTTAACTTTATCTCGTAATTCGTATGTATGTTTTTTTTAAATGTAATTTGTACATATGTATCTATACACTTTCCATATTTTATTGATTTATATTCAGGAGGATAAAATTTTGCAAATAAATGCATTTATGGAAAAAAGAAATTAAACAAATTATTCAATTTATTTTCTAAAGATTCATAAATATTTATAATATGCTTATGCAATATATTCTCAGGTTGCAGACATATATTTTCGAGAAGAACTTTACAAACCAAAACAACGAATAAACATTAAAATGTAAATGTTACAAAATATTTATCGAAATATTATCAAATATTAAAAAGAAAAAATAAATAAATAAATACATAATATATTACTCTCAAAATCTAACGCGTGAAAAATAATACATTTTAAAAAAATAACTTTTTTTTTTTCACTTATCTTTCGATATAGAACAAACGACGAGAATCGTATCGCAAGATTTGCTTTAGAAAAAAGAAAAAGAGGGAAAAAGTACGGAGTCGAAATACGCTATAAATAGAAAAATAATATGTCCACTGATTTTCACGCACACAATAAAGTTAAAAATACTATTGACTTTGAACACTTCGACTTATTGTTAGCGCAACAGCTAATGAATGAAGACAAGCGAGCCGCTTACGTAACCCAAACAGGAAGTTGCATCTTGCCACTTACAGTTTATTTTTGACAATGTTACGCGTCTATCAAATCCTCGTCTCCATTTTCATACTTTGCACACAATCAACGATGTATATTAAAACCGAAAATTTCGATAATCCGTCACGTTGTCAATCGAAAATGATTTTTGTTACACGCGTAAAAGCTTCGCCGAAAGATAAATTGATTCTCGTCGTTTATCGTTAATTGGAATTTGTTAACCATCGACTCGCGCGTTTCACGCGTGTTTCGCATTAAAGATAATTTAAAAAAAAAAAAAAAAACATTTGTTAGCTGATTATCACGTTCGTTGAAATTCGGTCGTTTTTTTTTTTTTTTTTTTACTTCCCATCTTCTCTTCTCTGGTGCAATTGTTAAAATCGATATTTGATATTTTGATACTTTACAAATTTTTTTTGGACTTAATTTTTATCCTTTTTTTTACACTTAAGATAGAATGATATCGAACTCGATTTTATAAATACAATTGAACAAATAAAATAAAGGATCGAGGATTTATTCTATCCCGAGAGGAGTATTTGTTTTTTCGAGTATAATTTTTCTTCTGGATGATGAGGCAAGTTTCGAAATTCGAAGGCAATGAGCTATATACACGTGTTTTCTTTTAACTATGCAGGCGTGTAATCCTCTCGAAGACGAGTTCGCTGACCTATGCCACGTGAATTTTTCGAGATCGTTCACTATCGAGTTCATTTATCGAGTTCTACAATGTTTCCAAGATCTTCTTTGTCCTAGTTATTATTGAAGAACGTTTTGGTTTAATTATTACGTCGATTTTATCCCTCTGAACCAACTTGAACAATCAAAAATTGTCGTAAACTTTTCTATTAATTCTAAAATTTCAAGATAAACACGTTATATTTTGAACATACGAAAAAAGTATATAGTGTGATATTTTTGAAAAAGGTAATATATCTTGTAGATTTTGTGTGACGCAATCGGTTTCGAAGAAAAATGATTGGACAGAAAGAATGTCTGTATAAAAGTGCTCGTAAAGTTTCGAACTGTGAAGCTGGACCAACGTCCAAATATACTCGAAAACCACTGATTTCGTTTTTTTCTCGAAGTACTCCGAGTTATCTCGACTGGATCGTGCGTAAGCATCATTCTACTTTCATATATACCGTCGAAAACTCGATACGAAAAATTCTTCAATTTTCATCCAATCATAGTTTCCTTCCATCACTGTGTGAAAATTTGTAGGTAAAAAAAAAAAAAAGGTAAACTCTTAAATTCCAAGAAACTACGAGCAATAATGTTGAAAACTTTAATAGAAAAGTTCCCTCCTCGAATGGTTCCTCAAAAAAGTTTGAGAAACGCTCGATCAGTTGCAGACCACTTGTCGATCTCATTCCGCAATTATTTTTATTTTCGTGCACAAATTTTCTGTCAGAAAAACGTTACTCGAAAATCGGTCCTCGAAAAACTCGGCCCCCAAAAATATCGTGAAACGTCGTATCCTGCGATCAAGCATACGCCCGTTAAAATTGTAAAACACGGAGCGTATCAAGTGGAAACGTCCGTCTCGACCCAATTAACGCCTCCCAATTTGATCGTCCACACGCTCGATGCCGATCCACCACGCTCTCCAAGTCAGCGCGTTGCTCCGTGAGGGAATGTTTCGCGGTTATTTATAAGTTCGAGGGTCGCAGCTTAACCTTGCCCGACGTGGACCGTCAGGCATGTCACCTAAACGTTTTATTAACGATCTTCTTCCCCTCCCCTTTAATCCGAATCGTTCCAATTGGGTCAGGTCCGCGGATTTTTCGCCACCTTTTTTTTTCCCCCTCTCTCACTCCCCACCTCGTGGGGCGTATAATTTGAAACCGTGTTGTTTCAGATCGTGGACGATAGTACGCGGGGGATGGGAGCTTTCCGCGTGAAGTGATCTCGTTAAACGATGGAAGCGGAGTGGAAGATTTAAAAGTGCGTAGAGTATCGTAAATTCTTGGCATCTATACGTGTCGAGATAAATTCGGTGATAAACATATTTGCGTCTCTCCGTATTCGTTTTGCGGATATTTTTGTTTCGGCCACGTGTGCGGGTAATCGAATTATAGGATGGATTACCAAATTTTTATTTTTTAATCGTAGAGTAAGGTGTGACAAGTTGCGATACGAGTGGAAAATTTATTGCCTATCTTTCTTTGGATCTGAGCTCAAGCGTAAGTGCGAGTAATTTATTTTACTTCAAAGACGATATAAATATGCGGCAGATTTCTGTATCGATTTTTATGAAGACGCACGTTTGGAAATAATTTGAAAGAACGAAGAGCGCGATATTTTGTGTTTAATATACTTTTATTCTGATTACGTAAGCGACTTCGATTATTCGAAACGGGGAGTTAAGTCGAATAAATATTTTGTTTAAAAAGAGGTTGAGGTTGTTTATTAAATTATGGTCAAACATATATTATTTCAAAGTTGTTTATAATCGTAGATCATAAACGATATAAAAGAGACAAGATAACGTAAACTGCGTCCAACCATAAATCGCCCGTTTCCCCTTACACGCTCTCCTTCCCTTTTCCCTTTCGCTCTTTTCTTCGACTTTTATTCGAATAAACAAAATTCAAGATTCCGTTTTTTTTCTCAAATCAAAAATTCTCAAACTTTCAAATTATATTAATATATCCTGTATCCATTATATCCACTCGCGATCTTCGAAGCAATTTCAAAGAGGAAAGCAAAAATCCACTTTTCTTTGTTCCGTTATTTTTTTAAAATTTTTATCAAAACACGATACGTAAGTGAATCGAAACACGATATTGTTTACGCGAAAGACTCGCAGCATAAAAATCCGAATCAAAATGTAAAATGGAACGAAAGGAAAAATATCTATCGAAACTATCGAATCGCATCCTCGTGTTATTAACCGAGCAAACAAATAGAACACAGCCTCCCTCTTCGCGACGCGCGTCCCACCACCAAGGAATCTCGTTTTCGTATCGAACGAAAAGAAAATTAAATTATCCCGTTCCGATTGTTCCGATGAAATCAGACCACCGGCGGAAAGAAAGGTGGGGAGGGAAATATTTTGTTCGATGCGAAAATATTTGCCTTGTATCGAGACCACGGTGGGGTGGGGAAATTTTAAAGGGGAGGCGATCTGTAAAGATACAACGTCCACCCATCGGCCATCGAGAGCACACGGTGTGGGGAATATTTGAAGAGCCGTCGCCTATTGAGATGCAAGCGGTGTTAAACTGCATTTGGCACAAGTTGTTTCGCATCGTCTGGGAAATCCGAGGGTTAGCAACCGCGGCGTAACACGAAGTGTTTGTCAATTCGAAATCGTTTGTGAATCGAGTTAGGTAGAAAATCGTGCTGTCGTCTTATTTATGAATCATGAATGATACATGAATGTAGCATTATGCCGGGGAATATTTTTGCGTGTATGTATATCCATCTTTTTTAACGTTTCATACTTTTAATTCGAGAAAGATGTATTTTTCGTTTTAATGCATCTTTGTGGACGAGCTGCGATATTGTTGAAAAGAAATTTCTTGGAAAGATAATTTATTTCAATTCTTGTTGCTGTTGAAGTTTCGATATTTAATAAAAAATGGAGATATAAATTTATGATATGAGATAAAAATTTGTAAAATATCGAAGTTAATGTAAGAATCTGAATATAAGAATTATTATTATACGCTTTAAAAAAATCACTTTGTACCTCTGTTTCATCTTTACTCTGAACCTCTTTTTTTTATAGCAAGAGTGCATTGTAAGCGAAAATACTGTGTCAATAGTACTACTCAATCTCTATCAGTAGGGATTTGCCTACAGAAAGTGACAATTCCAATAGGCTAAAACCTTTGAGTATCGTCGTTTCTTCTTTATCTCGAGACGTGAATGTAATATGAATCATCGTTTCTCTTTCAACCACAGTAGAATCAATTTCACGTCGAAACTTTGAGGAAAATATATTTTCGTTTTAACATCTGAAAAAATCGATGAAAGTGTTATAGCTTTTCGATTGCTATTTTATGAATTTTGTTAAATGATAGATACATTTGAAGAGAGCATAAAACACTGTTATTTATGATATAATCCTTATGGAGGTTTAATTTAACTCTTTACTACTACTTTACTAAATAAACATTTAAATTATTTTTAAATTCTTTACACGCTTCATACCTAAAGAAATTTTATTTTAAATCTGTTTTAATATCTATTCTTTAATTTAATGTCTAAGGGAAAATAATTTTTTCTCACAGTGGAATTAAAATTATAATATGAAATATGTAGGTATTGTATTAATATACATATATCTATTCGGTCTTTTAATTTCGTTAAAAACTGTTATGTGATATTATTATATTTTTTAGATAAGATTTTTGTATTAAATTATGGATGAAAAATTTGTAGAAATTATATTATACGTAAATCGTTTAATGATTCTTAATTTGTATCCTTCTGAATCTGCCAATGCGCTGAAATGAGGATTCACTATGAACTGTTTCATAAGCTTTAGGATTAAAACTTTTCTGAGAAGGATTATTAAGGACATATACTGAGTGAAACAGAGCATAATTGCATATTTTAGTTGGGAATTTATTCCTTTAATTTACATTCCTAATTTATTTAATAAATACAATTTATATGGTAATATTTTTAATAATTTATTAAATTCCATTAAAACTTGCCTTAAGAAGAAGAAAACAGTTTATAAAATTATTTGTATTAATTTTAATAAAACTTACGAAATTTTATTAATTTAAATTTAATAAATAAATAAATAATATTAATGTATATTTCAATTTCAAATTTCGACCGAATTTTAACTATTCATTATTTATATATCAATGATAATCACCATATTAAAAGAATATTTGTAATCTAATATCAATATCATTTAAAAATCTTACATAATTTCTTTTTGTAAATCCTCAAATCTTAAAGTATAAAAAAATAAATATCTTCCATTATCCTCCATTCTTTTCCTTCAAACTTTAAACGAACTTAAAATATATAAAAAGAAGAGAAAAAAAAGGAAGAAGATGACACCAATGATAAAAAACGAAACGTTTCGGTTGGTTTTTCAAGTATGGTTAAATCCTCGAAAATCTTACTGTCGAGAAATTTTCCAGCGTCGAGAGTAGCACCGGTATCAGGCCGGTTTCTATCTCTCAACTCGCGAAGAGTCGCAACCAGGACCACGCCCTCGGCAAAGAAGCGACGCCGACGCCGACGCCGACGTCGTGGTCCCCACCTCTCCGCCACGTCGTTCCCCTTTCCCGGCGCGGCGTGTACTAGCCACCGAGCAGCGTTCCTCTCTCTCTAGTAGTCCCCCCACTCCAGCGCTCAGGCGCCTCCACCCCCTCACGAGCAGCCTGATGGCCCCAGGATCCTCGTCAGAGCGACTCGACTCATCGTCGACGGTGACTCGTCGCGTGTCGCCCAGTCTCTCACCGACTTCGCGCCCGTCAACGTCGTTGTCGTCGTTGTCGTTTTCGTGCCGCCGTCGTCGCCGTCGTCGTCGTCGTCGTCGCTCGTCGTCGCCGTCGTCGTCGTCGCCGTCGTCGTGCTGGTGGTGTTGTGCTACTCACTCCGGTGTCAGACGTATATACGCGAAACCAGTCGAATTTCTATCCATCGGATTATTCGTCTCTCGTGTTTTTCCTCTCTTTTTTTCTTGTTCTTGCTGTCAACGCACGCTCTTTGTGTATGTATATACGCGTAAGCATCGCCTGTCTTATTTCGTCTCGTTTTATTCTGCACATACACGGGTGTATATGCGTACATGTATATGTGTATGTGTGGCTGGCTCTCATAGACAAGTTACGCGAGAAGTTAACGGAGATCAAACGAAATCGAACGAGATTTACTGTGGATCGATGAGAAGACCGGTGTATAGGCGTGAAGTTAGCGGAAGCTGACCGTTGACACATACGAAGTGCATTCGGTTTGTTATTCCGTCCCGTGCCTGGTCACCACCGTACTCGATTATCCAACGGATCTCTGTTTATCTTGATTCCGATCGATTGTTCGTCAGGGGATATCGAGAGGTGTCAACTGTCCATTGTTGCCGCGTGTGTACACGCCTATACAAACGCGTCTAGGTTGGGAGAAACGCGTGGAAAAGCTGTTTTTGCCGGTCGAAGTGTTCGTTCTATTGGCGAGCTTGTTCTTTAAGGTATGTATGCGAATATTCTTATCATTTTTTTGTTTAACGATGTTTACATGAAACAATTTCAGCGTTTATATCGTTTTAAGTACGAGGGAAAGTTTAACATGTACATGGTTCTATAGTGTCGGTGTGGTGCTGCGCATGGATCACCGGTAGTTCGATTCGCGTAAATATATATTCCCGCGAAAGTGTCGAAGTTTATATAACACGTTATATACACGTGGAATAATATGTTTGCATACAATATTAACGAATATAAATTGTTTCTTATAACTTTAAAGTTTTTTGTCATTTCCATTATTTCTTGAGCAATTCGATTATTCGATATTCAACTTGTGCGATCGATATATCGATATACTTTCTACTACGTCATCAGTGACAAATTTAGTCAAATGACAAATTTAATCATTTATTATATTATATTAATTTTTCTTTTAAAGTTGATATTTATTTTATTTCGTTAATATTTTGAAAAATATTTTTTATCATAATTTTTTCCTCCATATAATTATTAATATTTGATATATTATTATTATTATTGTTTTCAGTAGTATTGTTCAGTAGTTCAATAGTGTTGAAAAGTGAAGCCACGCGTGCCTTGATATAAAAATAGTTCGAGAATGTTTAAAACTTTTAATTTATTGCTATCAAAATAAAACACGAGTGCGAACGAAATTCCAAAAACGCAAATATATAATCGATCGTAAATTTCGGGGTGGAGCGGTTAAAACGATCAGTGAAATTGTAAGTGGTGTATGATCGTGAATTTGCCATTTTGAATTCCATGTTCGAACGTGCTAAGTAAGAAATATAATTGCGATGGGCGAGTCCAAAAATAAAAATGTTTATTATGAGGCGTCGTTTATTTTTATATGGATATTATTTGCCAATATGTTCATTACGATCTCGAACATCCATTAAGACACCAGATATATATACGAGAAGTATCACATGGATCGTTGGACTACGTTCGAACATCTTGAAAATCTTTTAAAAGGTATGTTTTTTTTTTCATTTTCTCTTTGTAATAATAAATAATATTGATTTTTATTAATTCATTTCAATGATTTTCATTAACTTTTATATTTGAAAAATCTATGTAATCTATGTAATCGTTTCGTACATTTTTAATTATAGGTTAGGTATTCATTTTCAATATAAGATTAACTATAAAATTGAAATGATTTATTATGTTATACTAAGAAATTTAAGACATAATATAGAATATTGACATAGGTCAATATTTATTATGAGCATTTAAAATTTTTTTTATTTCTTAATAATAATTTTCTAAATTAATAATAATAAATAATTTTCTAAATTTGTTTATAATTTAGAAATATTAAAATAGCTTTAAAATTTTTCATTTTTTTTTCTACATATTTATATAATTCAAAGATAAATCGTTTAGATATAAAAAATTTTTACATAGAAATAAAAATTTTTCATTCATTTCAGATTTTTGAAAATACAGGTGTTTATTAAAATTTTCTTATCCGAGAAAAACTTTAGCATGGCTTTCAAATATGAAATTAAATTTCGTATTTTCAAACGAGTTTCCATCAAATCTCTCCACGTGTAATTCTTGATAGAAATTTTTCAAGAAACTAGAATATTTCGCATTCGATGAACAATGATGTTCGTGAATAATTAATTCTTTGAAAAGAATTTAAAACGTGTCTTTTCTTTCTTCGATTAAAAATTGCTTAAATTCATTCGAGATTTTCAACTTAAATTATTCATCTTACAATATGAAAAATATTATATAATAATTGAATTTTTATATTAAAATGATGATACAGACATATTTTTTTTAAAAAAAGAAATAAGTAAGAAATACGTACAGAAAATGATATTTGAAATTTTGAGAAATTTTTATGTATTAATTTTTAAAGAAAAAAATTTTTTATTTTTTAAAATTTATATTTTTAGAAAATATTTTTTGAAATTTTTTAATTGTGCCAGTTTTTTAATTAACAAATTTTTCCTATAATTATTTTTTTCTATTAATTAATTAATTTTTCAACTTTTTTATTTGAAAAGATCTAAATTTTTGTTTGACATAATTTTCAAATTAACTTTTTTTATTTATTTCAAATTTTCCATTATTTAATTTTTTCAATTTAAAAATATATAGAAATTTTTTTAAATCCATATGTTTAATTTTATTTATATTTTTTAAATTTAAAATTTTCTTATATATACTTTTTTGCTACTAATTATAATAATAACAGATAATTAATATTTTTATACATATGCAGATATGAAAAATATTCTTTCTCGATATTTTTTTTTTTCTGTATTCGTTTTATGAATACATATAGTTGCAGACACATTTATTGAACATCGATATTTCAGTATTGGGGATTGAAGGAGCTGTCCAATTAGTGATGTAACGTTTCATGCGAAAAATGTATCATTACGAGCCTATATATGTACATTTTTGATGATTATTCCTTCAATCCTCATCATTTCTCGCCCCAGATTATTTTTAGAGAAATTTCGACGTTGAAAATTTCTGTAATCATTGCTTCAATTGTTTTTGAATAACTCTTTCGTGTTAATAAGTCTTTGAGATATCTTCGTTTTTTTATTTTGTTATTATTTTATACATATTACTGATTTTTATCTTTTTTTTTGTGATAGTTAATGATTAAACATAAAATAAAATTATATTATATATAATTATATATAATAATTAGATTAAAGAATATTAAAAACTTTTATTATTTTCAAAAAAATGGAAAAATGAGATTATAAAATAATTAATGAAATATAATGATGAATATAGTTAAATTAAAATTGAAAATTGAATCTTTTAGAATTTTTGTATTTCTAAAAGATCATTTTTCCGATTATTTAAATTATTTAATTATTATGTTGGTATGAGACCAAGTGTATCTTATTAAAAATATTGCATTAATTAAAATAATAATTTAAATGCATAAAAAATTTTAATAATAAAATAACGATTTTTAAAAATTATTAATAATTACTTCTCTTAATTAAAAATTATAATTATAATTACTAATTATTTTTTTTATATAATTAAAAAATCAATTATAATTACAAGAATGAATTTTAATATTTATAAACGAGAATTTATTTTATTCATTTCAACAGAGTTTAAGGATAAAAGATAATGATCATAAGATAAAATATTAATTAATTTAGGATTTTTATTTTAATTATCAGTAATTATATCCCAAGAAATTTTATGACGCATCTAATGAAATTTAATCATATAAAATTAAATCACTCTTCTTATCACAATTTTTTCCTTTTCTTTTATCATTCTCTTCCTTTTTCTCTTTATCAGTCTCTTCCTTTTCCTATTTATCACCCTTCTCTTCCTCCTCTATCACTCTATTTCCCTTTCTCTTCGTCACTTTTCTTTTTTTTTCTTTTTCTCTTCTCTCACCGTCCTTTTCTCCCTTTTTACTATCCTATTCCTCTTCCTCTTTTGCTTCCTCTAGCATTCTCCTCCTTTCCCTCTATCATCCTATTCCTCTTTATCAGACAACTATTCCTCTTCCTCTTTACTCACCCTCCTCTTTTTTATCATTATCTTTCAATTTAAAATCACAATCGAATTTCTATTTAAACGAGAAAGTTGAAAAATTTCTAATCAATTATATCAGAGGGAAAATTAACGCTTATACACGAGTCGTTATATATTCTTCCACTCGTCTCACTCTCACTCGTATCCATTATTCGCGACTTTCGGCCGAGATCTCTCAGGAGCAAAACGACCAAATTCGAATAATGGACGATTTGCGCTATGGGCAATTGTACCTGTGGGTTCTACGGTTAACCTGGTCGGTTATTAAGTCACGAGACATACGGGCTCGTGCAGTGGATTTAACCCGAAAATATCCATTAAAGATATTGCCCCGATAGTTATTCGTGCAATTTGTTCCGAGATTACGTTTTTTCTTACGTATGATTAGGAAATTGAAAAGTATCGAGAGTATAGCAAAAGATCTGAAAAGATTTTTTTACTCACGTAAAATTTAGGTTAGGTTCGCACATAATTTCGCATAATTTTTTCGTGATAAATACTATCATTTTAATATCTATTTATCATCTAATTGAAAAATTATTGAAATATTATTTAAAATTAAAAAAATTATCTTTCTTATAGAATTATTTAATTTAATAAATGTTAAATTTTTCTGTTAATTAACTCGAAATTTATTATGAAATGTGTAAAAATTTACACAAAAATATACGAAAAAAAATAGCGAAACAAATCTCTAATTAGATTCTATGATTTCTTCATGGAAATATCCATCAATAATGTATATATAATTTACAAAATACAAAAAAAAAAAAAAATAGATTCCACGTATGAAAATCGAAAAGAATCCGATTTAATACAATTTCAAATAGTACAAAGAGAACAAGCTGCAAATAACAAACATCCAGAAATATATTTTCGAACAGCGTTGCGCGCAATCATCGTCGAAAAGTCTTGTTGCCAGGAGTGAAAGTGGAAGAAGCCTTTGCTGAAACTGGGAGACTAGACAATGAGGGCTGCTTGACATTGTTCCTCGAGGAGGAGGCTGTTAAGTCAGTTAGGGCAGATAATGCGGGTGACACGATATAAAAGTGAAACGTTCGTGGAATGTAACGCTCTCGAGATTTTAATCGTCGAATTTATTATAATCGAGAAATTAAAAGAAAAAAGAATATACGCGAAGAAGGTGGAAAGAAAGGAAAGGAAAAGAAAGGAAAGGAAGAGAAGAGGAAGGAAAAAAAAAAAAAAAGAATCTCAAAGATTCTCGCGGGATGCTCGTAAACTCGAGTCAACGACCGACGATAAATTCGTTCCGTGGCATTCTTAATTTTCGCGAATCGGATTAATCTCCTCAAAGAGACAGGATTCGAATCGTCGTGTCACGTAATTACGAAGAATAATGTAATTACCTGTCCCTATCGGTAAGAAGATGGAACGGTTCCCTCGACGGCAAATTCATCGAGATCTTTTCCTTCTTTTTCTTTTTCTTCCCCCTCTATCCCGCACATTTTTCTCCGCAATTAAAATACCCGAGTTTTTGATTTTTTAATACGAATTTAGAAGAAGAAGAAGAAGAAAAATCAATCGAAAGATGAAACTACGTGTCGACTCAATTTTTCCACAACTAAATTTTTCCAGAATCGAAACGAACGATCTACGCGAGAACGACACCGATATCTTTTATGCAGAATGATATATATACACACACGAACGAATACAATTTTATTATTTCCAAATATATCTCCGATTTTAAAGAGATATGAAACAATAAATGTGAAGAGGGAAATTTATCGTTCAACAATCTATTAGGCGGGCTCACAACCGATACGCGAAACACGAGGAACGCCGTCAAGGGGTTAATAAAACGGATCGTTTCGAGTCACCGCGAAATGCACGCGCCTAGTCGAGGATTTATCGTCGAATAATAACCGCGTAAACGTTTAAGCCGCAGAATTACGGTGCTTTACCGGCGAGCTTGGTCTTAATGCACATCGTCGTTGAATACCGTTGGATTTACACGAGCGTGTAACCGCCACGAGGATGGTGGTGCATGGATCGAACGGAAACATCCGATTAACGATGTCGACGAGATCGTATCTACTCCGTTCGATTTTACAGGCTTTTCCAAAGAAGTGATAACCCTTTCTTTCTCAAGAATGGAATGGAATGAAATGGATGGATGGATGGATATGGATGGCGAGGACGAGTCACGTAGTTTGCGACAGGTCGCGTTTCTTGCACGCGTGGGAGGAGTGAAAAAGCGAACGTGATGGCGCGAGGGAGTTGAAATATTGGAAATATTGTTTTGCGAGCGGAAATTGTAGAGTTGTTAGTCGAGGAAAAGTTTTTTCTTTTTTTTTTTTTTGAAAGGTTTTTATGCGGATTGTGGTGATGGATGGTGATGGAGGATAATTGTTTTGCGATTTTGTTAGGAGTTAAATATTTTTCGAAAGATTTTGCTCGAGTATTCGTGAATAGCAGTGATTATTCGTCGAGAAAATCCAAGTTTCATATTTGAATCTAGGATATCCAAGGAGGAAAGAGAGATAAAGTTAGATACGAATTAGAAAATATCTTGGAAACTGTGGTAAAAATTGGACGAATTTGGACAAAAATCGAGATCCAAGACGAGTATTTGAGAATAGTGGAGTCGAAATTTAATTCCAACATGGCTCCAAGTTTTTCTTTTTTATTTTGTCGAATATAGAAAAGGATGAGGCGAGTGGATGAGAAACAGAGTCGAAAGTTAAAATAAACGTATCGATGAGTTTCGTTGAGGTTGTGTTAAGAGGAATTATCCTCTTAACATGATATATTTTCTCGTTATTCAACTTTAACTCGTAATTGGGTTTAAAAACTTTTCAATTTTTCCTTTTCGTTGATGTTCGAATTTTTTTTACGTTGTGTACGTTAAAAAATTTCATTATATATTTGAACAAATATCATAATTAACTGAAATCAATAAAAATTATTCTATCTTGTTTCCTTTTGTAATCTTCACATGTTGAAAAATATTCCTTCTCGATATCATATATACACACATATATACATGCATTAACGTCGAAATATTTTTCAATCGATCAATGTAAACGATATTCTAGATACACAATAACCTATACACACACACACACACAAATATTCCAAGATCGTTTTATCGTACATCTTCTTCCATTAAAAAGACACACCTACGCCGTTTCGAGATGTACAACCGGTGAAATTTCGCTATCACCGTGAGAAAAACATTTTTCTTGACAACTCGAATATTCAAAGCTTCTTCCTGTCAATGAAAGCCGGCGAGATTATCAAAGATTCGCGATGGATAGGACAAAAGAAGGAGAGGAATAAGACGTTTCTGAAACGTCATTGTAACAGATTCATTCTCGCGACAAAATAATATAATATAAATTCTCGCACGCTTCGCGATGAAAATTATATTTCTGTTCAATTGCGTAATTGTAAAATTTACAATTTACGTTACAAGATGAATTATAATACAATTGAATATTTTTAATTGTAAGTAGAGATAGTGTCATCGATTTTAATTTCCTTTTCACGCAAAAAAAAAAAAAAAAAAAATAATATAAAAGTGAAATTCGAAAGAGAAATTCGAACGAGAAAGATAAAGTAAGACGAAGAAGATGAATTGTATTTGAAAAACAGAATTGGAATCGAAAATTTTCACGCGAGGAGGATAGATAGAATGTTTCTAAATATAAAAAGATTCTCGGTACGAAATGTCGCAAGATCGAACAATACGCGTCCGTCTGCTCGAGAGAAGCCAACGTTCGAGATCTCGAAGAACTCAAGGTTTCCGGTTCGAGAGCTGCGCGCGCGGGTTATTTTTAAATGTTTTGTAAGTTGCGTTCACAGGCATCGACGAAGGTCGGTTATTGACCACCGTCGACCTCTAAATTCCTGTTCACGAGATTCCCTAGCATGATCGATAATATCGATACTTTTTTAATATTTTCTCACTAGACCAGATTGATTGAAATTTCAATAATTTTATTTTAATAATAATCTGATAATTAGTAAAACGTTATTATAAATGTGAAATATTGGAAAGAAGATAATCATCTCTGAAAAGTTGAACACAGATAATATATTTTGAAATTTAAAAATTTTGTAGAAAGTTGGTTAATTTGGTGTTTGATAATGCAAGTGGATCATATGTTGGATAAATTCGTATCGATTCTTAGAGAAGATATCTCAATACGAATTTAAAATTTGAGTTACTTGAAGAATTGATTTTTCAAGTAGAATAACATGTCGTTTGTAATGTTTAATTATCGCGTATGATATATCGATCGCTTATTACACACAAATCAGGTACAAAGGAATAAACGAAAATATTATGAAACCTCTCACGTTTCACAAAAAATTGAGGAAATATTTTTCAATGGATTTTCAATCGATCGTTCGAAGAAAAATCTTCTTTTCTATTTATTCTTTAAAAATTACTTCAACTCCATAGATTTTCAATCAACGATCAATATCGTCGCAAAAATTTTAATATTTTCCTTGCTCTACGTTCCTCTGAACGGATACGGTTAAAACAATTCCACAACATTCACTTTGAATTCGATACAATGGACTGGCTGCTCGAAGAAAATGGAATTATTCAAATGGTGGATGGAAAAAGGAAGATGTGTGCGAGAGAGAAAGAGAGAGAGAAGAATGGAAATGACTCGAGAGTCTTTAAGGGATGTACGATTAAGAACCATAGGGATTAAAGTCGATGCTCGGAAACGTTAGGGAGAGTATTGGAACAATTTTTACGGTGAAAAGCACTTGAAAAGCTCCGATCGATCAGGGAGCACAGAAAGAAAGAGAAATAAGGGATAACGAAAGCAACGCGAAATGAGTATAGAACAAGAAATTCCATCACGGTACTTTTTAAATATAAATTCTTGCTCGAAAGTCTATTCGAGGAATTTTACAACGTTTGTATCGCATTAAAATTTCGAACTTCTTTTTTCGAACACGTTTTGGATCAAATAAATATTTGTATATTTATTCCTTTGTAGCTGAACGTTAACGTATAATTGTAATTTCGAATTTAAAATTTTAATATTTTAGAATTTTTTGATTTTCGTTATTAAAAGATATGTATATATATATATAAATAAAGGACAAGGGTTAAGAGAAAGAATTATTGAAATTATATTTCGAAATTATTTTTTGACAATGTTGGAGTCAAAATGATATATTCAGAAGAATAGGAGTTCATGTCTTAATGGTAGGCTAGGTTATACGAGTTACCTGCAAGTGAAGTAAACGTCGTATGTCAGATCCATTCGTCTGATCATATACGGGTGTATGAGCGTTTCTACTTGAACGTTCCAGATAAGAGCTTCGTTATTAGACTTTCGTCTTGAGTCTTGATCCACTGTGTGCATTTTAAATGAAATACTAATATAAAGTTAGTATTAAATTAATCTTGCAATTATAATATTATCAATATAATTATTGCAAAATTTTCTTAATTTCTTTATCTCTCATATATATATATATATATTTTTTTTCTCCAATATTGCACGAAATATTAAATTTTTCAAACACGTGAAATTTCCTACGAATCGATGACTGATATTTATCTTTTTGTAAAATTTTTTACAAGAAAATATAGTTTCGTGAATGTGGCTCAATAAAGAAGACCCCGTTCCCATTCAGTTCATAATTCAATTCGTATCGAACAATCACGTTCAATTGATTAAAGTTTCATTCGGATACAACAATTGAGTCGCGAAATCATATACGTGGCAATAATAATTAGAATATAATAGTTTGACGCTGTTATCGCCATCACGTGTTTATTCCCAATTATCACATCGAACGGAACTGCACCGAGTGCTCTCAAACGTCTCTGCTAGGTTACATTTTCACGCAACAATTTAATTTCCATAATAAGTATTCGTACTGTTGCGAATGAACGCCGTGCGAGTTTTTTTTTTTTTTAGTTCCAAAAGATAGAAATTTTAATCAACATTCAGTAAAAGTACAAATTTTTATTCGTTCGAATCTTATTAGAATTAGATACTTTTTCGTCACGTGAATAACTTTTATTATTCATTGCGATTTATTATTAAGTATTTTATGGATTAAGTTATTAATAGAATTTTACGCTATTTTAAGGAGAAAATTAAAAATTTCCATTCACTCGTTATACGATTTTATCAATCAAAAAAGTGGATAGAATAATTTGATTCATTCATGTCATTCATTTGGTCTAAAAATCTTAAGAAATACGAATTCTTTAAAGGAGGAGCAATTAAGCAAAGAGATGCAATATTCTCTAATTTGAGAAATTTTACTTCACTTTTATTATAAACCTTTTGTCGGGAAATTGTTTTCCTCCAAGCGGATTACCGAAGAAAGAAACGAAGTTCTCTAAAAAGAAGGGGAGGAAGAAATACGAGGAAATATAATAAAAGAAAATGGGAAATAGAAATTAAAATCTGTCCAATGGGATCCAATCAGGATCCAGTGTTTTATCGTAATAAGCGATAACGTTTCGCCTGAAAATATTGTTGCTAGAGTTGCCTCTGGCGTTTCAAAGCGGAAAAGGAATGGAATAGAATTGAGAAGTGGAAAAAATGAAAGGTTGTGCGATCGTTTTTTCGTGCCTCCATTTCGTGAATATATAATGGAAGGATTTAAGGGTGAAAGATTTAAGAAAGCCAAGAAAGTTTTTCGAATAATTGATACAATGAATTATTCGGATGTTCTTAAGTTTCATTAATTATTAATATATAATTCTAAAAAATTTTGGGAGAAAGTGTGAGCGGATATTTGGATCATAGATACGTAAAAAGAAATTTCAATAGTAATAGCTTAGATTATTCCAAATTATAACGAAAAAAATATAAATACATAAATATAAATATATCCCAAAGAGATAGAGTTTAAAGATATTTAGTAATAAAAAGGATACTTTAGAAATATCGGATAAAAATTTTTAGAAACAAAAATAATAATAAAAAAGCAATAATAGAAAATATACGAAGAAATTAAATAAAAGAAATCTTAAATCGACAAAGTTAACAAACTAAAACAATCAAAACATATAAAATAGAAAATATTTGGCAATACAAAGCATCATCACAAAAATACTGTGAAAGTAATATCAGCATGAACCAGTGGACAAACGTTTAAACGGAAAACTACACTATCTTCTCTAATCTTTCTCTGAGCTTATCATTTTGCAAAGTAAGTTCCAAGATGTGATATCCTCGAGCACAAAAAAAAAAAAAAATTCCTAGACTCTCTCAGAATCCTAGCGCGCGTGCACAAATCCGTGAAACATTTTTATATGCGTACATGTAGTTTGCAAAGTTGCAAAGTAGAAGAAAGACACCGATGCAAAGATATATATATGAACATGGTCGTATATAACAAGGGATTGTCACGATTCTCGCGCGCAACAGTCATCTTCGTTACGCAACTATCCTAGGGATATTTTCGGTATTCGAGGGGAAAATCTCGGTATCGCTAAATTTACATTGCACAATGCATCCTTCAACGGTTGACGACGAGCGTTTCGCGACTTTTGTCGACAAATATGCGCACACAAACGATCGTGTAGAGGTGGAACGTGACCGAATTATTCCGCGGCGGCGACGCTTCCGTTTTTCGTTTCGCGTGAAATTCTCCCTAGTTTGTTTTGTTTCGTTTTGGTTTTTTTTTTTTTTTTTTGTTGCTCGACGAGAAAAGTGGGATAAAAATTGCTCCACTCGGATGAATTGTAATCACACGATATACGGATTCTCTAATTGAACGGGAATCAAATGCGAATCGATATTTATCGGGGTGCAATTATCGTGGCTGATTAATTCGGTTGAATCGGGGGAAAATGGGATGGAAAAGTG
The DNA here is from genome assembly GCF_048593485.1 of Apis florea. Classification (NCBI taxonomy): domain Eukaryota; kingdom Metazoa; phylum Arthropoda; class Insecta; order Hymenoptera; family Apidae; genus Apis; species Apis florea. The sequence continues at coordinate 5,430,333 of NW_028256416.1, read as the reverse complement.
TTTTTCGACGACGGTTGGAGAAATTTTAGATTATTTATTTAAAGGATGAAACTATTTTTATGAAGACGGGAGGGAATACGTTGATCCCGATGTTCAATTTTTAAGATTTTTTTTTTCAGATTCGACAAATGGTCAGTTATCTTTTTAATTGGAGTAGATTAAAATTTAAGAGTTTGGAACAATGGATATATAACTTTTTATGTGTGAAGAGTTTAAAATAGGGGGTAATTTTTAAATCGTATTTTTAAATTAAAAAAAAAACTCTCTTCCTGTTTTTTTTTTTTAATTGATAATGTTTTTAACACAAATAGGGCGATAAGAAAAATTTACGGGACGCGAGATGAATAATTATAGAAAAGTAAATTGCAGAAACTTTTAATTATAGATCTACGAAAGAACAATGGAAATATTTTTATCAAAGGAATATTGCGAAGCTTTCTGACACGTGAAAAATGATTTATTTAAAAAAAAGTATATTATTTTTTTATTCTCCTTATTATGAAAAAAGTGAAAATGCCGTGTCAGAATTAATTCTGAAGAATTAAAATAAATTACTTAGAATTTGCTGTAGAACAAAATTTTTTTTTAAAAATTCTAGATATTTTTATAAAGGAGAGAGAATTATGTTAGAAAAGAATATAATACTATTATTCAAAACGAAATGCTAAATATATCACACGTAACACGAACATATGATTCTAAGCATCGTTTCTACAACTAAAACTAGCGTGAAAACTTCATATTTGGTTATAGCTCAGAGTTAATCAAAACCCTCGAACTGTCAATAACTTCAATTTATATTCCCAAACAAACATTTCAATTTCAACATGGATCGCGAGTTTCTCGAAACCTAAAAAAACGAAGCAAACCTACGTTTCAATTTAAAAAAAGGAGAAAAGAAAAAAATATAAAAAATCTATCAAGATTATAAAAAGCAAGAATTCATCGAAATAGCTTTGAAAAATTAAATTGTAGAAAATTAAATTGCTTCTACAATTAGACACATTACATTTTTTTCACGACTCCTACAAAATCTTCTACAAAACAATAATACCTTCGTAAAATATTAGACTTTCTATTTTTAGACTTTATCAAACATCTTGCACAATTCTACAGATTTAAAGTAAATTAATATTTCACCAAGTTTACTTTTGATATATTTTTTAAATAAAAAAACGATTCACATTAACACCTTTCACGCCTCAATGATGATCACGACATCTAAGAATAAATCATCATTTCAATTAAAAACAATTCAAAATCAATCGCAGTTATAAAAATTCCACGAATCCCTTTTTTACAATTTTCTGAATGAAAACCACGACGACAGCAAGATCAAAGAAGCCGACAAAATCGCTGTAACAAAGAATCAAAGATCTTTTAAGGAGAGGCGCGTGCGAAGAGAAGCCAGTTTTCGTTTGCCAACTGTTGGCCGAATCTCTCTTGTCTTCGTTCTATTCTCTGCCTCCTCGAGGAGGATCCTCTTCTAGTTTTAGATCGGATCGGTCGGGCGGGGGAAATCGACCGCGAAATCTAAGGATCCCACGATCGATGGTGCGTGGAAAGCTGTGGATCTCGGTTGATTAGAGAGCACAATACGGGATTCAGCTCGAAATACGCTACCGAGACCGAGAACTTCGTGTCTCAATGGGAGGATTGTTCGTTCGCAAGTGAATATTGCACGGACGAATTTAGAGTGTGTCTCTTAAGTCGTTTAATTTTTTCCATAGCAAAAATTTGAGACGAGTCAATAATCGTTTCTTCGAATATTATTCAACGTTCGTCTCGATAATTTTAATCTTCTCGATCGATACGTTAATAATTTTACGAATTTTGCTTAGGCATGAAAATATTTGAGAGTTATTCTGGTTATTTTTTAAGATATTGCTGATATTGCAATGGATTGATTAATTGCCGGATGGATATTTGGAATGTAACGATGGATAAAATAAAATAAAAATAAACGAGGAAGAGTAAATTTCACGTATGATAATAATTTGTAATTTTATTGCACATCGATCTTGATACTTCAATTTACTCGATGCTAATATTAATACAATTAATCATTGATACGCGATCGTTTCGCGGCAGTGTTAAACAACGTGAAAATCATTATCAATATCAATTTTCACTCATCGTTTTCACATTTATAAATAAAAAAGTACGAATTATCTTCCTAAAAATAGATTGAATTAAGATACGATATCGTTCATTTCCCGCAACAACCACATTAAAAATCCCCTTTTCCCGTCCAAATATCAAGTTAGAAACGCACAAAAGCAAACTTTGAGTTGCGATCGATGCATTAATACTCGTTCGCTGTCAAGAAAATTAAGTTAAACTACACTCCACCCCTCCCCGCCTATTCCTACTTTTGTAAATTATCGATACACTCGTACGCTTTTTCACCGACAACAACGCACCGTTCGAATCGAATGTCTTCGACAATATAATAACAGTATTTCACACACTTTCGCGCCGACAACTTGTAATTCGCTACGACGCAACATTAAGAATGAAAATAAATATACACGCAAAGGCAAGGACGATAACGATTCCGTTTGTTTTCGCAGAAGATGTCGTCGCTGCGGACGCAGTCGACCGGCGGCGGTGTCCTCGGGTTGAGCAGCGTCGGTTCCGACCGGACCGGTGCCACCTCGACCGCCGCCGGTTCCCATTCCCACTCGCACAGGAGGCACCACCATCATCACAGGAGCAGAAGCGCGCCCAGGGCGCCTGAGAAACCGCCCAGGAAGCGTCATCTCAATCCTGGACACAGCATCGCCTCCATCCCCAGCCAGATCAAGCTCTCCATGCTGAACAGCGGCCTCATCTCCTTCGGTGAGTCGTTTCGAATATCTTTTTCGTTCTTTTATTCGTTATGGAATGCTACAGTATTGCGATGCTACGTCGTTTTGTTATCGTCAACATCGTTTCTTGATCTTGCAATTAGCGAGTGCGTCGATTTTATCTGTTTTCTTTTATCCGTGTCGCGGCAAGATACGCGGAATTAATGCTCTATGGGTTTAGGATTCAGAAGTTTTATTATTTCGAATGGGATTTTTTAGATTCTTGTTGTTGGAACATATATGTTGACGAGGTTTTATGAAGGTTTATGGGAGAATTAAATAGTAATTATTGCGTATTTTGAAAACTTTGGAAAAATGGGATCGGTTGATTTATCGTTGAATGAATGGTTTATCACGGAGTTGATAGTTAATTTCGATGAAATTTATGGATGATGTAATAGTTTCGATGAGTCATCGGATCGTTTAAAACGCATTGTTTTGCAACAATATGCGAATTTTATTTAACGTGGAGGATTTTTTTCAAAATATTAGGAATTTTCATAATTTTCATCGCCTCCAACTAAATGGAATATATAAATGGAATTTTTTAAAGGCAGGGAGCAAAGTAGTAGTTAGTTGGTTTAGTAATAATAATAATAATTTTTCTAATTTCTCCGAATTCGAAAGACGCAATAGATATTCTTCGAGCATTCTCCGTTGCGTTCAATTTATTTTTATTCGACCTCGCCACGGGATATTACTTTGTTTAATTTCCTACTTCGTTTCGAGGAAGCTGACATCTCGTTATAGAACAAGTTTGAAAGTTTACGACGCGTTTATGGGCCACGCTTGTCCCAAGAATGACGAAATGACTCGAGACTTATGCAGCGGCGTAACATCATTTTTCGGCAATAAAACCGATTCTATGCGCATAAACATTTTATCCTTTTGTATTATTATTATTATTATTATTATTCGAGGAATGATAAATGCCTCGTTGCACGAGTCTCATTCATCTCTATCTTGCGATCCCCTTTTTTTGCGAAAATTTTTATAACAACTTTTTATCGTGATCAAAGATGAACGATTTAGCAAAAATTATTATCGGATAATAATTTTTTCCATAACGAAGATTAAAAATTCGATAATTCAACTCTTTTCACATTTTTAATAATCGTAAGATAAAAGATAAATGATAATCGAATAATTCCACGTCGAATTTTTGAAAAATTCGCAAGCATCATTTCGCAAACATTTCAACCCTCTATCAAAAAGATTTCCAACGACAACGATATCGAATTTTTAACTACGAGAAAACAGCATATGAAAAATTCTCGAAATTCGAAACATCCAAAAGAAAAGCAATTTTCCACAATTTCTTACAAACTCTTTTTCCCACGTCACGGAATAAGAAATCTCCACGACGCGCCGTGTTCACGTCACCCTTCAAATGAAATAAAACAAAAATCCCCAGATCCACGCGTGTATCAAAAATAATACTCGATAAATCCATCATTTTAATCTCAAAAGAAAACGTTTCAATTTAAACGGAATTTCCCTCGATCGAATTTAATTTCTTAAAAGGGAAGGAAAGGCGGCGAATTTTGCACGCGTGTATTATCGGGCTTAACAAGTTCGATTTGTTGTGTATGCGGGAATTCACCGACGTGGCCGCGAAAGGAATGGAAGGGGAAACGAAGGGAGGATCGACCGGGCAAAGGATTTGAAGGAGAGGATTTCTTTCTCTTCGTTACTGTTCGGCCGTCGAACGGGGGTAGGGTGGGTGGGTGGGGGGGGATAAAGAAGATCCGTAACTTGATTCGATCAAGCACGCCACTTCAGCGGGGCTTTTCGAAGCGTTTTAGATGCTTTTAAGCCCCGGCTCTCCCTCCCCCTACTCACGTTTTTCACGTTTCATTTCGTTCACAACGTTTCAGGCCGCCACGGTTTGAAAATGCGACTCGAAAATGAATCCAAAGAGAGGGGAGAGGGGAGGGAGGAGAGAAGGAGAGAATTATCGCCCTTCTTCTTCGACCTTCAATCGGATTTTCGACCTCGTTGATTTATATTTCTCTCGTTCGTTTTTCTTTCTTTCTTTCTTTCTTTCTTTCTTTCTTTCTTTTTTAGTTCGTTTAATCTCGCTGTAAATTAATTTGCGAAATTGAAATTCTGTTTACTTTCGAGAGAAGGAATAGTTGTTGATTATCGAGTGTGTAAAATGGCCGAGATTAAAATATAGAAATTCGGAAACTAAGGAGAGGGCAAAATTCGAATTATCCTCTCCCCTCCGAGTTTCGAAGAATCTTCGAGTTGAATTTTTTTATTTTCTCTTGGCTCTAGTTTGTGTACGAACGTTTGACTATCCGGGACGAAAGTTTTTGCGAAACAGAGAAAGAAATTGTAATTGATTGTTTGAAACGTGATCGAGAAAATGGAATTCGCGGTAGAAAAGGAAGATTCGAATATTACGCCTCTTCCCCGCTTCAAGATCGTTAATTTTTATCGCTCTCGTTCCTTCTTATTTCGCTTTGAAAATCTCTTAGCGATTAGTAGCGATTATTGGTGGTAATAATAATTGAAAAAAAAAAAAAGAAAAAAAATGCAACGAATCCAAAACGAGAGAAGTAGAAACCCCCGAGCTCGATGAACGTAGCCAAAGGATAAACGATATCCTTTTGGAAGGGGCGATATTTCACATCGAATCCAAAGCTCTTAAATTTATTCTTGAGCCTTGAACCGATACACCGGATAGCCGGAGGATAACAACGTCGTTACAAATAGGTAAAGCTTTCCTAGGATTTCTTTTTTATTTTGGAGCAAAGAGGATTTTACGAGATCTATCTTTTCCTCCCTTGCTACGCTTTTTCGAAATTGCAGAGAGGAATCTTACTTTCTCGCGTGGCTTAATCAATGCAACGCGAAACTGGACGACTCGACTTTCTTCGAAGTGAATTAAATTTCTTCTTGTTATTCTCCTTTTATTTATTCATCTTTTGGTACTCGAGTTTGAGAGAGAAGGGTGACGCAATTGGTCGATCGAGTCCAATTGCTTTGGTAGAATTTTATTACTTAATTAATTTGTGATTACTTTCGAGTTATCTATTTTAAAGATCTTTACTAATCTTTAATTATTACAATATTTCCTTCAATCGTTGTTCAGTCCTCGAAGAATTGTATAATACGTTGAAACATTCGATTCACTTTCTATTTTTAATTATTATATTTCGTCGAATGTATCGGTATTAAAAGTAGGAAAAGTGTAAACGTAATCGAAAGAAAAAAGAAAAGAAAGCAGGTTTCGCCAATCTCATTTTTCAAAACACGCTCACAACGAAAAATGGACGAGTATTACACGCGACTTTTTCTCAAAAAATTCTTCATTTTTCGAAAAATAATGGTGACCCAATTTTCGAGTCGAGAACACTCCAAATCGGCGAGAAATGAGTATTGTAATGAAACAACATATCAATTCGTTATTCAACCCCCCGAATTTCGTCGTTACAAATTTCATCGAATCTTGGCCGGTCCAACATTGCCTCGTTGAAAAATCGTCGCGATCCCGAAGCTAAACGGGATTACCCAGAATATCCAACAATGCGAGTGAATAATAGAAAACGAGTGGGTGGATGGGCGGCGTGGAACGGAATTCGGAGATTAGCGGATCGAATGAGTTAAGCCCGGGCATAAGTTTTGCGTTTTATCACTTTTGTCGTCGGCCCACGTTGAAAAATCGAGGCGGGCTTAATCAGCGCGGATTTTGGAAACTTTGTCGACGTATAAAACGACACGGCAAACTCGATAAAAGCGATACGAATTATACGCTTTTTTCGATTGCGCTAGAGAGCGTGATCGAAGGGTATTTTTGAGGAGATGAGGAAAGACCGTGTTTCATCACTTTACTGCGTTGGTTTACATGTTGATACACGAGGTATTATTTCGCTTCGACAATAATAATTATTGCTTTTCCAACAAGGAATCAAAGTACTTATCAAAATTAAATTTAAATATTTCTGTTTTATGATCATTCAGTTTTATTTTATTATTCACTGTTGGAGGGTTAACAGGAATTGTATTTGTATTTTCTAATTCTTCGATTGACATTATTCTTCATGATAAATATTACGTTGTTGGTCGTTTCCATTATGCTTTATCAATAGGAGCAGTATTTGCTATTATTTCAAAATTTATTTGTTGATATCTTTTAATTATTGGTTTGTTATTATTAAATGTAAAATAAGATTAAAAATTCAATTCATTATAATATTTATTGATGTCAATTTAACATTTTTTCCTCGACATTTTTTAGGTTTAATATCAATACCTCGACGTTATCCCGATTCATATTATTGTTGAAATTCAATTTCATCTTTTCGGATATTCGATTAACATTTGACGTGCGAGCGAAGTTTTTAGAAAACGCGAACTACGAGTAGAAATTTTGATATAGTTTTATCACTCTGTTTAAAATTACGCGAAATTACGCGAGAAGTTTATCGAATCTAAAATTGCAAATTGTCAATTCGTTAAACAATTCACGGTTTACATCGGGAGAGAGAGTCGAATAAATTGTGCAAGGGGATAGTTTTATAAAACTTTAAATATGAGATTGATTAAAATTTGTTGTTGTCTTAGAAATTTTGTTAAGAGATTTTTGATAAGAAAGAAGACGAACACGACTCGAAATTATTTCTTCTTCCAATCAAAAATATCTGCACTTTCACAAATATTTTAAAAATTATTATTATTAATTACAAAGTATTCAAGGTTCCATTTAAATTATTCTTTTTTCTAATAATATAAAAAAATAGGAAAAAAACTAAAGTATATAAAAATATACATATCCGTGATCTCGAATTCTTCATCAAAAATATCTACACTTTAACAAATGCTTTAAAAATTATTATTACAAAGTATTCAAGGTTCCATTTAAATTATTCTTTTTTCTAATAATACAAAAAAAAAAAATAAGAAAAAAACTGAAGTATATGAAAATATATATATCTCGAATTCATGTTTAATAATTTATTCGAAAATCGTTTAGATCCTCTTTCCCCTCTAACCCTTCTTTTGCGAACGTGTCCCGATAAACGACGATCAGGACAACCGAATCGCGAATCGCAATTCCAATCCCTGCCGATTTAATCGGGTACTCGGATCAATAAAGCATACAAACTGTGCGTTAGGTCCTCGCAAGGATCCTCCCTGTATCCGATCCCCTTGTGAAAGCGAGAGGGTGGTGGCGTAACCGCGATGGAAATCGAAGACGAGTGAAATATCTGCTTGTTATCGTGGTATGATGTTGGGAAATACGGTGTTATCGATTCATATTATTCCGCTTGAATGTAATATGAAGAGATGTTAATCCATCTATCGTCGTAGAATAGAACTGATTCTAATGCGATACGAAACGGTTTCGAATTTTCTCAATTCGTATCTTCCGTGGAGAAACAATTCGATTCTTTATTGTAAAAATATAATCGGTATGATTATTATCATTCGTTCCATCTTGATGTAATTCGATCGAGACAATTCTTTCGCAAAGATATTAATAAAGAGTGAAAAATTATCGTCATTAAAGGGGATGACAACTCGTAAGGACAACTCGAGAGAGCTATTTTAGTCTAAAAAAAAAAAAAAAAAATAACGCAGTCAACGAAGCATTCGTTGTAATCTGAAATGTTTAAATTTAAATGGAGCTGGGTAGAATTTTCGAAATTTAAAAATTTTTTCCTCATCCTCTTCCAATTTTCATGTTCTTTTCTATGAATTATCCTCGCACACATACGCGCGCGCACGAAACTCTGACACCGATTATCTCGTTGAACAGAGAAATACAGCTATATTAGGTTTCTGACACGCCTGTTTCTACCTACCAGAGTGCTTTATAACGTCGTATTTCATTTCGAGATGCATACGTACCGTTCAGTATGCATTACGTAGTTACCTGGTTCTGGTGGCAGACATCTGCTGGATGCAAACACATTTAGCATTGTAACTTTCTAACGAAAAGTTCAATTCGAATTCCGTGTCCGCGAATTGTCTGTGTGATTACTTTGCACGTAAACTTAGATGTTTTGTAAACCGAAATTTGATGGTTAAGAAAAAGAAAGAAAGAAAAAAAAATATGTCATATGAATCTTTCGAATTTGTAGGAAGTTTCGAAAGAGTGAGACTTGTTGGAGGATTTTTTTTTTGTGACGTTCGAAGAAAATTTTAATTAATGCCAAATGTATCAAGGTTTGTTCGTAATGATTAAGAATTCTTATTTTTATTTTTTCAGGGTTAAAATTTTCCTCTAACGAATTTTTCAGTATTATTACATGCTAAATTATTTCGATTCTTCTTTTTAAGAATTTTAAAAGTATGATATAAAATTTCTCAAAGCTTGGTAATAATTTTGTTTGAAGATTTTGTAAGGATTCTTTTTTTTTTTTTTTTATTTCAAAAGGTTTTTAAATAAGAATTTTTAAAGGTAAAAGCGAGAAGTACGATACAAAGTAAAAACCTTTTGATATAAAATGTGTCAAAGTTCATCTAGTAATTCTATTTCAAAATTTTTTTAAATTTTTATTTTTAACAATCTTTAAAGAGAAAGAAAGATTTAAAGGAAAAATTTTTTGATATTTGAAATTTATCAAGGTTCTAATCTAAATCTTAATAAACATTTTACGCTAAAAAATTCTAGATTTAAACAAAATTTTGCCAATCTTAGATATATAATTGTTTCTAAAATGTCGCTAGATATCGATTCCCAAAACTTTCCACTGGAAATTTACCGGGAAAGTAATCAGAATTCAATTTCTTTTACCATATAATTAATTAATTCGATCAAAATGAATTTAATTTCCTGAACAAATTTTACCAATATTCGAAAATTACAAAACGAGAAATGCATTAATAAATAAATTAATCATCGAATATCTAAGCATATTTCTTTCGACAGAGGCGCGAGGAATTCTTCATGCTCGATGTTCGGTGTTCTAAAATTAAAAAATCTTTCCCTTTCCTTTTTCTTCCTCGAAATTTACCACCACTCGTATTTGCGAACGTGATTCCACTGTGTTTCCTCGTCGCGTTCCTTTTAACAGAAAATGATTTATCCAAGGAAAAATTGTACACACAGTGTGCGACCCGATTTTACGACCTAATTGACGGTTTCTCTGCTACTCGTTCTACTTTGCGTTTCACTGCTTCCTGTTTTTTTTATTTCTCTCTTTTTCGATATATGTTTCGTCTTCCACCAGCGAAATATTCTCTCTCTCTCTCCTTAAACCTTAAATTTTTTTCTCTTCTATTTTATGCCGTTGGCATCGTTGTGTACGAAGGAAGAAAACTGGCTTTAATATTTAAAACGAATTTTTTCTCTCGTCGTGTAAAATTTAATCCCTTGTTGTTGTATCATTCGAACAAGATAGACGTGAAAGAGAGATTTTTAAGATATTGATGAAAAGAATTTTTAAATACGACGAGTGAAGCATCTCGCCATGATAAAGTGTCATTCTGAAAAAAGAAAAATGAAAAAAGGAGTGATGTAAATCAACGAAATAAATAAATGTTAAAATGACAAAAATTGTTAGCCCTTGTTTAGTTTAAAGAAAATTACATTTTGATAAAAGGAATTTATTTTTAAAGAAGAAATTTTCTTTTTGTCGACGTGGATTTTTATATATATAAAAGGAAACAAGAAGAAATTCGCAGTGACGTAGAAAGTTTCTCCGAAAATTTCGTCACACGAGGAGCCCGATTTTAGATCGAGCTTCCACGTAAGCTGTACGTGATTCAGATTCGATTACAACGTCATGGCACAGAATGCAAATTGTAAACTTCGTTGCTGTCAGAACAGCGTACATAAGGGCCAAAACATCCATGCTGGCAAGATTTTTCTCGTAAAATCATATTTCAGAAATATTTAATAAACTTATATATAAATCGTTTTAACGATTGGATGTCGCTGTTTCGAATTTTCGGACAGGCAAAATTGAATTTCGTTGGATCTTAAGATTTGCCACTTTTCTCGCATTTCTGTTTTCCTTTTCTATCTGTTCTATTCCATCGTTGTTTCATTTATCCTTCCTGAGATTTATCGTCCTATAATTTTATATAATCATTTTCTACAGGTGATTAATTTAATTTCTATTCAAAATTTGTACAATTCCTTTTCTAGAAATGCGAGAAAAAATTGTAAAATTCATTTTACAGGGATAGACACGTGTACTTGACTGGCCTGTGTAGAATAATAGATAATTTAGACGATCTAGATAAGAGTTTTGCAGAAAATATCATAGTTCAAATAAATGTTGTACGAGCCGCATATTACAGTCTTCCACGTTCTCATGCAAAAGTCACATTAATACGTGCCACTTTTCGTCCACATCTCGTGAAAATTGACTTAATGGATTATTACGGCAGTTTTCGATCTTTCGCATTAATATTCATCACGTTGTGCAAAAATGAAATTCTCTGAATTTGTTCCACCACCACTTCGGCCGCATCGATCGAGAACAATTTTGTTGAGCGGGGGGGGGGGAAAAAAATTTTAATTTGTTTAATACACACGTTTCTCAACCATTCCGTTCCAGGCTGGTCGTGAAATATTCTCTCGAAAGATTTCCCTTTATTTTTAATTGGCAAAGTTTAATATTTAACAAGGCACATTTTTTTTTTTTTAAATTTTAATTTTTCTAAATATCTCTTCGTTACACACGCAGAAAGAAGAATCGCAAGTAATTTGAAAGAGAAAGGAACGCGAAATTTCTTGATTCATTGAAAAAAAAATTGATCAATTTGAAGAACGTCGAAAAGAATTTTTAATCGAAAAAAAAAAAAAAAAAAGAAAATTCCATTTCTTTCTGGTATCTAAGAGTTGAACAATTTGAAAACGCGCGATAGAATTGCAGAGTTAATTTATCAGAATCATACGAGCAATAACGTTTCTTTTTCCGCTAGGTGAGATGTGTAAATTCTTTTAAATGGATCGCAGTTTCATCCTATCGTCGGTCCAAGGTTTATTTTGAATAGCAACGAACGATGGATGTGTCTGGTCGGTATCCGGGTTAATCCACTTGGGCTTCAATTTCTATTCTTGAAGTTGCCTCTCCTTTTCCCTCCTACGCTCCTCGCCATCGCGCCTTTACGATCATTGTCGAATTATTTTCTTTCCTACCTGCGATACAAAAAAATACAATTCAATTATAATACGTATTTGTTCTTGCGCGATTATTATTATTTAAATTACGAGGTTGTATAAATGACAAGGTGGGGATTGAAATGTTAAATATTAGAAATAGATAACAGAGCGGTCAAATAGATATTAACTGCGTTTAAATTGATTATCGAACAAATTATATATAAAATATATCTCTTGTGCGTTCATTATAATTTAAATTAATTTATTTGAAAATTTTTCAATCGAAGTGATATTCTTTTTCGTACGTTTAATATTAAATATTTCGATTTTTACGCCTCTGTATTGCAATACTATCGATTCGATCCCTTTCTTCTTTAAATTAAAAATTAAACATTTGAGAATTCCCCTTCCAATAATTTTTCGTTGGTTCGTAATCGAAAAACCACACTGCCTTCTCGAATTTCAATACGAACGACATTTTAAATTTACATCAAACTCGAAAATGGAGATTATCTTTTCAATAATTTCATACAATTTTCCAATCTTGAAAATAATTCCAAATTTTGATAATTGATTTAAATCACATTGATATTCGATCCTCGAACGCTAACGTGGATGGTGATTTATCGAGCGTTGCCGCATACGAGAAAAATTTCGATAGATTCCGTGGCGTGGGATAAATGATGCATTCTGATCGAACCGTTTATGCACCGGAAATGGACGAGGAAGGTAATGGCGTCGTACGTGCTGCCTCGCGTAGACACGTGAATAAAAATCGTGTGAATTCATCACGATCGATACTTTGTTGCCTTTTAATTCCTTTCTTTCTTTTTTTTTTTTTTTCCATTCCTTTATTCATCCATTCCACCCCCACATCCGCACACACGTGCGCTTCAAATCTAGAGCAGATATTTCCATTTTACGACATTTCACGACGTTCTATTTATTTTGGAAATTTGTGCTGCTTCTCCTTAATTTTGCCAGGAATTCGAATTCGACTTCTTATTTCTATCTTCGAAATTCCGTATTTATTTATTTTTTTTTCTTTTCGAAAGAGATATATTATACATCGATCCTCCTCGATTTTTTCTCGTTTTTCTTCCGATCATCCATTAATTCTCACCCTATTATTACAGCCCGATCCGATTCAATACGATACGATTAAAGCGAATCATTTGAAATTCGTTGGTATAAAATTCGTGAACGAAACGTTTATCCCTTGTATTTCCAGCCAATTTTTAATTTCTCTCTGTTCTATTATCCTCATTTTTTGTTTCATATTTTTATTATCGGATTAACGAAAACTTCTTACGAAAGTTTATCGAATGGTTAGAAAAATCGGGCAATTTTTCGAGAATAATTATTACTCGAAAAGTTGAATTGCAAACAATATCATCGATAAAACTTGTATTAAAATTTTTATAAGGAATAATAGAAATTAAATTTAATATATATATTAGTAGATAAAAAACATACTCGTTCAACAATTTTCCTTTTCTAATTATTGCTGCGAATAAATTTTAATTTCGCATATCATCAAACGGTTCGGTTATTTATGAATTCGCGTATTCGTTTTTCTCGTACGATCCTCTCGAGTTTCGTTTCATCGGGGCTAGGAAAAAGAAGAAAAACTGTTCGCGGATGGAGCGGATGGAGTCACGAGAAGGGAGAGCACCGTTCGAGCAGTGTAAAGCAATTGAGCAAACTTTAATTTCTGCGTGCACGTGTACCTCTTCATAATGAAATACTTTTCGATTCAGGAAGCTGGAAAAAAATTTATTCGCAAACGGTTTCCTCGACTAATGATGGCTTTTTTCTTCTTCTTCTTCTTCTTCTTCTTTTTCTTCTTCCATGGAAATTTTTTTTTTTCACGAGATATCTCATTTTAATCCAATTATAATTGCACAGTATATGAAAAAGTGTTTCGAACGTTTTCGAGGAAAACAATAATTTCGTGTAATTTAATCGGACGCTTGGTGGAAAAGTCGTGAAAAGTTTATTTATTTTTATTATACAGATTGTCCTCAATAGTTTATGTACGACAGAAGATCGAAATCCTTTAGAAGATAAATTATTTGATCCCTGAAAGAAACACTGTTAAAATTAAAAATTTTATCTGACGTATTATCCTATTTAAAAGATCGGGATCATTCTTTATCTGGAGCGAGATCGAGTGAGTTACTTAAAATAAAATTTTAAAAATTATCGTCTACGATTCATAACACTTGTTTACAATTATTGAAGAAATAAATTTAAATACGCTTCATCACTTTTCGACAAATTACTAAAATTTTTACTTGAAACGTTTTTCAAGAAGAAAATTTTCTCGCAAAATTTATTAATATTCTCGAATGTTATCCATCCATCTGTAAAAAAGAAAAAAAATAAGAACACATAATAATAATTCAACAATTAAATCTCCGCGAGCCGTTTTTCTTAATCATGGAAGGGAGGGGAGAAGGTATAGTTAATAAACGAAGCACGCTGTTAACAAAGGCGAGATACATTTTCACGCGAGTGAAATCTTTACGACGCGAACGTTTTGCGTTCCAGGATTTTTCTCCCGAGTTTCTTTTAATCATCGGATAATAACAAGAGTGTACAGGGCGGAGGTTAAGCGAGATATTAATTCCAGCCCTTTAAAATTTATCTTTAGGGAGGGCGTGTAAGGATATACGTGTAAATTCAGCCTTGCCTGGTGGGACCTCTTTATTTCCACGCCAGTGGCACTGGGGCCACCAATGGCGGGGAAAATGTTACGAGGAGAAGGGGTTACACGAACGTATAAGGCGACGTGACATATTCTCCGCATTTCCTGTGTACTATTTCCAACTCGACGGGGGTGGTGCATCGGGGTGGTTTTTTTTTTTTTTACGATATTTCGGATGTCCTCCGTCTTTCGTAAATATACACGGAAACTGGACGGCAGAAATGGAATTTATCAGTTATCATTCGTTTTTTGTATATGTAAAGCTTGATTTTGTGAAAACTTTGTTTTTCGTTCGGAAGAAAATTGCGTGGAATAATAATTTATATGATGGTATTTTTACGAATTTTTAGCTGTATTTTTTTTTTCCGCGGATCGATAATATTTATTTGCCAAGTTTTTAAAGGGGAAAGATTCTTCTTTTTTATTTAATTTGACGCATTTTTGCGAAATGTCGAGTATATGGGTTGCTCGTTGCATTTTCGAGAAAAATTTCTATTCACGATCCATTTCGTTTATTCGAAAATTTGGAATATCGAACAATGACATATTAATTTAATCTTTTCAAATACAATCGCGAACTAAATTGACAGGAATGAAAAAATTGATCAAGAATCATAATCTTGAACAAAGTATTCCAAATTCATCACAAGTGATAGCACAAAACAACGAGGCCAAACTTCTAGATAATTATCCAAATCGTTAAAAAAAGAAGAAGAAAAAAGAAAAAGAAAAAGAAAAAGAAAAATTGGCGATGAAAAAGAATTTCGCACAACAAAATCGGAGGCAAACGAGATGATGATGATGAGTCAAGCGGCTAGGTGGTTCCCCGCCGTTTTATTTTAATCGTGACACGCGAGTCGAACAAGGTACAACGATGCCACCGTCCGTATTCGTGTCAAGATCAACACGAGAAGAAGACGAAGACGAGAACGGAGAAGAAGGAACGAGGCGTCGTGGCACGGTTCTCAGAAGCCTGAGAAGGGAAAAGCCTCGTGCGCGTAAAAATAAATTCACCGATAGGCTCTTCGCGCGCAAAACCTAGAAACTCGTTTTCTCCTTCAACATTCCGTACATGGAATATCGAAAACGTGTTTCGTCGCGTGTTCGTACCAGCGACACGAAAAATCTCCACTCCGGATGAAGAAGAGAATGATAGAGGGCTCGGCCACTGGGTCAAACTATTTTATTTTCGGCAATAATTTTGAAACGTTCGCGCATCACCGTTGTTGAACAAGTGCCCGGGAAAATCGTGTTGCCAGATTCCTCGGGAGGGACATTGTTGTAATTCGTTCGTTCGTTATTTGGATCTAAGAAATTTAAGATTGCTCCTTTCCTTTCGAACATTTTTTTTCTCTTTGTTACGTGTATCGCATGTCGTTGTTTCATCGCGAAAATTGGTTTCTTTTTGCGTAAGATTAAGGTTAGGTTGGGTTAGGTGGGTTTCTCTTTTTCGCATATCGTTGTTTCATCGTGATAAAATTTCTTTTTGCATAAGATTAAAGTTAGGTTAGGTTAGATGGATTTTTCTTTGTTACGTTTATCGTATATTGTTGTTTCATCGCGATAAAATTGTTTTTTTTTGCGTAAGATTAAGGTTAGGTTGGGTTAGGTGGGTTTCTCTTTGTTACGTTTATCGTATATCGTTGTTTCATCGTGATAAAATTTCTTTTTGCATAAGATTAAAGTTAGGTTGGGTTAGATGGATTTTTCTTTGTTACGTTTATCGTATATTGTTGTTTCATCGCGATAAAATTGGTTTCTAGTTGCATTAGATTAAGATTAGGTTGGGTTAGGTGGATTTCTCTTTGTTACGTTTATCGCATATTGTTGTTTTATCGTGATAAAATTTCTTTTTGCATAAGATTAAAGTTAGGTTAGGTTAGGTGGGTTTTTCTTTGTTACTTCTTATGGTATATCGTTGTTTCATCGCGATAAAATTAATTTCTTTTTTCGTAAGATTAAGGTTAGGTTCGAAGAGACAATGTTGCTTCGATTTTAAGATTTTTTTACTATTGTGTTTCATCGTGATAGAGATTAGACAACGTTGGTTTCTTCTTTCTTAAATTAGAACTTTTATCAGGAGGATGGCTTAGTTGGTTTTTTTTGATAAAAACAATTGAATTGTCGTTTCTCTATTCTTTGCTATTAAGAGGAGATTTAACTTTTTCCTTGACTCGTGTTTCGTTGAAATAGAAGTTGATAGATAAAATTGACTTGACTTCAGCTTCGAAATTATAACATTATCCGTACAATTACAATTTTCTCATTTCTCCATTCCTCTCATTTTTTAAATTCAAAGCGAAGTGGATTACGTTTCTCTCCACTTTCTATTCACAAATACATCTCGCGCGACACGAAAAAAAACTCAATGACAATTTCAACGAATCACTCTTTGCTCTCTCTCTTCCCTCTTATTTATCATCCTATCGTCGAAACGAATTAACATCGCTCCTTTAACCGTGAGATTAAAAAAAGGAAAGATTCTCTCAAAGATTTTCGCGTTTACACGTAGAAAGCGCGAACGATATTCGGCCGACAATATCGCTCGTTTCCTATGAAACGCGTGAAAGGAAACGTTGATATTCCATCCACCATCCTCTCTGCGAAAGTTGAAAAATTCTGTTTTCCTACCAGTGGCGCGAAACCGGGGATCGAACAAAAGGTTTCGCGTTGAAAAACTCGGATTGGATTCGTGCGTTCCACTACGTAAATTAGAAATCCTCTCTCTCTGTTGATTGTAACAATTAAAATCGAGGGAACACCGTTGGTGTTTCGTAATACCAGGCATTTTCTGTGTTAATTAAAAATCTCGTATTTTAGAGAAGAGAAGAAGGATTATATTTCGAGTGTAATTCTCGAGCTCGCCGAAAGTGTTGATTAATTTGTTAGAAAAGTTGGTTGGGAGAGTTCGTGGCGTTGAATAATATTAATAAATGCGAATGTTCTTCGTGTTTGCCACGAAGACGCGCGAAACTTTCTAAAATGGCGATATTCAACAAGCGGAACAAACGTTCAAAATTTACTCGTCGCTATTTTCGACGAAATTTTGTTTCAAATGGTATCGAATGAAAAAAATTAAGACGAGAATTTTCTAAAATTACGGAATAACAATTTTTGGTCGTGGAATAAAAAGAGGGGAAAATTAGGGAACAATTTGACTTTGATAATTCAAGCGATGCACAATTTAACTCGTTCGTCACGAGACATGTTCACTCCATATTTCACGAACTTAACTTTCGAGCAACGCTTGGGAATCCCCCAGAATCTTCGATCTGGAACACTGGAAACTCTCCCGAGGAGACTTTGTGACTAATTTCTTTGATTCCTTCGAAACTGCTCGATTAAGGAACCAGGGGTTCGTGTCACGTTTTCGTACCATTGAACACCGAAATCAAGTATCCCGAAACTTCTTTCCTCTTCTATTATATCGAGATAATTGAATCGCACCACCGTATTTCACAGAGGTTATATCGTAACTTCACATTATACGCAAAAAGTTCTATGGTTAAAAAAATTGAAGTGTCGTGAAAAATAATGTAATCTAATCGAGAGAGGAAAAAAGTATTGTCGTAATTTTAATTCCATCAGAATTATTTCGATTACTTAAAATTCATTTCGTTCATCACGAAATTAATGAAATTAAACGGATACGAAATTTCATTTTATCAATTTTCTTTTCTCTGACCGTGACTTTTTATTACACTCATACTAAGAGAGGGAGGGTGACGCGTTGAAAGGGAAGACGATTAATAAACGAGAATTCCAAAGGGACAATGGCTTGGCCCCGCTTTGGAACACTGAGAGGAGGCTGCAGATGTACAAAAACTCGTTAAATTCGAAGACCGAGCGATTCTCCTCTCTTCTTCTTTCCACAGAGATCTTATCAACTTTACCCCTTTTGCCTCTGGAATTTTTCCATCCCCGCGCTACTTCGATTCTTCTTCTTCTTCTTCTTCTTCCATTTTAAAAAGGGATTCCTCTTCGAGTCGATTTTCCCAGGAACGAAGGGGGACACCGGCCGTCCTCGAGGAATACCTTTGCCACGTGAATATTCAATTAAAAGTTCCTTGTTTAACGCGAAAATTACGGGATTCGAAACGTGAAATTTTTCGGGAATAAATGAGAAGCGAAAAGTCTTTTTGATAGTCTTCTTTGATTATCATTCACAGGGAGAAAAATTCTTTTTACGTACGTAAAACAAGGAAATTATCGGTTATAGTTCTTTGATATGGACAAAAATTTTGGAAATGTAGAATAAATTGAGTAGAAATTTTTTGAGAATTGCAACTCTTTGAAATGGTGGAAGGATTTATTTTTACAGAGATGGAAGAAATTACGATTAAAAAAAAAAAGAAAATCTGAAACATTTGCTGGATGTTAGTCTTTTTTGATTTTTAAAAGCTAGGTAAAACTATAGGCTGATACAGAAAAGAGAAATAATTAAAAGAAGAAAAAAAAGCTGGTCGACATACGTGCATTCGAATCAAACATATTTTTCGACAACTTTAATTCCCCATGTCCCTTTCCAATTAAAACTCTACCGACCAAAAATCATGGAATAAAACGAAAACCATCTATGCTGTGTTCGGGGACAGGAATCTAGGGATAATTTTATTTTAACAAAATAATAATAGAAAAACATTTGTAACGATGTAAATGGAATACACACCTTTTCCATTTGTTTTCTCGAAACTCATTCCATTTACAGATTTCTCTAGACAGCTTTATTGTTTCTGGTTTTTTTTCTTTTCTTTTTTTTTTTTTTTCTTTTGTTTTGTTTTTTTCCATTCTCTCTCAAGAATTTCTTCCTCGTCTTTATGTACTCTTGGAAGTAATAAGAAGTATTTTTGGAAGTACTTTCAAGCGTACGTATGGATGGAGACAGTGTTTTCTCTTAAATTTTCTTGGTCCATTGTTATCTTTTATATACCTCCTCTATTTCTATCCTCATTTATTCCTGTGCTCATCCTTCTTCCAGAAATTCTACTGTTCTTTTTTTCTCCACTTTCACATCCCTTACCTTTTTTTATTCTCGTCTACAATCTTTTCATTATTGTTATTATTATTATTATTATTATTATTATTATATTTTTACATCCCTTCCTCCACCTTTCTGAATTACAAAACTCGTACTAATTTATTCATCTTAAAATGCTAAAAAAGGCTAAAAATCTATGTCACGTATAAACAAAAAAGGAGAAATAGAGGAATACGATAAAAGAAAGTTCACTAGAAATGTTAAAATGCCGAATAAAAACTTCGCTCGTTAAAAAAGTACATGTAATATTTCTTTTAATAAATTTCAAGATAGATCAAATTTACGGATTCGGTATACGTACGTATCCATCGACGTTAAAGTAGACGTCGATCAGATCATATTTATGTAGTAACTCGTTTTACAAGTAGATTTTTCGCACTAATTTTTTTTCACCGATCGAAATTAAATGGGAAACACGATATTTATCGAATGTTTTACTGTTTTAATCCCGATTTTACTCTTCCGTTTGCTTCCACTCTCGAGAAGCAATTTTGCAACGAGAAATTCGTGCTCATCCCCCCCATGAAATATTCTCGTATTCCTCGAAAAGATTTTCTGAAAATTTTATCTCGTGCTCTTCCATCGTCTCGGAGACTTTCCTCCTCTCAACCTTTTCCCTTCGAGTAGTAATATCATCCACGATTCTTCTGTCTCTGTTTAATAAAGGAGCGCTGTTTCTAGTTAGGTATCCATTCATTGGAATCGATCAGGGAGGAAAAAAGAGAGAAAAAAGTTTCGGAAGAAGATCCTTTCTTCGTCTTTGTTGGATACGCGTTTCTTTTCCTTGCATTGTAAAGATAAATCGAGCACACCAACATCCAGATTCTATTCTGTTATCATAATTTTTTTCTCTCCATATTTTCTAATGGAAGGAATTTTAATCAAAAGCAAATCGATATCGATCGTGTTATTGATATAAAAATAAACCGAGGTTAGAACAACATTTTTAAGTTATTTTTTTTTTTATTATAAATTTTTATCCTTGTCTAACAAAATAAAATTCTATTCTATTCTATTCTATTAATTTTTCCAATAATACAAACAAGGATCTTGATTAAAAATTTCGACATTATCCGTATAAAGATTTAAATAAGTGGAATAAAATGCAGATTTTCGTTCCTTATATTTTTCTAGATGATCGGCTGTTAATTTTTCTTTTTTCTTTTATCGAAGAGTTAAAAGTTCGGATAAAACAACGAAACGAGCACCGTTTCACAATCGCGTGCGCGCGCAAGAGAAAGAGAGAGAAAGAGAAAACATTCAGTTAGACGTGTTCGATACGACATCGGTGCATCGCCCTTCACCGGCCAGGTGTGTAACGTCAACGTGAACAGGCTGAAAATTTACGGTGCGTTATCCCTTGGGGAGGTAGCGATGGGTCCGAGTCGCTTCGAACTCGATCAAAAATTCATATCGTTGTCATTCCAATACTGTCAAAAGACTTCTCCCCCTTCAAAAACACAGGAATTCAGTCTGTCTCGTATTTTCTCTCTCCCCGACAAACAAACAATCACAATTGTTCACAAGATGTTCTATCCTCGAGGAGGGCAATTTTTAAGAAAAAAATCGCGTAACATAACAAACAAATATTGAGACGAATGATTAAATAAAATTGCGAAATTGGTTGGAGCAACAGATCTTAAAATGTCAATCGAATTGACATGCCGCCATCGCACGTGGTGTGAGACGAGGTGAAGGAATTTCGAGTGGCGGTGGGCGATGGCTCGCGGCCGGTTAAATGCAAACTTGTCCTGATGCCAAGTAAAGCCAATTACCGCATAATACCTCCGCCTCCGTGTTAGTAGAGCTCTTTCCACTGGAACGCGACAGGCGAAGCCAGGGAAGAGACCTTGCCACGATTAAGAAGCGGGCAACTGGCTCACACCGTTCTCCTCCAAAATGCAGGGGGGGGGGAGGGGTAGGGATCCCAGATTTTGCTCCAATTTGGAATTTGCTTTATTGCTCGTTTAACCGGGAATTGGGAAATTTAAGTGTATCGTACTCGAAGTTGTGCAGAATTTGGGTCGGGTGGGTGGGGAGGTTCGATAATGAGGGGGAGAATCCGCTTAGAATCTTCGAGTTTTAGCGAAAGATTTGGGATACTTTGAGGATATTTTGATTTACTTCAAATTTACTTTGCGTCGATCTTTAAGTATACTTTTTTTTTTTTCTCTCTCTCGAAATCTCGAGTCTTTCAGTTTTTGCAATTATATCGCGTCTTCGAATCTTTGAATCGAATCAAATTTGGAAATTTTTCAATCTTTTAATTTTTCAAATCTTTAAACTCGGCAATTATTGAATCTACGAATCTTGAAATTTATTTTTTTTTTTTCGAAATCTTCGAAATTTTTCAATCTTTTAATTTTCCAAATCACTTGCATTTCTTCAAATCTTTAAACTCGGCAATTATTGAATCTGCGAATCTTCAAATCGTTTGAAATATCATATTCGTTAAATTTTCAAACTTCGAAGAATCTTCAAATTTTTTTCAATTTCTCAAGTTCCGAAATAAAAAGAAAAGAAAAAAAAAAGAACGAAATGGAACGCACAAATCTCGCCGTCCATTGTAAAATTGTTTTCCGATTACCGATAAATAAAAATTCATTCTTCCGTTCCGCCGATTCATTTTTCTTCCGAACGTTGTTGCGTTCGTTACGCTATTTATCATCCGCAATTCCGCAATTTCAGGAACTTTCTCAACTTCATCGGCTTCGTTCGTTTATAAAGATTGATCGACTTGCAACGATCAGCATCGCCTTGTAGATATGAAAAAAAAAAAAAAATATTCATTAGTCACTGTCCTAATATATCATACCTTTATCCAGAAACGTTCTGGCTCAGGGGACCGAATCATTTATTAAAACAAGCACACCTGAACCCTCTCTCGCCAAATGTCCCACAAAAAAAAAGCGAACACTTTAATTCACTGTTTATCCTTAAATGGATGGCATCATCCTTTGGCAAGATATATTCGTGTACTTTGATCGATTTATGGAAATGATGGATAACGTGAAAATATTATTAAAATGTGTAAATTAACGAGTCTCTATTATATGGGATCGATCAGTTTAAATAATTTAAAATTTTAGCAAGATTCACGATATCTCCCTTAATTTTAAATATTAATCTAAAAGTTAAAAGTAATCTGAAATATGGAATAAAAGTGTTGCATGAAGTTTTGAATTAAATTTAAAAATTGATAAAAATTATATCCTTCTGCTCAAAAGTTTTTCACACAATGAATATTCCATGCAATGAGTTTTTGTAGATTTTATCATTATCTCTCCTTACGATATGAGATCTTCGAATATTACACTCGAAAGAATCGTATATTTAACAGTCGATCAATAAAATTTTCTATATAATCTTCCATACTTTCGTCGTATCGATATTTTTGAAATATTTTCCTTTCCTTTCCTCCGTAAAGTCGTACATTTAAGGATTGAAAATTTCGAAAGATCGATCGATACAACTCCTCCCTTCACCATAGTTTCTATTTAAATTCTATAAATTTCAAATTTTCTTTCCACGAGTTGTATATCCAATGACATTTTCGAAATTTTTCCATATTATACCTCCATCTATACCTATATAAATCTTCGAGACGCTTCTCATCGCATCGAAATATTCGAGCATCGATTAGAATAATTTGCTGTGGAAAAACTTCGAGCAACGTGGAAACAAACAACTAGTAGGTCTATACGACTCGTATACGAGTAGCATTATCGTAATTTCTCGACGAATATTGTGGAGAGCGTTGGCGATATATATCGATGGCGCAGTTGCCGATTAAATAGCCTTTCGCAGGTCGAAATTGAAATCCTGGAGGAACGAGCCGACAACGGGCCAGGATTAATCGATCTATATCGTTTGCGTAATGCAACAGGCACCGATACACCCGATCGAGCGTGAACGTAACAACGCTGTTTCCGATGCTTTCTATTCACTCGAGGCCTCGTTTCGAGCCCCGGGTAAAGTGATCGTTAATTTCCGCGCCGGTGATACCGGCCTATTGTTTCCCGTCAAAATATTCATCCATCAATTTGAGGGGGAGGGGGAGGGGAGGGGAATGGGAAAGTAAAAAGGTAATCGTGCGATAAGCGATAATAATTATGGCACGATGGAAATTTTCTCCTCGAATCTACTAAATATTTTTGCTCCAACGATTTGTTTTTGTATCGAGTGATGCGATTTTCAAGAATTTCGACGAGGGAAAGGAATGGTTTTATTTTTAGGGATTTCGTTTCGATCGAGTTTCAAATCATCGCGGCGGTGGAACGAACGAAAACCGAAAAATTGAGAATTTGATTTTAAAATTTACGAATTTATGATGTTTTATCAAGGGATTCGAATATTTAAAGGTTTCAGAATCGAAGGAATTGCGAAGTTGAGAGCTCGAAAGTTAGAACGAGAGCGAAAAATTGAGAATTCGGGGATTTGTTTTTTCATTTTCGACATTTGAGGATTTTAAAATTTACGAATTTACGATTTAATCAAGGGATTCGAATATTTAAAGGTTTCAGAATCGAAGGAATTGCGAGCTTGTGGGCTCGAAAGTTAGAACGAGAGCGAAAAATTAAAAATTGAAGGATTTATTTTTTTATTTTCGGCATTTGGAAATTCGAAGATTTTAAAATTTACGATTTAATCAAGGGATTCGAATATTTAAAGGTTTCAGAATCGAAGGAATTGCGAAGTTGAGAGCTCGAAAGTTAGAACGAGAGCGAAAAATTAAAAATTGAAGGATTTATTTTTTTATTTTCGGCATTTGGAAATTCGAAGATTTTAAAATTTACGATTTAATCAAGGGATTCGAATATTTAAAGGTTTCAGAATCGAAGGAATTGCGAGTTTGAGGGCTCGAAAGTTAGAACGAGAGCGAAAAATTAAAAATTGAAGGATTTGTTTTTTTATTTTCGGCATTTGGAAATATTGGAGTGAGAATACGAGGATTTTAAAATTTACGAGTTTGACGATGTCATCAAGGGATTCAAATATTTAAAGAATCGGAGGATTTGCGAGTTTGAAGATTCGAAAGTTATATCGATCTACCTAAACTTAACCTAAATCTTAGAAGCCACGAATATCCGCAATCTTCGCAAGCGTCCTCCACTTCCTCCACATCTCTTTCACAACTCCATCATCAAACCACTTTCACCCGATAAACACCGCGTTAAACTTTAATTTCTCTTACGAACCACCTCTCCTCGTGTTTCTCCATCAACATCCATAACACGTCTACCTTTCCCACTAATAAAACCCATATCCAACGAACAAACATTCCAAACACCGATCGAATATGCATAGAATACTCAAACATCATCTATCGAATGATTCCACGTACATCCTTTGCATCTCACCTCTCATCCTCCTCTCATTTTGGTCGTAATTTTTGTCGGTCTGGGAACAACCTCGAGGAGAGAACAACGAAAGAAGAGAGAGAAGGGAAAAGGGATTGGAAAAAAAAAAGGAGAACGGTGGAAGAACAAACAGTTGGCGGGTGGAAGGAAACACGGAGGGAAGAATGGCGAGGGACAAAAAGGGATGAAAGCGAGTGGGAAGCTGGGGGGGGGGGATGGTGTGAGGAGTGAAACGGCGCGAAATAAAAGGAAGAACAAACGTAGTGTGCGGGGTAGGTAGGTTGTCATTCAATCTCGTTCACCGGCGGCCCCCTCGTGGATCCGGATAAAAAATATTGTTTGTCGTTCCCTCCTCCCTCTCTCCCCCTCGACACTTTTTCGCCCTCCTTTTCGCTCCTTTTTCCTCTCCCTTCGAGCGCCATTCCATGCCAGGCAAAAGGTGCACAGACATGTCCCCCCCTCCTCTCACAGTAGTTTTTCGACGCCGGTTAAAAAAATGGGTTAATGGCTTCTGTGCTTGGTCGCGCGTACGACTTCGATTCCTGTTACCTTTCTGATAAGGGATTGTTAGAGCTTTTTTTTTCTTTTTTTTTTCGATGATCGAGAGCTTTGAACCGAGAATTGTGGACGGTCGAAGGATTTTTGGGAATTTTTTCTTTTTCTTGTTTGTTGGGTTACGAGAGAGAGAGAGAGAGAGAGGTTTATTCGAGAATTTCTTTTTTCGATCGAGGATCGAAACGATATTTGAAATTCGAGAGGGTTTCTTCTTCTTCTTTTTTTTTTTTTTTTCTGAGAATTTTCAGTTTTCTTGAAATTTCGACTAATCTAAAAACTTTGGAAGAAAAATTTCAAATTTCGATAATACCTTAGAACTTGGAATTCGATCAATCTTTTTCAAAAAATAATATCTAATCTTCTAAACATATACTTTTTCACAATCTTGAGAAATTTTCCAACGACAGTACTCGATCGATCGAGTAAAAAAATAATCCTGGAGACATGATATATAAAAAGGGGTGAGCAAATTACCTGGTGAGATTGGATTAAAAAACATGAAACTCCACGGTCCAAGCTAAACGAAATTTGCAATCCCTTTGCAAATCAACGTCCTCTCTCGAAAAGCGGAACGGAATTATTCACCCCAAATACAACACCCTCCCGCTTCCTCTACGAAACTTGAACGGAAACCTTGAACCTGTTCGAGCGAAACGTCGTTGTCAAGACGTTAATGAAAGGAAAGTTGGAGTCGAATCTGGCCGATTCACTTTGTGCAGTGGTGAAACTTAAATCGCGATTAAAAGATCATAGGAAGTTGTTGATTGAAACGGCAATCAACGCTGAAAATTGCTCGATTTTTGGCTGCCGGTTCCGGATTTAATTCGATCCCTCTATCAAAGGCTTGCTGTATCATTGCCCTCCCGTAACGAATATCGAATTAATCCAATCCGTGGCCCGGATGCACATATAGGGTGTCCAAACGTTGCAAACGTAGGATAAAAATTGGAGAATTTTCCACTCTGTGAAAAATTGTGTTGAAAAGTTGAAAAGATTAAAAATTTGCACGAGAACACGTTTGTCATATTCGTTCGAAATCACGTATGTGAATTGTAATATAAATTAATGATTTTTCTATGCGAATAAATTAATGCTTTGTAAAGGAAAAACGATTACTATATTCAAAGTACGATTTCATTTAGAAAATGAATCGTAATATTAATTTCTCGTGTAATTTCTATTAAATCTGGAAAAATAGATTAATTACTTCGAGTTGTGGAATCATTCGTTATTCTCTCTCGATTCGTTTTCTCATAATTTTTCAATAATCCGTTTATTGCTGGACACCCTATATACGCGCACTCGTGGAGATACACGTGTCGCTTATCCAGAGACGAAATTTTGCTAATTAACAGCGAATAGATCCTATCCACGCGATCGTTTCTCCTGATTTGTCTCGATAATAACACATAGTAATTAATGTAAGGATCTTTTATATAATTCGATTTAATCGTGAGAGAAGAAAACGAATTCTTGTTCTTTAAATATTATTGGATTGGACGGTGTTGATCATAGATATCTTTATTCGATACGATTATTTTTGAATAATTTTGAATATTTTTGTGCAAATTGAATTTAAATTACGTCGAGTTTGTTGCAAAATTGGAATGTTTCCCAATGATGCTCAATGATAATTTTCGAACGTTGGACAGGAATAGGATAAAAACATTTGAATTGTTACATTTGTTGGATCACGAATGTGTAATGTTTGTTTGTTTGTAAATTGAAATGTTTCCAATGATGTTTGACAATTTGAGATTTATGAAACGTTGAAGGGACGGGAAAAATATTATTTGAACGTTTAAATAATTATATTCGACAGATTAATGTGAAAATGGAAAAATTCGATTGAATATAGATCATATCGTGTTTATTCTAAAATTACAAATTGATTTCGATTAATGTTGGAATAAAGATATAAGAAATGTGTATCGAAATAGAAAGAACGTAGTAGAATGCAATTTTCTTTTTTTCCACTGATTTAAAACTTTCCTTGATTTAATTTTTCTCTGGAATTTAAACTCCCGTAAAACCTCTTACCTCTCTCTATACATGCTAACTTGTTAAATTTAATTTAATTTCAATTCAACTGAAATCAATCCACGGAGAAAATCATTCGTTCCCGTAAAAAATTTTAATTATTTCTTTTTTTTTTATCGAAACCTCGAATATCCTCGTCTAATTCATCAAACAGGGAACGTAAATATCGTAAATAGCAAATTTTTAAATTTCATTTTACTTACTAAGCAACTGAATCCTTTGCACAAAAATTCTTAACAATAAAAATTGATTTTATTTTTCCAAAATATTCCAATCAAAAGCACGCACAAATTTCTCGACGACAGGCTTGCTATTAATTTTCATCTTTAATTCTAATTATCCACGTTAAAATACTTGCGATACAACGGAAAAGAGAAGGAGACTAGCGCGCAGATTAAATTATTTCTCCGTTACAAGATATTAGAAACACGTGTCGCCTTTAGCATTCTCGACCACGTTAAATTTAATCCACAGACGAGGAGATATTTGCCCGACACGGATCTCAATCGTGCAATCACTAGGTTTATTGGCTAAGGGCGAGAAGGGGTGGTATAACGAATATTAAATCGCGCGAATGAATACGCGTTCAATTTGGTAATGTTCTCGTTTGTGGTATTATACGATGCAGCAGGATGCGTGGTGCTGCAGCATGATTGCGCAGTGTTGTGCGTGTAACTCGGCGAGGAAGTGGGCGTAGCGTGGACACGCGTGTTACATCGGCCATAACGCAAATACAAACCGAATTTGCCGATGGCTCACGACCCGTGACAGGTGACATTGCCCATTTATCGCGATTGATAGTGGTAGGGGCCAAGTTATCCATTTAATAAACCGTTCGCAACGTGAATTAATTTTAACCGTTTTAACCGTGCTGCTTGGAACGAATGGAGGAGAGATATGTAATTCTGTCTGGGAGTGAAACGATATTTGTTGTTGAGGATGCTTTTCTGACGGGCTGAAAGGGTTAAAGGATTCTTTTCCTTTTTTTTTTTTTTAGCGAAGAGAACGCTCGAATTTTCGAGAGGGTCTCGATTATTAAATTCTCAGAGCTTTCAATTTGCTAGGATTCCTCAATTCTCGAAGCTTCCCCAATTTCTACGTTTCAGACCTCTTAATTTCCGAATTTTCAATTTACAAAATTTGAAAAAAAGATACGAATTCTTGAAGCCTCGATACGAGCTTCCAAACATTTAAATCAAATTCAATTTTGATGACAACTTTCGCAACCTCGCTTTGAGATAAATTCAAAATTACAAATGAAAAAGAAAATTTCCTTTTCAAATGATCTTCTTCGACAATCATTCCTTTTCCTTTCCTTTTGGGGAATTGTCTTGAAGACAGTAATTTCGTCCGTTTCCATTCTCCACGCCCCCCTCTCCACTCCCTTCCTCCACCCTCCAAGAGAGACAAAGAAAAGTTGCCTTTCTTTTCACATATCGGGCAGCCGGTGGTGGCGAAATTGAAAATACCTTCAGGTCTTTCTTCATTTTCAAGCGCAAGGTCTCGCCTCTTCATAAACCGTCGTGAATCGTTCGATACTCTTCCACTCTTCTTTCTCTCTCTTTCCCTTTTGCTTGTTTGCACGGTTGTCGCGATAAAGAGGGGCCCAGAGCCATTAAAATGATTGCTTTCTTCCCGCTCGAGATTGCTAAGTTCTTATCCATCCCTTCTTTTGCACCCTCGTTGCTCTTTCCAGCGTGGTTTTAGAATCGTGGTGTTACGTGAAATTGTTCACGATTGTACGATATTGAAGCAGAGAAATTGATGAAGTTCACTTTTCTTCTTTTGTTTTGATCATTTGCTTGGATCATAGAGCGAAGTAATTTCGTTATTGAGTTCTGAAACTTCTTTTTTTTTCTGAAATAGATATATATTTATATATTTGAATGAATTTTACGATTTAAAAATGTACATGCATTTTTTATATACGATTTCAAGGAATTGATTTAACTTTTTAATTTATTTTAATTCGATTTTGTAAAATGATTCTACAATTTATGGTTAATTTATTAATAAGTTATGTGCACGTGTAGATTTTTATTGTTTTGCAATGAATCTAGTCAAAGCGTGTTTCAAACTTTACCCATAATTGTACCGTATTAACTTGACCCATGTGTCCAATTACTTAAATTGTGATTTATCCCATCACCTTCATCCTCCTAACCATAATGAACTTTTAGCACCCTTGACATTCTCCCATAATTTCACCAAGATTGAAATTCTAAAAGTCAACCTGATACTGACCTCGGTATTAAACTCAGAATTGTAAATCGGATTACATGTTTTGTTGTTTTATTTATTTATTTATCTAAAATCAGATTCGTTTTATGGTTATTATTGAATGATCGTATTATTGGAGTACCATGAAAGCATTGTTTAATTCTCGATGCGGTATTCGGTTTTTAAATCATTATATCGAGTAAATTTCAACGAAATTTAAATGCTGAAAAAAGAAAAAAAAAAAAAAAGAAACAATTCAATATTTGATATTTTAAAATCAAATTATAAAAACATATTCGTGTTAATATGCTTCTTGTAAAAAGAAGCTAGTGAATTTGAATGAATCGTTGTGTCTCTCACTTTTTTATTCGTTAAAGTGTATCAATTTTTAATAAAGGTGTAATATTCTGTTTTATTATCAATAATATTTGTAAAGAAGTGTATACATTTACCGTAGTTTTCCACAAAATGATTAATCACGTTTCTGATGGATTTTGTAGGTGGCATAAATGGCGAACCAATTAGGTTGGATCAATCACGGCTGTCGATAATTTTATCATGCTACAATGTAGATATTTTGCTCGTATCTTTTATATCTTTTTCTGATATTTTTTATGATTGGAAAATTCTTCGCAACAATCTATTCCATCGAATTGTCAAACAAAATATCATCGTCTACGTTTCGAATTTTTGGAATTTTAAAATTTTTTCGAATTTTCAAAGCTTCCGAAGTTTTCTCAAAATTTCGAATTTTCAACGTTTCAATTTTTCAAACTTTCAAATCCCTGGAATTCCGAATTTTCAGAATTTGGAAATTTTAAACTTTCAAACTTACGAATTCCCAATGCTTTCAATTCTCGTGATTTTGAATTCTTGAAATTTTAACTTCTTCTCCGAATCATTGGACTCTCAAAGAAATCTTGTAGTTGTACAAACGCGTTTTTCAACATAAATATTTCGCGACACATAATTTTGCCAGAGAATTGTTATATTGTACGACATGGATCACAAACGACCTAGTTCCCTTGTTACCATCGGTCGGCCTATCAAAAGATTAATGGGTTGTAATTTCCGCTAAAATATTAATTTTCGTGCAACAATAATTCGAAAAATGAATTATTTATTATTATTTGCCTACAAAATCTGTAATAGTTGTATTCGATCAGTGTGATCTAGTGAAAGAGTTAATTATCATTGATCGACACATGGATCCACGATATTACTTCGCTTTGAACGAAACCTGGAGACGTTCCTGAATTTGATGAATTTTTCTCGATTGAACGCTACCGTTTCCATCTCGCTAAACTTTCAACGACTTGCACGTAATTAAGGAAAAGAAAGACAAAGTAGGGACAATTAGAGAAAAAAAAAAGAAAGGAACGAACTTGTTAAAGAATTTTCTTCCTTGACCTTTGAGAAATCTTTTTCTTTCTTTTTTGAATTTCTAAAAATATCCTTAAATAATGAATTCAAAAAATAAAAAAAGGAAGAAAAATCGGATATTTTTGACACGTTCTTTTTATCTTTTTATTGTATTACTTTTTATTTAAAAGCTGTTATAATTCTGATTATAATTTATGACTACAAAGAGTGAGATTCGTATTTTCGAGAAAGATATAAAACCTCAGAAATTGGAAAAGAACACTCATGATGCAACTTTTTCTTTTTCTTTTTTAGATATTTCGAATCCAATATTTCGAAAAGGAATGTGGTAATCGATGATTTTCCAATCATACGAAAGTGTCACGATATTAAATCAAAACGCATAACGCATAAAAAAATCATTAAAATAACCTCAAACATTCACAATAATTTGATATCATTAGTCGATGTTAACTTCATTTCTCAAGATTTCGATCCTTGTGTCGATCCTTAAAGACACAGCGGTAATTATCGGTATTTACAACTCGATCGTTAGCCAATAATCGATCGTTAAATCGGTCACGTTAATCGTTTCATCGTCAAATTGCCTCGTAACGTCTGAACTTGCTACCCCATTATCGGTCGTTGGCGAAATCGTTATGGAGGCAGCAGGTCGGTGATCGATCACCATAGTTCTGTAACTGCGGCGATCGAGCAAGGTCGGAATGATGTTCACTCGGGTAATTCGCCCTTAGGATTATATAGATTCTCTTCACGACCCTAACTCTGGATTCCATTGAAAATTTTCTCTTGCTCAGCCGGACGCGTATCTAAAGGAACGCGGTTAGAGAGCCTGTGCTTCTTTCGCCCATTCTTACCACTCTTTGAATTTTGCGTCGCGTTCGAAAAGAAAATTGTTCGAAGCGTTGTTGTCGAAAGAAATTTTGTGAAATCGTCATTTTCATTCCCATTTTATCATTTTTCTCAATCGTCGAGGTTTTGAAACCTCTTTTTGTGAAACCTCGAAACTTCTCAAAGGATTTCCATCTTTAGTGTTTCAAATTTTTTTTAAATTTTCGATTCCCAAAGCTTCGAATTTTAAATTCTTCTGAATTTTCTGAGTTTTAAATTTTTACAGAAAGAAATTTGTGAAATCGTCACTTTCATTGTTATTTTGTTATCGTTTTTCTGAATCGTCGAGGTTTTGAAACCTCGAAACTTCTCAATGGATTTCAATCTTTAGTGTTTCAAATTTTTTTTAAATTTTCGATTCCCCAAGCTCCGAATTTTAAATTTTTCTGAATTTTCTGAGTTTTAAATTTTTACAGAAAGAAATTTGTGAAATCGTCACTTTCATTGTTATTTTGTTATCGTTTTTCTGAATCGTCGAGGTTTTGAAACCTCGAAACTTCTCAATGGATTTCAATCTTTAAATTTTTTAAAATTTTCAATTCCCAAAGTTTCGAATTTTCAGGATTTTTAAATTCGTAAACTCTTCTGAATTTTCTCAGTTTTAAATTCTTATGAATCTTTAAAGTTCCAATTTCAACGGAGACACAGTATTCAAAGACAAGATATAAATGGAGTTCTTTCTTCCAGCAATTCTTTTAAATTTAATTATCACGAAAATTGCACGAAATTATATTCTTTATACAAAGAATTCGTTAATTTAACGCGTTGCACACAGCTGTTATTTATCTACACGATACAAGAATCGTCTTTTGGAAAGAAGATTTCCTCGCAAAGGAAAAATTTTATATTGTTAATATTGTAAAAATAAAAACGTTAATGATTGTTCGCTAATTGCAACTTATTTAAATACAATATTCTCATTTAATTAATTACGTTTTTAAACGCGTTGCTTCATTTACTTGGTTTTTTCCTTCGCGAAAACAATAACCAGCCTTTTAACCTGATTTTCTCCACGTACGTGTACAGCACGATACAAAACCGCATTATCGTGGTTGATATAGCACGCGCCCAATACAATAGGCCGTGAAAAGTGCCAATTTTCATCGAACTTATGGTGGACGAAATGCGAAATGGGATCGAAGGTTTAATTGCAGCTTCTGTTTGTTTTAGGGCGGGCAACGGGAATTGGGCCAACTGTGTGACCGTTTGATTATTCGCCAGTATATACTTCTGATATCTCTTTCCGTGGAAAAAAAACACGAAAGTTCTGTTGTTTCATCGATGAAAAAAAAAAAAAAAAAAACATTAAATGCTACATAAAATTTGGCGACGAGTCTTTTTGCGAAATTAAACAAAATATTTCTATATTCGAATTTAAAAAAAGAATTTTTTTAAAAATAGCTTCTCAAAATACTTCACATACTTCCAACAAAAAATCCTATCCTATCGATCTTTTAAAATTAATCAATACAATTTCCATTCTTAGATATTATAATCGAATCATATCTTTACTGGTCGTGGAGATTAACGTCAAAAATGTTCACGAAACGTTTCGATCGTTTATTTGTTTTCCACCAAGAGACACAACTAATAATAAAGATCCCTTCGACAATTATTCATTCACTTCGAAATATTCACGCGTACAACGAGTATATTCCACCACTCGCTCTTACTCACTCCTATCTTTTCGAGCGGATTGTTACACCACGGTATAAGTCGTTCGTTATCACGAGCTTGCCTAAATATCTTCTTTAATCCGCGGGGCTTCATCGTTTCACGGATTAAGTGGAAATTCGTTGTTTCGTATGCAAGCTTTGCAAGCGTTACGGAAGTTGATGCATATAAGTAACCGTATCGTGAAAAGCCAGTTACCGTGTTAGGCGGCCGTGTATGCAACCATGTATGCGCGATATTATTGCACGCGACAATAGGGTGGTATTAGTGAGCGCGCCAGTTCTGCTTGCCTATTCACAAAAGAAATTACACGAGACTCTTTTCTCTCATCGTCATCTCGTTGTATTTCCTCCCCCAATTTTATACATATTTTCTTCCGCGTTTTTATGTAAATACGTTGGCTTTTTAATATTGCCCCTTCCCCTCCACGCGAATTTTTTCTTCTATGTTTTCTTTGAAATTTACATTGAATTTTATCGAGTTATTATTCGATCGTTTTTTTTTTTTTAAATATATTCGAATCTGCGATTAGATCTTACAATTTTTGCTCTTTAAAGGAACTGTCACTTTCCATTCGTAATTAGATTCGAATGTGATTCTACTACGAGATACAATTGCAGATAAATCCATTCCAAAGAGCTTACACCACGAGTAATCATCATAGTATCAATTATTTTCTTCTAGAAAACTACTACTGCAAAAATTGTTGCAAATATCGTCGTAACTTTTCAAACGCTTCAAAACTTCTTCTCGAAAAATAACCGCGAAAAGTTGGAGAACGGACACGAGTTCGAATCTAACTCAAACGATCCTCCCCTCGAAGGGGAGAGGCGAGAAACGAAGACACGGAACGTTTGTTCCCGATATGCAAATTTCGATATCGTCCACCGCGGTGGCAAAAAAAGGTTCCCCCCAAAAAAAAGGCGGGGTTTGCGGGACCGCGAACGATCGATATTCGAGTTAATCGGCGCGATGTCGAGAATTTCAAATTTTTTTTCCCCCTACTAGCGGTTAAGTATCATCGTGGATCGATCGAAAGTTTTTTCCCCCGCACTCGTCGAAGATGGAAACAAAAGCCATTTTATGGAAATTGCTCAGCCACCGAACAATGCCCGACTTCGACGAGGAACTTGCTCTTCTCTCCCTCTTTTCTTTTTCGCGATCTCGACAGGTGAATGGGCCTCGGCCGCTTTTCTGCCGATCGAACGAGGAGCAGAATTATGGATGAAAAGTTTTTCGCGCTATTTACGAGCGCGGCGATGATGATGGAAATGCAACGGTGTCCCTCCATTTATGAGCTACGATGAGTGGAGGAGAAGGTTTACGTACGAGGGATATTTTGTGATGTTATTTTTCTTCACCGATTCTTCGTGAAAAAATACGAGTGGAGAAAGGAGTATTTAGTAGTTATTTTATGAATAATGGATTTTGGAAGCAAAGCGTGGAAGAAATTTTGAGGAAGTTTTTTTTTTTTTAGATCGAGGTCTTTTGGAAATAACGATCTCGAAATCGTGCGCGTGATTTAAAGTTCTGATTTCGTGGAGAAGAATTAAAATAGTTTCATTACACGCGTTTGCCTTTATATTTTATTCCCCGTGTCGAGCAATCGGAACTGAACTGGATGGAGAAGATTTGAAGTTAAACTGTTATATAACTGCTCGTAACTCCTCGCCATCTCGTTTTCGAATCGAACTATTCCAACGTATTTCCCATTTGACTGTATAATAAAATTTCAATCGGCATTGCAATGAATTCGTGGAATCAAAATCAATTTTTAACGATAATTTTTATAAAACTTTACTAAAAGTGTTGTACTTTTGAAAAGAAAAAGAAAATAGGTACGTGGATTACCCGCAGAATTGTATTATTTCACTTTAATTAAAAAAAAAAAAGAAAAAAATTAAAAGTCAGTCGTGAAACTCAAGTTGTTTTCAACGAACGAAGAAACAAGAAAAAAGAAAAGAAAATAAAAAAGGGAGGAACGGAAAACAAGGAAAATTCCTCCGGGTGAATATATTTCTAGGGAGCAGAAAGAAAAATCGATAAAGAGAAGAACGATCTATCTATACGCATATTTAATTACTCGGAATCAAATTGCATCTCGTTTCAATTATTTCGCACGGACTCGAACTCATAAAATCCAAACTGATTAATCGAACGGATAAAAGTATACGATCAACGGAGTCGAAGATTAAAAGGAGAGAAAGGAAGGACAAAGGAAAGAGAAGAAACAAATAATGTATTAGATTCGCTCGTTAACTTAAATACTTAAGTGGAGTACGAATCTTTTTTAAGAAGAAAAAAATATTGGAACAAGATTAGATCGATATCACGCACATATTAAAGTATATTGTTGAGATTGAAATTTTTATAAATACAAACTGAGAAATTGGAATTTAAATAGAAGATGTATTCTTTCGTTTCGTGTAACGAATCGAGCAAAAGAATTTTTCTCACGGTGTGTCCTCTTCGATGACAAATTTTTTAAGGAAGGAATTGAAAGAGAATCTTGATAAAAATTTTAAAAGATTTTAAATTTTATACAATAACTTTCGAATTAATATTATATACTTTTCTTTTGTTCTTTAACGAATATTGACGGATTGTTGAAATTTTGTTGAAAATAAAATATTGTTTCCCATTATAGAGCGAATCACCTCTACTTTATTTTCCCTTGCATCCTGCATTATTAATCGCGTCATTTTTCCACTCTTTAACCAAAATACCATCGACATCGAAACGATATCTCGGCCTCTTCTTTTAAGCAATTTGTTCTCTTAACGTTTTAACGAAGAAGAGGGTTTTTGTCCCCTCCTTTATGAGAAACTCGCGAGAACTTTACGTTTACAAAGATATTTATGGATCTGTAAGAGACTAAAGACTTACATTAGTTGGGGTTGATGTCCTATAGTCTAGTCGATAAAAGTTTTATTCCCACTGTATACTTCTCTTTCCATTTAACTTTCGCTCTATGAGACAGTTTTCACTGACAAATCAAGAGAAGAAAAAAAGTTTGAAAATATTTCTCAATTTTTATTTTTCTTTCGTCTCGAAAATTTGAAATTTTTATATCTGGAATTCCCTCCATTTTTAACATTTTTAAAATTAAACGTTAAAGATTTTTTAAACACTTTTCTTATAAAATTCCTCTCAAATTACTCTAACCCCACTATTCTTTCACTATTGTTCCACTAAACTTGAATCACTGCCATTCCCTGCTCCAACATTGTCCAAAATTCGATGGTTATTTTTGGTTCAATTTGATCGTGATACGATCGCACGATGAATTTCTTTATTTACAGCCGTGTTAGCCGCATATTTCAAACATTATCTCGACCTCGTTCGCCGTTCGAGCGTGCGGCCAGATATGGATATACGAGCGAAAAGATTCGCCCGCGAAGATCGAAAATTTCCGTGGAACGATCGAACCGTGGAAAAATTGACTGATTTCAGAAGCGAGTCAATTCTGGCGAATGTTAAAAACCATGAAAATTCTTTTTTTTTTTTATCGTTCCATTACAACGAATGTTTATTTTTTCAAGATGCGATAAAAACGAAAAAATAAGCTGGTATTTTTGATGATTATTTTCGTTCAATATTTCTGAGTGACCAGAAATATTTTGTTTCGAACGAATATAAAAAAAATTGGGTGTTTCTATTTATCTCTGCTGTTAGAAAGGATCTATCTTCTTATTAAGAAAACTACCTATTCTGGAAACGATATTTTTATTTCTTTTAAAATAATTTAATAATATCAAACTTTCCATTTTTTCTCATTGTTCAAAAATTATCGATCGCTCTATTCATCCATTCTGTTCCATTGTATATCCAACGATTCTTCGTTCTTCCAAAATTATCCAATCTTTATTTTCCATTCTACACCCCCCTCAAGAAGTAGTAGTATCACTATTGGAAAGTATCGAGTTCTATGGAGAAAGATTCATAGAAAAATTCAAAATCTCGATTCCTTGGATAATCATCGAAAATTGCCCAACCAAAGTAAATTTATCTTAACGTTCAATCTTCCTTCGATGCACGTCCCAAAATTACTCCGTCATTCGAGAAGACGAAGAAAAACTTCTCTTCGTTCAATAATCATTCTCTCGCCCTTTCACCCTTTCAGCCGGATAAATTACTGATTGGGTTTCTGCATTATCGATCGAAAGGGGTGGCGGTGATGCATCAATTCGTTACGAAACCTACGGTGAACGAAAATGGTGGATGGGTGGACTTAAAAGTTTTTTCATCCTTCACTGGCTCGATGGTTTGAAGAGGAGGAGAGTCGTCTCGTTAAAAAAAAAAAAATAAAATAAAAAAATAAAAGCGTGCACTTTTGAGGGGAGGGAGGGGAACTGGACACTTTGGAGACGAAAAAGCACCATAGACGATACTTTGGACGTCGGATTAGAGGTGTCTGACCTGCCACAGGGACTTACCACTTCCGTGGAGCAGTGGATTATCCGTCTTGCGAAAGTAACTCGGCGGAAGCCTCGACTGATCGCCGTGGAACGTTTCCCCTAGGATTTGGAAAACCTCTCGGGATGGTTCTTTGACGTTATTGGCTTTCGTTAATAATGGACAATTTGATTTTATTTTCTTTCGTTAGAAGGTGTGGCTCTAGTTACTTTTCTAGTTACTTTTAAATTTGCCACCGAAACGAATTATTTATTTCGTTCGATTTGATTGAGATTTAAGGTTGGGTTAAATCGGCGAACCAAATTGTTTTTATCGATTTATTTATTTATAGTTGAACGTGTTGTTGAGAAGATGCGTTGTAGGAAATTTCTTTTTATTATATATAGTTTTTTTTTTTTTATCTTTTGGGTAATAAGGAAGAATTTTTTTTTTAATGATTTTTTTTTTTTCCGCTTCTCTTTTATCTAAGTGAATTTTGTTATCGGAGCAAGTTTCGATGTAGGACAATAAAAAAAATTGCTTTTTTTCGGTCGTCCCCTTTGGGGGATGATAAACTTCCCGTTACATTTCGAAAACGAGGAAGAATTTTCAATTTGAATTTTGAAAATGTAATTTACGGGAGCGAGAGAGAGAGAGAGAGAGAGAGAGGATTGGATGGATTTTTCAATTCGAAAAACATTTTTTCTCATTTTCAAATTGTCTCTTCTTTGCGAATAATACGGCAAATGGAAAATAACGTTCACGCTTATAAAGGGAATTTTTATTTCTTATCTTGCCATTCAACTTTCGAGAAATAAAGTAATATCTGATTAAACGTTCGCGTGAATGGATTCGTTAAAGGACCACTCAATTAAGAAACTCGTCGATTTGTCGTCGTGTCTAATTAAAGTTGGCAAAAGGATGATGATGGCTCGTGAAAGCGTAAAAGAAAAAAACGATGTTTATTGCATCTCGCAATAACAGAGATACACAAAAGTAAACTGAAGTAAAGTTCGAATAAATGCGCGAAAAGAAAAAGACTTATCAAAACAAAGGCAAATTGAAACAATTTGCACGATTTCACGTAATATAATCGAGCAACGAATTTCGCATAAGGTAAATAAAATGAATTCTTCGAGTGATTTGAAATTTTACGCGAGAGAAATATTTATAATACATCTCTTTGTTTACTTGGAACGAATAAATCTTTCGATTATTCAAACGATATAAATGTAGAATGTAATATAAGAAAGGAAAACAAAGTTTTCTTCGTACCAAATTTACGGGAAAATTCTCTTTCACGTTTAATTGGTCGATCTGATGATTGATTGATTCGAGGGGGAACGTTGATTCGCATAATCGTGAAAAAACTGTGACAACAATAATTACGTCAGATATCAGATATCACAATTATGGAAAGATGGGAGAGAAGAGGAAGACAGAAATCCCTGAACGAATATAAGATGATTAAGAATAAACATATAATCGAAAGTTAATTAAAATAATTCACCGTTTCATTTCTTTTATTTTTTCCTTTTAATCGTTCATTTCACAATTTTTTTTTCTTATTTCTTTTAATTTCGTTTTTTTTTTTTCATCTTCACTGTGAGTATGGTATTTTTCCAATTTCACTTTTCTATTTTTCTTTCTTTCTTTTTTCTAATTTCCCTTTCCTTGTTATTTTTTATTTCTCTCTCCCTCCCCCCTCCCCCCTCCCCTCCCCCTTATAAAAATATTTTGTCTGCATACAACATTTGTCTGCGAGCGAATTTTTTTTATCTCGAAATTCAGTTATATTTCGGTCGCGCAATTATGTGAAAAATTATGCGTCCGAGATGCAAATTTAAGCGAATGCGGTTGATGCCGATTCTGTTGGAAATTAATTAGAGGGACGCATCCCTAAGTTACGTCGAAATTAATTGAATTCGAATTGTTCGATAAAGTCTGTTTAATATAATGCAATTACAATTACTCGATCAGCATTGTTCGTCATTGTTATTCCTTTATCGATCGATTTACCATATTCTTCCATTTTTAGAAAATATCGCAATTTTCCTTCGTTTTTTCCCCTCGAAGTCGAGCAAAATTTATTTCCACTTTGAAAAAGAAAAAAAAAAATACTTAATCTTCAATCGACGAGAAAGAATAAGAAGTGGAGTTATTGATAAAAATTTAAAATATATTGTATATCGTGACAATAACAATATATGTTTCTTGTGGAGGAAGGAAATTTCACTTTCAGGAAACAGAAAAATAAAAAGTTTATTCCTCGGTTTACAACAACCGATGATCGAACGACGATGAACGCTGTGATGCCCGTTGAACTTTGCCCTATAATCTACGAGTAAACAAAGTTCCCGATGAAATCTCGCGTGCATTTATCCGCAAACAGAATTTCATATGTTTCTTCATTCTAGAGAATCGAAGAAAATTGAAATTTCGATAAAAAAATATTTGATTATGTAGCAATGGATTTAAATTCTTGTTGTCTTCTTCTTCTTTTTTTTTTTTATAAGAGTAACGAAAATCTTCGTTACTTGCTCGATGAAAATTTTACCTTCGACTCCCTAATTTTATCGACATCAAGGAGAATCAAACTCACGATGAAAAGGAAGTCTAACTGATGAGCTCGTTTCGCCTTTCTTTTATCCCTTCTCTTCTTCCTTTCATCCATTCAATGGAACAATAATATTCTCACGCTACCCAAATTATTAGAGAAAATTTCGCTTTGAACGCCCATTACACGTTCAAATATAATAATCGTAGAGACTTTGTACTTTTTCTATTGATAAGATTTAGATTCTCGGGCAACACGAGAAGGTGATACAGACATTATGAAATTATGTTACAACGTTGATAAAATTATACATTTTCTAAAGATCAATGAAAAAATATACCCAGTTTTTATTTATTTAAATCATTATTCTTATATCGACCTAGCATATTTTCTCAAGCTCCAAGTAAGATTGTAGTAAAAAAAATCCCTAGATAATACTCTCTCAAAATCCAGAACCACCTTTATCTTCCCTCAGCAAACACGTGTTAAGAAAAAAAAAAAAAAAAAAAGATTGGAAAAGAAGGTTCGCTTTTCCTACGTTTCAAAGATGAGGAGTGAAAAGAAGATCCACGCATCATCCGAATTCCCTCTTTGTCGCCATTTTTTTTTTTTTTTTTTTTTTTACGATTATTATACGGCTTAACAAGTGCGACATTGGTCAACGCTTCTAACGACAATAACTCAACAATCTCGAGGAGGAACGAAATTTCCTTCGGGGTAATAAAGCCACCCCTTGCCCGCCTTCTTTCCTCCTCCTCATCTCGCTTTTCGCCGTAATTGCGCCCGTGGCCCCGGCTATTTATCGCCGACCACGCTTCACCGACGTGTTCTACACAGAGAGGTGGCCAGGAATGGGATAAAGAAAGAGGCGGAATATCCAAGAGGTGGAAGAAGGGGTTGGAAAAGGTTGTGGATGGAATCGTTGCACCGAGTTGTATGAAATATAAATTAGATTGGCGGTCTCCTATGACTGGGTAAAGTCCACGCTTCGCTCTCCTTTGTACTCGTGACTCATCGTGTTTTCTTTCGTTCTCGAATGGATCGAGTTTTTCCCCCTTTTCTTTTTTTTTTTTTATCGACCCTTTCCGTCCACGAGTCAAAAGAGCGTGGTTTTCATTTTCTCTTTCTCTTCGTTCGCGGCGCGTGGCGAAACTTTTGCAATCCAGTTTCTCTTTATTTTAGATTTGTAGTTGATTGCGAGGAAGGGAGGAGAGAATAGTTAGGTAATTTCTGGAGCGGGTTGTTCATCTGTGATTAAGAGACAGTTTTTCAGGAACCAACCGTATTCTATTTTGGCCGGGGAACAAAATTTCTTGGGGAAATTTTGAAACAGGTCAAATTACATTAAAACACAATTTCTGGAAGGTCTTTGCCTCCGACCAAGCCCTCTCATATATAATTATATTCTCTGATCTTGGCAGCTAAGACATGGGTGTTGTTAGGTAAGCCTTAAGGCTCGTTAAATCACTTACAAACACTGTGCATACTTGAACCAATCCACTTCTATTTCAGTTTCGTGTTACACGTTTGCATATATCATTATTAACAGGGATTAAAAGGTTTGGTTTGGATAAACTTTTACATTAGGTGGTACAAATTTTGATACGTATGAAAAGGTGGTTCATTGATCGTGGGAT
Source organism: Apis florea (assembly GCF_048593485.1). NCBI lineage: Eukaryota > Metazoa > Arthropoda > Insecta > Hymenoptera > Apidae > Apis > Apis florea. The sequence goes on along the minus strand of NW_028256416.1, from coordinate 5,387,957 downwards.
ACGATTTCGAATACTACAAACGACTACTTAATTTTATTTGAAAATTAGATTTATTTGTGTGTATTAATTATATTTCGATAGTCGTCGAGATTTCGTTGTACAAACGAGAAATTACTCATGTGCTCATATAAATCTTTAAACTGATCCTTTATCAGATAGACGTTAAATTTCATCTGACGCTAATTAGGTTGTTAAAATAAAACCGTTTGACTTTGGATTAACGTGTTTTATTAATCGAACCTCGTAGATTTCTCGTCGAAATTAAAAAAAAAACGAGAGACGGAGAGAGAGAGAGAAAGAAAGAGAGAAAGAAGAAAAATATATATACAGGTTGTATCAGAAACGTGAACGATATTTCGAAATGAAATGGAAATAATCGTTTCGCGTATCATACAGTTTCGAGTCGATATGTTTCAAGTGCATGTTCGATGTAAAGCGAGATGAAAAAAAAAAAAAAAGAAACGATATATATTTCTAAACGGGTTTTGTTTTTCTACTTATTTCTCCATTTTTCTCCCCCTTTCCTTTCCCTTCCTTTTTTCCCTATTTTAATAGATAAAAATAGAAACGAAAAGATCGAGAATTGTTGGTAATTTTTCGAACAACGAAAAATTGTTTTGTTTCAATTTTTCAAATTTTCCAAATTTTCACGCGCATTATATAGTAATTGTCGTTGGAAAAAATTTTCGATTTTCGATTAAATTGGTTGTTGTTGGTGAATTGATTTCTAGAACGTGAATTTTAATTTAGAAATGTCTGTGTAGGAGGGGTTTTAATATGTTGAGTTTCTGGATAATACTAGGATAAAAAGGTCTCTGTTAACGGTTGGTGAAACGGTTTTATTAAAACTGGAACAAGCAGTAATAAGTTGGTCAAACAGAGAGATTATTAAATATATATATATATATATATGTATATAGTTTTCTATATTTTTTTCCTTCTTCTTCTTCTTTTTCTTTTTGCTTTCCTGTAATAGTTTTTTTCTTTCTTAAGAAAAGTAATCATTTATGTAACTCGGATACTTCTTTCATCCCTGCAATTTTAAATTAAATTTCTGCATTGTTTCGAATTTTCTTCGAACTTTTTAAATTATCGAAACATCCATTGTTATTTTCTTCGAAGTTATTTTTTTTTTTTTTTCAAATAAGAAATTACACTCATCTTCGTTCGAATTAAATTCCTCCTAAACGTCTCGAATTTCTGCGATATTTCGAAATTTTTCTGAATTTTCAAATTATCGAACATCTTTACTTTCTTCGAAGTTATTCTCTCCAAGAAATGGAATTATTGTATTGTCATTTGAATTCCCGCAATGTTTCAAGTTTCCAAGTTATCGAATTTCCATTATTAATTTTGATAATACGATTATGATATTATTTCCATCGATCATTGTTTCCTAAGAATATATTGGTCACATCGACTCAGACTCGGAAGATGGAAAATAGGAATTCGATCGGTTCACGATGGCTGGCCACATTGATTGGTCGATAATTGTGTTTTCCTTTCCATTGGAAATCACATTTTCATCGCGATATATCAAAGTCTGGTTTTGAAGGCCTCGTCGCCTTCTCCGATTCACTTTTCGTCGATAAAAAACTAGAAAATCGTTTTGATTACATATTTGGCTCTATAACAATTGTCCTATCTAGACTGTGCAGGTTTTTATATAAATATATATTTTTACATATATTTCGTTGTATATTTCACATAAATGTTAAATAAAAAATTACAGAATTAATATTAATTAAACATCTGGAAATAAAAATATTAAAATATTCTTCCAGGAACAAACGTATTTATTGCGTAATTTATTTTAGAAATCTATTAAAACTAGGAAAAATTTAAATCGCTATAATTCCGAAGATAATAACTTTCCGTCAAAAAGTGAACGATCGTTAGAAGCGCGGAATCTTTCTCTTTAAAATATTTTTTCATTTATCTCGATACGACTTCCGGTTCCAGAGATATTGTCGCGTGAACAAAAGTTAATTTTTAATCGTTCGCCTTAAACTCTGTTAAACTCTATTAAAATTAGGGAAACTTTGAACCGCTATAACTTCGAAGATAATAACTTCCGGTCAACGAATGAACGATCATTGGAAGCGCGGATCCTTGCCCTTTAAAACGCTTTTTCATTTATCTCGATACGACTTCCGGTTGCCGAGATATCGTCGTGTAAAGAAAAAGGTAATTTTTAATCGTTTACCATCTTCGTCCTTGTCTCTTACTCGGACCTCTCGCCCGCACCTCGTCTCGCTGACCTATCCCAAACTCCAGACAAGCGACAGACGCGATTCTTAGAAAAACGCAGTACACATTTCCAGGAAAAAATGTAGGCCAGTAGGTCGCGAATCCATTTATAATATCTGCTCTATCTTGAGCGCTTTGAGTGCTTATATCTCGGCAACCGATTGAGATATTGGGATGAAACAAAAAGCAATTTCAATGGTATGATTTTCTCTATTTCCTTAATAGCTTTTGTTGACAAAATTTTTACTTTCTTCTTACAATTTTTATGTGAAAAATCGAACTTTATAAATTTGTGATTGCGTGAACAATGATTTTTTTTTTTTCCAATATAAAATACGTAAAGGCATAATTTAGCATATGTTTTTACGTATTATGATGTACATTTTCTGTACATTAATGGTAGAATGCATTTTAGCTCAATATCAAACAATTTATAATCTATTTATCACCCTTTCGTTCGATTTATTGATATTTTTTTATTACTGATTTAAACGATGCGACACCTCGTTAAGACGCTGTCCAATTAGGATCTTAAATGGCCGGACGAAGTTTTAAATTGTTATTTATAGGAAATTGCGAATTACTTGAAATAACCGAGGAGCATGAATTATGGGCAGATGGTTTCTCAGCTTAATTTATTGCTCGGGGTTAGGAAAGATTGAGAATTGTTATGTTATATTTTACAAGAAATACTCGTGTGGATATAGATTTGAATTTTTAAAAAGTGAAAAATATACAGAATGAGGATTTAATAATGATTTTGATAATTGAACTTTTATTGTGTTTTTGGAATTTGATCATCATTTGTAAATCGGAAATAGAATCGAAGGAAAAAACTAACCAAATTTGGCAAACAGATGCCACGAAGAAGCAAACTTCTTTGGAACAGCAATCTTTCATTCCGGTCTTGCCAACTTCGTCCATAAATTTGAGCAACTTGCATTAATTCACAAATCCAACTTGAACAAAAAATTGAAGAGATCTGCAAACTTGTACTGCAGACATCTAAAGTTTCCGTTCGAAACATATTATTCTATTTTCTATAAAGTTTTTCTCAAAAGAAACTTATTCCCTTTTTCAAAATACAATAATATCCTATTATTTAACTAAAATTCACACAGTAGTAATATCGATTTATAATTATTTTACAAACTTTAATTAATAGATTCAGATAAGTAAACTTCTAAGTAAATGGAATTCTACTTCAATATTCTAATTAATTCTAATTAAACAAACTTATTTAATTCTCGACAAGTTCGAATAAATTAACTTGTCCTAATCCAATTCAAAGATTTCATTAAAAATTCCTTCAAACTTTAATTGTAACTGAAGGCAATTTTTTCAATTTCTCGCATAAAAATATCACAACAAATTATTATTATTTTCTATTTTATAAACATTCTATGCAAAATACATATCAAACATAATTACAAAATATATACAAATTCTAAAAAAAAACTTTGATTTCGTTCTTTTGAAATGATTTTCACGAATCTTTAAAAACTATCCATAAGTTGAAACAAACGAAATTTTCTATTATAATCCTTCGATGATAGTTTCTTAAAGTTAGAAATAAATTTTCCTTAAAATAATTTTATAGACAATCTTGTATTTGAATAAAATTTCAATCCTTAAACATAGTTTATACGCGAACTTTACTTTAGGGTCAATTAACTTGTGGAAATTCCCAAGAAAATTCCCATCTCTCAAACAATATCGTTAAAACAGAAGAACACAGATTCTCCTGTGAGAAAAACGCGCTTCTTGAGCACGCGACTCCAACTCCGTGAATTCTAACAAACCGTGGCCTCCTAAGGCCTCTAATTGTCACGCAAACTTTCGCCTTTGTATACACTCTATAAAGAGCCGTTTAAACAGCGGTACATCTCCACTCGACGACTTAACAAGCGTCTCGCGAACAACGAACAACGACCTCGAGTTCGAGGGTGAAACTACGAGGGGTTGTCTTGCGAGGAAGGTGGCAGAAAACCGTGGAGCAGGCAGTTTTCCAAGTTCTTTCAATGTCGATCGATCAACGAGTAGGAGAGAAAGAGAGAGACATAAGAAGAAGGGAAGAAAAGATCTCGAAAGTCTCGCGATCGCTTTTAGGACCGAGAAGAAGAAGCAATTTCGAAAAGGATGGTTTTCCCCATTTCATCCTTTACTACCCCGTTCGTGCGCCTCATATATATATATGGGACATCGTAATTCGTCGTTTGTTTTGGGATTTGGTTCGTCGCTTTTCGAATCGAGTTTCGAATTTTCGTTTAGAGCGTGGCTTAATTTGTGGTTTTGAGAGGGAGGGGGAGTTGGTCTGTTTTAGATTAGGTTAGGACGAGGAGGAATTAGATTGAAATAATTATTTTCGTTGCTGAGATAATTTAATTAATTATTAATTCCTTTTTATTAAATGTTTGATCAAATAATATAATAAATATATAATGTATAAATTTGTTCAACGATTCGACACAAGAGAATCTATAATTTTTATTTATTTTTTTACTCGTATTTCTCATTCGAGAAATGACTTTATGATTGAAATAAAGAATATATAGAAAGAAAGAATTTATTATTATACCATATTATTTTATTAAATTATTTTAGAAAATACTTGTGTAGATATAGATTTTAAAAAAATTTGTTGATTGTACTATTCGAATTTTTGAAATATGAAAATTATAAAAGTGAGAATTAACAAAATAATGATTTTGACCATTGAATTTTTTTTTATATTATTTATATAATTATATAATTGAATTTTATTTATATTATTTATATTATATTATATTAATAAAGAATATTATATACATTATATATATATTAACAAAGAAAATAATAAATTACGTTATATAGATGTGAATCGTGCCGACGCCTTCGTCCGACTGAGCTCGCAATGTCGCGTCGCGCGGCGGTTTAAGAAGGGGAATTAAACGAACCGAGAATCGAAGCAGCGACCTAATTCGCACGTAAATATATATATATATATATTTTTACATACGAATATAAGAATATTATATTTTAACTCTTCTCGTTTAAATTATAATTCAAGTTTGTCGTTCAAATTGCATCTGTAAAAAAAGCGTAAAAAACGAACCCTCCTTTTATCCCGCAACAATTAAATTGGCAAATGTCGGCGAATTTTCTTAATCAAAACAACAACTCGGACAAGGATCCCGAATCGCCGAAATTAATCGAATCCGAGCTCGAATAAATTTCCCCCAATATTCTAAAGGCTGAATTTCATGAAACTTTCATCCCTTCCACGTCACGTCACGACATTCACGGATCGCTTGTGCTACTCTCATTCCGATCGCATTCGACTCGCCTCCAATCTGTCCCCTCCCCACCAGAGAATTTCCTCGGTGACGGAAAAGGGGGATTCGATTGGAAGCCACCGACACCCCTGACTCCTTCCCTCTCTGATCCTCTCTGTTCTACGATATGCCTCCAATGTGTGCGCAGCGTCTCTCTCTCTTTTTTTTTTCCCCCCCTCTCTCACGCTCGCCAATTTTTCTTCGTTCGAGGCGCGCATGAAGCTTCTCCAAAAATCGTCCTCCGCTATTTTTCCTTTCTCGCTGCGAGAACGTTAAAAAAGACGAATTCAATGGGGGGCTGGCAATGTTCCCTCTAATCGCATTCCTTGTCCTTGAGGATGGATACGGCGCTATATCGTAGATACTTTGATAGTAGGACAGACGTTTTTATCGAGGATAAATTTTTTTCTCTAGAGAATTCGGTTCGAATTTAAAGTGAAGGCGAGGTTGTTTTTCTTCTTCTTCTTTTTTTTAATACTGTGTTAGCTCAATCTCTCTCGAAGCGATTTATGAAATTAATACGTAGGAAAAATAAGAATATTTCATTTAAAGTTTTCGTTCGAAGGAAAAGTTCGTGAGACGAATTTTAAAGATAAACAAAAATGTTTAAAATATCTATTTTAACCGCGGTTCACTGCTTCGAAGATAATACCACCAATTGTTCCAGCGACAATTCATTCACCGCGACGGAACGATAAAAGGGACGAATCCTTGTTCAAGTGTCAAAAGAAACTGGATGGAAAACAGAATTACCTTATCCTTTATTAATTTCTTTTCGTTCTTTTTCGGATGAAAGAACCATTGTATCCCCGACAGATCTGACAATTTTGAGCTTGGCCAGTACACGCCAGACGTGAAGAAGAAATCACGGCTGAAAACGCATCTGATTGAAGAATCGTTTCTTTTGTATCGGTTCCCTCTCTTCCTTTTATCGTCCGCCCTCTTTCATCCGTCTTTCGTCCACTTGAAGCTTGATCGAATTTCGCCCTCCTTTTCATCCTCTTTTTCCCCAATTTTCTTTTCATATCGGTTGTATAGACGTTAAAAAAAGGCGAGACGCTCATTCTGTCCCCCCTCTCCGTAGCCATGAATAAAAAAACGATCGTGGGATTTACGATTGTCGAATTTTTATCGTTCCAAAGGCGTTCCACCGATTCTACTCTTTCTATAATTTAACTCGTTCTTTCTTCGTTGTTGTCCATTGTTGCTTAAATAACGAGAGAATAATAGGGACTTTTTTCTAGGAACATTTGTTTTTTTGGAGGGAATATTGTTTAGAATTGTTCAATTTTTGAACGAAATTCTCTTCACCTATCCTGTCATGCTACGTTTATCAATGATCCCACGCGAAATTTTGATTTTCATTTCAAGCTTCGTTTCAACATTTCTTTACACAAATTACATTCAATATCCTCAAGACATCGATAAGATCAAAGAAAAAGTCTCGATTTTCCAATTTCCAACGAGTTCGTAGGAAGAATCTCATAGGGGAAAAAAAAAAAAACGTGACTCGTTCATAGTCCCCCATCCTCGATCCGAAAAATGGAGCTTCCTAGGGAAATTTGCATCATTACCATCGATCTCCCTGCGGAGGATCGAACGGAAAGAATTTTCGCAAAAATGTTATACGTGCTTCCTTACAGTCCATTACCTCCGCTTGGAAGTATTCCATCGCGTTCTTTTGCCACTGTCAAAAATGTAAATGTCCCCCGGCTGGCTTTTCCCCTAGACGGCGAACAGCCGGTATTCAGGAAACGAATTTTAAAATGGCCGCCACGCGTGGAAGCTCGATCGGTAATGACGACGAAAGTTGTCGATGAAACGGAAATAGCGGTAGCCAGCACGATTGCACCGTGCCTCGAGTTGCATCCTAAATGCGCCTCGTTCAGGAGTGGGCTGCAAATCGTGGTTACGAACTGACGTGCACTTAGACCGGTATTGCCGGGACGGTGGAAGTATTTTACACGTGCTTTACGCGTAATTTGGTCCTGGAGTAAACTAAACAAAACTGATACCGAATTACGGGTAAAGCACCCGTAAAATACTTCCTCTCCTGGACTCTTGGTATGCCACTGTACACGTGATTCTTCCGATCGATAATCTTTTCGGAACACGGGCGAATTTTGTTTATTACAGTAAAAGTAAAAGTTCTGTAATAAAATTCTTTTCGATTTTTTTTTTTTTTTTTGATTTACGTATACGTTTTTAGGATGTTAGAGATTTTGCTTCGTCTCTGTAAATTTTTGTAATTCTAATTGAAAGAAAATTCATAAGAATAGATTTATCTACGAAGAATTCGTCTTGAGGAAAATTTAAAATATAAAAGTTGTATTTAAATTTGTGAAGATTGGTTATTCGATGAAGTTATTTATAAAAAGTAAGTATGAAGTGATAGTTTGAACGTGACAGAGGAAACTATTGAAAACTTGCAAAGATTTTAGTCGGGCAGTTGAACTTAGCATTACATGCTACATAATTACATTGAATTATAAGGAGAATATCGAATTGGATTGCACATTACAAGGATTCTCTGCTGAACAGAGAACTGGCTGGAAACTTGTAATCTCTACGTAACAGATGTAACAACGTTCAATAAACACTGATGCATCAATATTTGCTGCTTGGCTGATCGGTTGTACTACATTCAAGTAGCATAGATTTATCTTGTCGCATCCCCCGAAACGTCTTCAAATTCAATTTGTGTTATGTCTGACAATTCACGCGTTTTATTTACACTATTCGCGCTGACATAAAAGTTATTGAACGAAAGGAAAATAAATAACTATGATTTTTATACACACACACACACACACGCGCGCGCGCACGCAATTTTAAATTGCATCGAATTTTCTTCCAACATTTAACATTTCTTAGGCAATATTATTCGATCTTAAACACACGTTCTTCTTAAAAAAGAAAAGTCTGGTTTGAAATCGATCTTTTCTTCACTCTTTTGGGGAAAAAAATTCGAATCGTTCGATTATTTATCGCGCTAACGTTTGCTCGAATCTCGGACTGGCATGTGGCCCACGTTATCGTTTGTGAAAGCCATCTCTAACGAGCTTGATAATCCTATCCTAACTGTAATCAGCACCAAGTTGTCGCCAATCAGCCGTTATCAAACAACCTATGAATACTCATGTCTCTATCACCACATCGCGGCCCCTCTTGGCTTGCGCCGCACATGGTTTGTTTAATCACAACCATTTCTGGTTCTCGGGTTTAACACCTAACGATTCGTTTCATAGAGAGGAACAATCTTCACAACGGCTATTCCAACGTCCGAGATTTTTTTTTTTTTATCTTGAATTTCTATTCACTTTCGTTCCAATGAAAATGAAGATTCGTCGGGGAGAAAGATAATTAGTTATTTCACTTTTGGGGAAAAAAGGTATTAGAATTAATTCTTACTATTTACGTATAAAAAGGAAAAAATGATCCTGAAATATAAAAGAAATTATTATATAATTCTTATATTTTGGAATATAATTTTGGAAAAAATATTGGAATTAATTCTAACTCTTATACATAAAAAGAATGATTTTAAAATATAAAAAAATTAAACGTTTCCGTTTCGAATCGTTGGAAAGTGAAAAATTGGTTCGTTTTAACGCCACGTTGGGCTGTGTTTTTGATCGGTTCGCTGCTTTAACAAGTGTTATATAAAAGAGAGTCAGAGAGAGAGAGAGAATGAGAAAAAAATATGATGAAAAAATACAAAAACGTAGAGAAAAATGCGCGTGTAAAAATGTTCCTCACCGCATGTCCCTCTCCCCCCCTATTTCTCTCTCTGATTAAATCGCAAGGATACTCGTCCAAGTTGAAATTTATAACGCGTGAAATTGCCGTGTTTCGTTGTCGTTACACGAGCGCAGTCGTGGAAGCAGCGGCGGTGGACTGATAAATCGGACGTTTCTTTAGCCACGCGCGATATTTATCGTTCCCAAAGGGACGGATCGACGAATCTCCGTGGAATTTTTGTCCCCTCCCATATTTAAACGTCTCGAGCTTACGACTGATTCGTTTTCTTCTTCGACAACGAGTCCACGTTTCTCACTTCCTGTCTAATTTTTAAGCGTTTACGTTCTTTCGTTCGATTGCATTTATTCATTTCTCTCGTGTTCTATTTTCATTCGAATTACTCGACGTGTGCCATACTCGTATATTTACGCGCGAATTGGATCGCGATCGCTGCCTCGATTCTCGTTTTGTTTATCTCCCCTTCTTAAACCGCGTGCCGCGACATTGCGAGCTCAGTCGAAGGAAGGCCTCGCCACGATTCACATCTATATAACGTAATTTATTATTTCCTTCGTTAATATATATATATAATATGTATAATATTCTTTATTAATATAATATAAATAATATAAATAAAATTCAATTATTTATATAATTATATAATTATTTATATTATTATATTATTCGTATTGTATTATTATTTATATATAATTACAATATACAATTACATAAACGATATAAAAAAATTCAATTATCGAAATCATTATTAAATTCTCATTTTTACACTTTTCATTTTTTAAAAATTCAAACAACAAATTTGTTTGAAATATAGTATAATCTTCGTGTTTTTAAATTGTTCTCTCTTGTTCCGCATCTTTTATTTTTTTTTTTTCTTCTTCCTTTCGAATTGACAAACACGAGTGACGCGGGAATTAATAATAAAATATTAATGAATAAAAAATATACATTCTTTACATTTCGTATTGTTTTCACGCAGACGATCATTTACACCAATTCTCAATTGTCGATTTTGAATATCCGATACAAGTTTCGATATGCGAGAAAATGCTCGATCAAGTGGATTTGTTGGCGGCAAACTTTCGTAGACGATTCGATTCGAGGAGGAGAAAACAACAAGGCAAATCCGCGTTATTTATTCGAAATCGATTCGCGATTGTTCCACACCGTCCAGAAAATCACATTTTTAAACGCGTTCGCGATTCATCCCCGCATTTTATTTTCGCTCATTTCCCCTTCGAATCCTGGAAATCCAATTGAAAAAAAAAATTGACCACGTGCTTCCTTTTTTTTTTTTTTTTTTTTTACAGGGAAACGAGCTCGAAATTATTCCGTTCGTGTAAACTGGTCCGAACTGATGCGGCGAGAAAGTTTTGCAATTTAAATTTTAACGAAACAAATGAAAGATTGAAAGAAGAACGAAGAGATATCAGGTCGATTAGAAAATTCCTATCTTTCTTCCTTTTCATCGCACGCACATCAATTTAAGAATCATTATCATTATTCAAATCGCTAATAAAACATTCTAATTTCTAAACGGAATAGAATGAAGTATAAAAGTCTTTATTAAGAAAATTCAAAGGAATACATCACCGGAACAAATTTTGTCGAGCAAAGTAAATGCAATCGAATCGATTTCCAAAAAAGAAAAGAAAGATAGTCATCTCGCCGAAAGAAATAACGTGCGTAAATAAGCTGCGTGGTTGAACAGCAGTTGCAAAACTTTGGAAAACCGTTAGGGACAAATTCGCTTTGTGAACGGGGCAAGTTTAGGCGGCTGGGCCGAGTCGGTCATCTTCCGCCGCTTTGTGCGGGCAAACAAGGAATTACACGAGCGGGCAAAGGGTGGAGGAAACGAGGTTGGAAATCGCGAGACCTCTCTCGAGGTCGTGCCTTTTCCGCCCCCGGAAATTCGACCCCTTATTCTCGTACCTCGTTTACCATGCGCCGTTTCCCTCAAACAGCGGCAAATCTCCCTCGAGGCCGTGCGCGGAGGAGATTCGAATCGAAATTTCTACCGTTTCGGGACAATTTTATGGATTTCCTTTTTTTAAATCCAAGCCAACGCTTTGGTACAAGTTTTTGAAAAGTTTCGTTCGAGGAAGAATTTTTTCCGGTGGAAATTCTTTCGAGAGATGGTTCGATAGAAGAATTTCTTTTTTTTCACGTTTCGTTGGAATATTTTTTTGTTTTTTCTCGCGATAAAGAATATGTCTAAAAAGGTGTTGGAATTGTAGGAGAACTTGTACAAAGCGAGATATCGATTTGACAGTTAGTTTATTGGTAGCCAATACCATCTTGTTGAACGGTATTGAAATTTTTATACCCGAGTCACGAACGAAATCCTATCTCTTCTTCGACATGTCGATTCGGTGATATTGTTTATACTGGTCGGGATCACGATGTGTGTAAAAGCACGAGCGTACAAATCGTGGACGGTTTTAAAGGGTAAATGGACCGGCCATATCATAGTTTTATCGAGGAGGAATCCGAGGGATTCGTATTCAAAGCACGTATCTCGTTGAAGAAATTGGGCTCCCAACATGTTTGGCTTGAGACGAAGAGGAAGATCTACTCGTGTTAATAAAATGGAAACGGGGCTGATTCTCGAACGAACCGAGCAAGAAGGATATTTTTGCAACTTTTCGATGATGGTCGCGCAGGAAACGAGTAGCAAGGATTCAACGAGACGAAGTTTCGTCTATGAATTTATTTACATATTTTCAAGAGGACAAAATAGCGAGGAAATTTCTTCTTTCGAGGATATGATGCGAATCCTCGAGATTTTTATCATTGAAGATATAAGATGCTGCTGTTGTATATTTCTTCTCAAATAACGTAATCATCTTTTCAGAAATCGTTTATAAATTAACAAATGTTCCACTGAAACTTCAAATTTTCCATCATAGATATCTATTACCTTCATTTTCACTTTTAGTTCTACCCTAAGGGACATCTTAGAAAAAATTTAAATAGTAAATAGAATTTTAGAAGCACAGAAAAACGAAAAATAGATGACGAAACGTTTAATTCCCAGGGGATTGTAGTAGAGCTGAACTGCCAGCGACAGAGACTTCGAACCGATCCAATCAATACAACACTATCGATCGTTTTATCGTCGAATTTGTCGAAGAATTTCTCCTTGGTGGAATATTTTTTTCGAAATGTCTAAACCCAAGCGCTGTTTATGAATACTCGACGGGGACGTTTTCGAAGCGTGTCTCCTCTTCCCTCCTCGACGACTGTCGATTCAATCGACTTTGTCGCAGTTGTTCTTTTGCGAGTATCGCTCGGGCGGAAAATGGAAATTCGAATTTTTCCTCGACGATTCTCTACAGGGAGACGGCCGTGATTTATAGGGAATATTTCAGAATGGGCTAACGAAGTGTAAAGCTCCCCCCTCCCCTCCTTCCATCGACGGTTGGTGTCGATGCAAGATGCATCGAGGTTATCGTGAGTTTTGGCGGTTGCCGATGATTTCATTTACCTCGAACAAATTTCGAGCCCGTGATATTATTACACACTGTTTAGCTATAGGCAGACGTAAAACGAGCTGAAATTATACCTGATATTATTAATGCTTCCTCCAAAAGGTGTTGTAATCGACGTATTGATTCGCGCAAACGTTTAATAACCGACGGTTACCAATTAATCCGAAGAATTGTACCTGGGATACTATCATGAGGCGATGATATCATATTCTGATCTTGTATCAACGCGTTAATTATCCCTTATAATCGGTTTCATTGAAAATATTTAACAAGGATTGAAAATTTAAAAAAAAAAAAAAATAAATGTATTTTATTGTCTCGCGCAATGTTAATTATTGTTTTTCTTCTTCTTCTTTTTTACAATTATCGAAAATCGATAAATATCCAACGTTTCGTTCCAGGATAAATTCAAAAGATCTCTTAGATCGATTTTTTTCTTAAGATTAAAATCAAATATAGTACGCTAAAGTCATTGCAAATTTATATATTTGTATATATTTTAACTTTATATTATTTTCAAAAATAGGGAAAAAATAATACTCCAAACTCGATTAATTATACAATATGCAAATCTTCGATATCTCTACTCGTACTTTAACTTTATAGATTTTTGGAAATAACATGAGCGTCCATTGTTCAATTTCTACGATTCGAAAAAATCCTGATTTTTCGATCTCTTTAAGAAGAAAGACTTTTCGGGATTCCTCAATTTCACTTGCGAATCTGAATTAACCATATGCGCGATATGCGTGTTATCCTCTGTGTATTATCCACGAGACGAGAAATGAGACGAGCGCAAATAAGTTGGGGGAGTTGATTGAGATGCGCGCGGTTACTGGGTCGGATCCATGATCCAGAATTAGAAGAGTTCGAATGCTCGAATCGATATCGTCAATCGCGACGATCGATGATCCTCCCTAGAAGGTCTTTTAGAAGTCGAAATTTTCCTCTGGGAGAAGGTGGAAGGTCCTTGAAGACGTTTTCAAAGGAAATATTTGCGTGGAAAACATTTCTTATATATTTGCCTCAACTTGCCTCGTTGGACATTAATTGAAATTACGTTGTAAATTCGGAAATAAACGTGCAAGTATAGGGATGAAAAATAGAGAGAGAGAGAGAGAGAGAGATTAAATTTTAAAAGGTTATTGAAATATTAAGAAATGGTAAGTCGAAATTTTTTCCCCTTTAGATTTTTCTTTCCAAGTTTTTTCCTTAAAGTTTATACATCCCCTCTTGAAGGGAGGATTCGAAGGAAATATTTATAGAAGAATCGATGGGGAAGGAACAGGACAGATTAAATTGATTTTCCTTTTTTTTTTTTTTTGAAAAAAAAAGCTTGATCAATGTATATATTATGCGAGCTTGTCTTTTTTCATTCATTTTCAACTTTCCTAGAGAATTTTGAAGAAAAACAGGGAATTATTTTTATTTTGCCCGATTTATCTTCTCGAGAAATATATTCAATCCAATTATACTTTCTCGCGCCCTCTAAGTCAAAGCCAATCGATTTCTCTCTTCATTTCTTAACCCTGTGGCTTCTTCTTCGTTGACGCAAGTGTCGAAAATACACACGCGAACTCGTGCATCCTCGATATCATCGATATTTTCGTATAAGGAAGTCACGTGTTAACTGGTTGACCGCCATGGAGGTCATCGGTGATCACCGAATTAGAATCACAGTCGATGACGCTTTGGGGGTCATGATCGATGATGATCGATGAAAAATAAATAAATGAATAGTTACACTTAGTTACATTTTAAAATAATAATTTTTTAATTATTCGATTTCTTTATTCCCAATATTTAAAAAAAAAATCTCGTTTTAAGAAAAATCTTTAAAAAACAGATAAATTACAAATAAATGCTCAGTTTCCAAAAAATGTTATAAATTTATAACCTTAGAAAAAGCAACAAGTTAGAGAAATGGATGGAAAACTGATTGTTCCACGAAAATTATTTGAATGGTAACATTGAACGAAGGTTAATTTCTCACTTAAATTTCCTTCAATCATCGTTCTGTCAGCTTTCGAACGAGATTCGTATAATTTTCTCATCGGTCGCTTTATTTGAATTTGAAATTCGCCTAGGGGCATAGCCGGCCATCTCCTTTTCGTTGAATATAGTATTTGATTCGGGTGGAATCGGGCGGAATCGGATGGAATCGGACGGGTATGCACGGGTATTCGTGTTTTCGCATACAAACGATAACGCGCGTTCCCTTGATTATCGCCTCTATCCGATTTACCAGCCAATCATAAACCCCGCCCGTTTGAATGGCGGTTGATTTGAAAGGCGATCGAGTCAATCATAAATTAAGTTGTCCCTAGGAGGACGGCACTTTAATAATCCTGATTAGAAGACTCGATAGGGATGCGATGTACTGGATGTGACGTCTGAAGAGGGACGTTTGAAAGGCTCTATCATCTTTGAAAGGGGGAGGAAAAAATTGTGTCGATGACGAAGAGCGAGAAAATAACACGTTCGAGAACGTGTCGAGGATTTTAAAATTCGAAGCGTCTTCAGATCGAGGAAAAATATTGTAATTGCGTAAAAAGAAATTTTCAATTTTCTAATTTTCCAAATTTTAGCAATTTTTCCAAAAATTTTCAAAATCTTCCATCGCATGTTTCGATTTTTAATATTCTTCATAAATTGGATCCTAGTGTTTTTTTTTTTTTTTTTTTTTTTTTAATATCGACGTCTCTGAAGCGAAAACGTATTTACAGTTTATATAAATTACAGGAACCAAAATTTATGTCTTACGATACGAATTTAATCGCATTAAACTAATGCACCGATATTACTATATTATTCTATCATAACGTTTTAACCAGACTGATTATCCCTTTAATACTCTCGTAACAACATATATACTGGCCTGTTATGAGGCCGTTTTGCCAAAGGTGGGCCGCAGAGTTAACGTCAACCTGTTCGCAATCCATATTTCGTACATGTTCGATGGTAATTGCACACCTGTCGTGTTGTGCCGCAAACATGATTGTCCAGACCGCATGGCAAAGGACACTGGTAAACGTGGCGATCGTAATAACGTTGAATTTGAAATTATGATGCAAATTGATAAAAAAATTATGATATTCTGATTCACCGAAGAAGAAAGGAAATTAAAATTATACAGATCGAAGAATGTTATATATTTGTTGTTATGGAAAAATTTCCTACTCGATTTCAAATTAATTTCGAAATTAATTAATCAAGATCTAACAGATAATTCATTTCAATTGTGCAATCTTGTATTGATCTTTGTTACAATTTTGGAATTAAAAATTTTATTTCCTCCCCACAGCTTTTACACCTGTGCTTTTGTATATTTGAAGCTTTCGATTCTATCTATAGACGCCGTTTCATTGCCAATAAAAATAGAGAACGTTCCATTCAGCATGGAAATTTAGATACTTGGGTATTTGCGAATTTTCAAATTTTCAAGCTTTCAAGTTTTTATAACCTGCTCGTAAATTCCAAGTTTTTAAATTTTCCCCAATCGATGATTTTTATCGTTCATGCGTATATTTCATTGGCAGTATAATATATATATATAGAATTCTAATATTAATGGATGGTGTACAACATTCCATTTAGTATGGAAATTTACACGAGCTTTTTTCGAACATTCAAATATTCGAGCTCATAAATCTATTTCTAATTTTAAAGCGTTCATATTTTCATTCACGAGTACGTTTCATTCTCGTTGAGAATCAATCTTAAATTTTAACACTCGACAAATTTTTATATTTTTTACCTGTTCTTTTTGTAAATTTCCAAAGTTAATATTTTCATTTCACCTTTTCAAATTTTCAATCACTATACGTGATATATAATCTAACGTGAAAATTATTTAAAACTCGAACATTTTCAAGTTTGAAGATTTCAAACAAAAATTTTTCAACTTTCAAATTCATTCAACAATTTGCAGACACGTGACGATATTTTATATAGAGGCTGACGAAAGAAAATTGAAACGTTTTCACTTATTCATTTATCAAAAAAAATTAGTTTTCCCTCCCCGAAGAAAACTTTCATTCACCTACGTTGAAGGTCGAAGATGAAGAATCCTCCGACCCGTGTCACCAAACAAAGATGAAAGCCCGCTGTGTCGGCGATCTTGCCGAGATATAATGAAGCACTTGCGGTTCACAAAGGTATTCGACGTGATCGTATCGATCGCCTATGAAATACGAAACAAAGATGCTTTGTACTTTATAACGTCGTTTTCATAAATCTTATTTCTACGATGCATCCTACGATGCTACGTACAGATAAATTTTAAGGCGATCGATTTTACGAATATGTTAAATTCATTGCTGCCATTGTTTTTGTTTGATAACATTCATAGCTGAACAAGATGGATTCGGATATATTTGGATTATATATATTTTTTTTTAAATAATGAATTCATTTTAATAACGTGGATTTATATATATATATATATTTGGACTTTTGCTTTTTTTTAATAACAAGAGGAAGAAGTTAACTCGGTGTATATATTTGATAATTTCATCTGAGAGTTCCTTTGAGGGAAATTGAGGAAGATAGAAAGTCGAAAGATAGTTGAAAGATTAAAGGTAAATCATATGCATGATTGACCGTTTGAACATGAAATATTTTTTATGTATTAAATAGAGGGATGTGTAATTATAATTCTTCGCTCAAAAGAAATTAAAATAAAGGGTGAAAGTTTTAAATTCTTTGACGTTTTCTAATTAGGAAAAATTATGTTAGGAAAATTTCTTTTGATGGAATTTCAGAAGCCAAAGAACGTAATAATTTATATAATTTTTAAGATAAATACTTTTGTTTTAATTTTAGAAACGTTATAATAATATACTATTTCTTTCTTTTTTTAAAAGGTGTTGGCACACAATTAGTCTGGCCAAAATCGTGTTACTACATCAAAGATGTTCGTTTCTAATTATTAATTAATTTTTTGTCGATAGGAACAAAAGTATATCTTTCACGAAGATTATAAATGATTTTAAAAGAACGAGGAACAATTGCGAACGAACATCAACGATAATTTCTACAAAAGAAAAAAAAAAGAAGGAAGATGAAGAAATAAAAGATCCATTAAATTTAAACATTTCTTACGAAAGGAGAATATAATAGAACTTCGTTAATATTCGAATAATAGAGATACTGTTTTATCGAATTCATTATTTTGTCCTCAGAAAATAATTATTTAAATATAATAAAAATTGATGAGCTATTCCATAACAATGATCGACTGATTCATAATTAAATATTATGAACGATTCCAAAGAAGAAGAAGAAGAATATCACGTTGGAAAGGAAGGAAGAACGACAAAAATTGGATGCACAATTCGTGTTAAATGTTTAACACGTTACGTGTAAAAAATATTCGTAACAATGAATAATTTATTATTGAATATTACATCAAAAAGAAGAAAAAGAATATCACTCTAAAAAAAAAGGGAAGAACGACAAAAATTGGATACACAAACGTGTTAAACAAACATTATGTTTTTATCCTATAAGAAAGAATTAATTTCATTATTATTCAACGAATACTCGATCACAAAAAAAAAAATTCCCACCAATCCATCTTCGAAGTATATTCGTCAAACGATATAAATAACGTTGCGCAAAATTCGACGTAGCTAGGCATATCTTATCAAAACATCGAAACGATAACGCAAATGCATACGAAATCAGGGACGAGGAGCTTCCACCTCCCCTTTTTTCCCTCCTGGTTCTTTGGCTGGCAAACTTCCCAACAGTGGTAATGGACGATCTGTGTCAGACACGACATTCAATTCCTCCACTGTAATTACGTTCGCGGCTACCAGCCCTGAGTTTTTACGATGGCGAAAGGTGGTCCTAATTTCCCGCTGGATCCGCTGATTTCGAAAGCTTTTCATAAGTGAACCTGATGATTGTTTAATGGAAGTTTGGGCTCAACTTTTGAAACTCGAAACTATTTTGATACACTCCTTGTCCAACCTTGGTTAATCGTGATTAATTCTAAGTGCGGACACTTCGAACGTTCTTCTCGTTTTCTAAAAAACAGATGAATCTTGACGAATTATTAATGGCAATTTTGTTTTATAATTAATTTTTATCGCATTCAGAAGACGTAAACATTGATTCTGTGAGTTTATAATTTTATAGGTGAAATTGTGGTAGAGGGTGGATTACATTTATAACTTTGCGATTTTACATTTATATCTGTGTTAAAAACTTACGCTATCGCAAGATAGATAAACTTATTACTCGACTTAATAACTTTGAAACCGCATGTAGTTATAGAGAAACCCGGAGTGCTTTTCATTTGAATGCGAGCAAGTTTGAATTTTGCCAGCTATTCAGAATTCTTCAGGTATTGATATTAATTTTCCATGCTCTGTTTGCCCACTTTGGGGCAATATTAACTTAATGCTATTGATTCGATATCGACAACCAAAAATCTTAATGTCGTTAAGCGTTCGATCATTTTTGATTAAAAGCAAAAAAACAAGATCATTTTAAAACAACAAAGAAGAAATATATATACATATATTTCGAGTGAGATCAAAGAAACTGAAATCAATCGAGAGAATTAATTACACCAACAATTTTCTTCGACAATTTCTAGAGGGACGAGTCATTTCTCAAATTTCAAAGAACCACGAGCTTTGAAAAACAGCTTTGAAAAAGGAGAGAGAGAGCGAGAGAAAATTCAAATTAACTATTTATGAAACAGAGGAAAAAGTGCAATCGTCAATTTCCATTTGTTCTAACGAATATCACGAGAGGTTGTTTGTTCTAACAATTTGTTTGTCTCAAAGGAGCAACAGCCTGGAAGAAGAAAATTACGTAATATCGGCGAGGAGGGGAAAAGTAAGCCATTTCGGTTTCGCTGAAATATTTAATTAAACTCTTTTATTAAATTATAACATTTAAACAAAATTATTGTTGCATCGTGAAATTTCAAGATATAATTTTCGTTCGGATTGAAAAATATTTAAAACGTGCCACGTAATTCCATTTAACTTGTCGAAAATATAAAACGGTAGCAGCGTTTGCTATCAAGAATCGAAAAATGAAAAGCAACAATACGTAACACGTTCGTTTCATTGCTGTTGTTGTTTCGCAAAAAGATTGCTTATCGTGCCACGGAAACTAATCACAGAGGTGAAATAAAATGTCTTCCTCAATTGTTTCTCTTTTTAACGTGATGAGCATTTTTAATATCATCGTGCACTCTGTAAAGTATACGTCGAGGTTGGAAAAAATTCAATGTTGCTGAAGATGAGATAGAGAAAGAGAGAGAGAGAAGGGAAGAAGAAAATGATGCTGAAGATGAACGAGAAGGAAAAGAAAAAGAGGAAGAGAAGAGAGGAATTCCCTGCTGTTCTCATCCAATCTTTAGATAAATGAATAATAAAAAAAAATCACGAACAACGTATCATTAAAAGATGATTAAGTTATTACGAAAAATTTCTTTCGAAAAACTAGATGTTCCAACAAAATTTACTCGCAAATTTCATAATCAAATTTGAACGAATTCTCATCGACTGAATTGTTGGAAAAATCATAGAATTTGTTATTTATACTTGTGTTGGTAACTGTTCGTCCCTCAGCTTCGGATAAGCGGAATTCTATTGTACTCGCTCATCCACTTTCATTCACGATGGCCAACAGTTTCAGTTTCGAACGTCAACGAATCGTGTCCAGGGGAATGGATGGGGTTAAAGCCGTGGAAATCAAAGAGAGAGAAACGATCCGCTTTCGGGTTCGATATTATTTCCGTGGCACACCTGTGGATGACACAAAGAGCAAACGTTCGTAAACCGTTTAGCTCGCCTCGAAAAAAAAAAAAAAAAAGTCGAAAAACCGCGGTGACTTTCAAAAGGATGGAATGGAATCCACCCTTGAAAACGTACGAGTCGAGCTTGATCGACCTCTGACACGTGTCTTCGACCATTCACCGCGGATTCTGTGGGATCGTTGAACGAAGGATTGAAGAGAAATAAAAGGATTTATAAATGTGTTTATACGTAGCACGATACCGCAGGCAAACGTTCAACAAAATCCATATTGCAAAGCATAAGGGAATGTGAATAAACTGCACAGTATTATCTGATATATGAATTTGTTTGTACACGGCTCTTGGATTCTTCGCAAAGAGCTTTTCTGTTTGATTCTCTGATAGTTGAATGGACTAGCTATTACTAGGTTCAAAGTTGGATAATAGAAGGTGTTCGTGCGAGGCTTTTATCTTAAATCAAACGTATCTGTTTGTATAATTACATTATCCTGGGGAGGATAAGGTCGAATTTTTATTCTGACTTATTGTCGTCGCTTAAGAAGAACGCTTATTATTCGAGAGGGCCAACATCGCGCCTCGTTTTGATTATTTTCCTATAAATAGCTAGCTTGCCTGTTTAATAATCCTCGAGTCCTTCGAAAGTTTGTTGAAACGATTATCGATGCAATCTGGAAAAGTGATTTTAACCAAAGTTTAATAGCGCGATTGGAAAGGTTTGAAAATTGATCGAACGAATCGATTTCTCACGGATCGTAATTCTGCTAATCCCCTCCCTTTTTTTTCATTTTAAAATTGTAATAATAATATACATAATTTCCAGTGGAAGGATTCGATCTTTCTTCAATCTTTCTTGAAACATAACACGAGATTCGCGCAACATAATTTTCGCAAAATAATCCAACGACCAATTGGACAAATTCCAGAAAGATTCATTGTCATTCGCTTTATCCGATCTGTTATTCCATCACGCGAGATTACGTTTCTAATTGCTCGTAACGAGAATCGTTGTTGTTGCACGCAAGAAACCGTGGCGAGGAGGGGGGAAGAGGAGAGAGATCCATTAACAGGTCCCATCATAGGTGGGTCTTCGTTTTATTTTTAACGCCGAACAGGATAATTAGCCGCCCTATTTCTGCGGTGAATCGCCCTCGTATAACTCGGCGGCTACAGCCTTGATTGCTTTTTTATTCGGCCGGCTTGGAACGCTCCGGGGACAATGAGGGTTGGGGATGAAGCAACGGGGATGCCTGTGTCATCGCGGCTTTCTTGCGGCCATCGAACGCTGATAAAGGCTAATGAGGCCGTTGTACCAACCCTCTCTCCCTCTCTGCAACCATTGTTATGTAATTAGGCGAATAAAGGATGGATCGATACGGTTTAATAGAATCGATGATTGTTTTTTATATACGGAAATAATAAAGGAAACAGGTGATTCGGAGCAAAAGTTTTTGGTAACAGGGATCACGAGTTTCTTTTTCTTTTTATGGCGATGTGGAATCTCGTTTGTTTACTTTGAGAAATAGATTTAAAAATTAGCATTGTAACGGAGTTCATTGATTGCAGTCTCATCTCTTATATAAGTACAGTATATTTTATTTTATTTTTATCCTTTCTGTGTAACAGTTACATGTGGATGATGTGGATCGATCTTGAACCAGATAACCAGACGTATAGGATTGACGAGTGGGAATCGTTTGTCGTGAAATGGATTACAATCTGAAACTTTAGATAGTGAAACCTTAGATGAGGGACAAGTGTGTAATAACAAAACTATCGTCGATTAACTATCTCGATTGCGAGAATCGATAAAAGCGAATGAATCGAGGAGAAGGGTCCTGGGGTAACCAAAAATTTCCATTAAATATCCTCGAGGAAATATCCAACGAATCCAAAAATCGAGTATGTTTGCCGATGTTTGCCACCGATGTTCCACTTTCCACCGTTACATATTGGGACGTGACAACGTTCCAGGAAGTTGATGAGATTCGCGGGGGATGTTTATATGCAGAGGCGTGACCCAGTTTCGAAACACTCTTTTAAGGGAATAGCTTATCCAAACCGATGATCTCTTTGGATAAAAACGACTTAAAACTGGATGGCTATTGGATAAGTTGGCTGGTTCCATGGCCACATAAAACTTCTTGTTTATTTAGTGAAACAAAAAAATCCCAATTTTGCTAGTTACTCGGTGAATTATGATATTATTTTCTCCCTTCTTTTCTCTCTCTTTTTGTTTTAGAAATTGCTGTAAAAATGAATTCTAGTCGTAAAGACTTTAAGCTTATTACCTAGGGAGAGAAAGATAAAGGTAAAAGTGTGATTTAAAAAGTATTCTCTTCTGAAACGTTTCTCTTTGCGACGATTTATGAACACACTAGATATAATTTGAAAACAGATTTCTTCCATCGTGATTATTTCAATATTCGCAATTTGAATTTTTCGTAATCGCAATTACTTTAGTTTCAATCGATGGCCGATAATTGTTGTAATGGAATGAAACGAGGATCGGAGAAGATAAAAATTTTCTCAATTAAAATATTTAAAAAATGGACGATTTTTTTCTTTATACTGGATAAAATTTTTAAGAATCTTTACTACGAGTGATTAATTTAAAGAGTAGTCAAAAGAAAGAGATAAAAGTGTGTCGATCGAAGAAGAAACGTGGGATAAAAATGGAAATACAAACATTAGCATAAATTTACATTTAGGCGAATGGATGAATGGATGAATGAGAGTGGACGAGATATTTTTCTTTTTCAACTTGATTCGGTTTTCTTCGGGGATCTGTCAGCAGTCTAGTAATGGATAGTTTGCGTCTGACACGAAATTCAATTATCCGGTGTAATTAAAGGTACGTTCGAATCTCGCGATTGAATTTTTTCGAAATGAAATGGCGAAATTAGAAGTTGTTTAATCTTCTAAAAACAT
This sequence comes from Apis florea, assembly GCF_048593485.1. Classification (NCBI taxonomy): domain Eukaryota; kingdom Metazoa; phylum Arthropoda; class Insecta; order Hymenoptera; family Apidae; genus Apis; species Apis florea. The sequence continues at coordinate 5,364,432 of NW_028256416.1, read as the reverse complement.
TGAGAAGAATTTTTATAAATACGTTATAATAATTCTTCGAACAGAAAGAACTTGCAAATTACCAAATTTTCTGGAAACTTGAAAATTATTATTATATGAAGTTTGGAAAAAATAGAAGATCTCATTTGTTAAATTAATTTAATCCTCTGCTCATCAAAAAACGGGGGATTATATTTCACAGCGATCTTATTTTAGTTAAAAAATATTTTTAATGAAGTATCTCGTCACGTATAAAATCTTTTTGTAAGATTTAAACACGATATAGTGTATAAGCATCGCTTGCTTACATTTTTCAAACTCTTTCTGGAATTACGTTCCAGTTATAATTGCTAACGTAATTAAGTTAGCAATAAATAGCTGGGTAAACGTTTGTGTTAATTTCCAGTCTCCCGTGTGCTTCCTGTTTTCTTTATTTTCCAATGTTAAATGATGTTTTTCAGTCATTAAGACTCTATAAATATTCTTAATCTGAAAATACTTAATTTACTTCTCAATTTTAACCAACCAATACTATATTTCTCGTGCCTTAATCTTGAACACATATTCTCATTGTAAAAAGCAGATTTTATACAATTATTAAAAGTAACATTAATTAATATTTTTTCAAAAATAAATATCTATCTATAGCATAGTGTATTTTAGAACTCAATCGAACTTTATTAAAATTAGAAAAATTTTAACCGCTATAATTCCGAAGATAATAATTTTTGGTCAAAGAATGAACGATCGTTGAAAGCGCGGAATCTTTCTCTTTAAAATATTTTTTCATTTATCCCGATACGACTTCCGGTTCCAGAGATATCGTCGCGTGAACAAAAGTTAATTTTTAATCGTTCGCCTTAAACTCTGTTAAACTCTATTAAAATTAGGGAAACTTTGAACCGCTGTAATTTCGAAGATAATAACTTCCGGTCAACGAATGAACGATCATTGGAAGCGCGGATCCTTACCCTTTAAAACGCTTTTTCATTTATCTCGATACGACTTCCGGTTCCCGAGATATCGTCGTGTAAAGAAAAAGGTAATTTTTAATCGTTTACCATCTCCGTCCTTGTCTCTTACTCGGACCTCTCGCCCGCACCTCGTCTCGCTGACCTATCCCAAACTGCAGACAAGCGACAGACGCGATTCTTAGAAAAACGTAGTACACATTTCTAGGAAAAAATATAGGTCAGTAGGTCGCGAATCCATTCATAATATCTGTCGTATCTTAAGCGCTATGCTATACTTCGAATGCGTATATCTCTGCAACCGATTGAGATATCGGGATAAAACAAAAAGCGACTTCGATGGCATAGTTCTCTCTATTTTCTAAGCAGATTTTTAACTTCTTTTTTACAATTTTAATATGAAAATTTAAAAGTTACATTTACGAGTTCACTGGTTTGTTGTATGTGATACAAAGTGTATAGAAACAAAATTTACCATATATTTTACATTTATATTGAATATTCGGATATTTTAATTTCACGTAAAGTGTCCATAGTCGTCACTGATATATCCATTCGTCTTTCTCTCTTTCTCAGAGAAGCAATGTTTCAAGTAGAAACTGTCGATTTACTCGACAGATTTCGAGTGTCCGCCACATTAATCCCTTTTCTTTTTTGTTCACAGCCACGGAGGAACTCGGTAGCAGTATGAGCACCACCCTGCCAACCGCGCCGACCGAACTCTCGCAATTTCCCAAGCTTTGCGAGTTACGTCGAAAGTTTCCTGTTCTGTACCGCGTCGAGTTTCAGGTGAGGACAATAAATCTCGACCTACACCCCCTTCTTTCCCCCTCCCCAACGATGATACCAACGTTTTCGAGCCTTATTTCGCGCTTCTAATAATAACTTCGACTTACAACTTACTTGGAATCTCCTCTTCCTTCTCAAGATATCGGATCGAAATGAAGTTTAAAAGGATTTTTGTGTTGTTTCAAGAGATTCTAACAACGGTTATACAATAGCTTCTTTCGAGGGGGATTCGTGTGATTGAGAAGATTAATATTTTTCTAAGAATTAAATTTTTGAAACAGAAATATTCGAGTAGAGTAGAACAGTTATAAAATTTTAATAATCATTTTTCCAAAATCCAATATAAAAATAAAACTCCACCTGTCATTTAACGACAATTTAAAATCACGGTAACAAAAATTCAAATATTTAATATCGATTTGTTTAAAAAATCATCAGCACTACTATCAAAATCTCATGAAATAAAATAATTCAATTCCACGATTCAGAAACGTTCAATGTATGCATTCGCCACGACAAAATTATACGAGGGGATCATTCCCACCGGTGAAATATATATGTATTGGAGAGGGTGCAAAGTGGCTCAGGATAGGCAGACAGCCAAGACATTGGTGGCAGACGACATCTAGGAGACAAAGCGATCTCGTGAGAATAGGTAGTGGAATCGAGTAACTCGGCTCGATATCGGTTTCTCATTAGACTGCCATTTTGGTGCACAAATTCTGAGCCAGACACCTGGGAACAGAGAATAGCTTTTGCCTCTCAGACTGGTAGACTGGCGAACCAGATGAACCAGACCCTCATGGAAATCCGTGAAACTTTCATTGAATCTTGTTGATGACTTACGGATTTACTGGTCAATCTACAATCACTTTTCATATCAAACATCTTATGATAATTTTCTCACTTTGTTAAATTTTAATCGAGAAAATTTTTTTACAAAAGATTGTGTAATTCTAACTTGTTCCAAACTCTTGGATTTTCTTATTTCTTATTAGATCTTAGTCGAGAGAATTTTCCAAGGTTACGTAATTCTAACTTTTCCAACTAAAGTCTTGGAAAAATTTTTTATTTCGATCAATTTTGGTCCACAGAATTTTCTAAGGTTGTGTAAAATTTTAATCTCGCTTCTTTTAAAAGAAGTTTTTTTTTTTTTTCTCGTGTATTCCATAATAATTCCAAACTTTCAACAAAGATTTTTCCTTACTTTGTTAATTCAAAGTCTCATTTCTCAATAAAAAAAGAAATTACACAATCTTTATATATATATATCTCAACAAATTTTTTTTTTCACATCCTATCTTCAATAATATTTTTTATTCAGAAATTATCAAAATTCCTCCTCTCCATCTTGAAAATTACCGATCTCAATTATCCATCCATCTATCTATCGTATTTCACGATTATTAAATTATCCCCAAGACACCGGTAAATATCACCAGATCCATTTTCCGCCGGTCGAACGAACCAGATTGAATTTTGGTCAGCCCGACGGAAACTATATTTCGCCACCGTTCACCAAGGTTTCCTTATCAGCCGGTACGAGAATTATCGAGATGACGAAGGCTGAAAACTCGTTTGGATCGCTGGCTTCTCGGATCTCCTCGTCGCGTCGGGAATTTACGGGCACCGTTTAATTCGCAACGATACACGCGTCGATTGCCTTCCCCGCCGATCGGAACACGGTAATTGGCTCGACGTTTATCAACCCTCTTTCACGCCGAGTTCATCGAAAGCGATTCGAGAGGCGGACAGGTGACTGTTCGATCCGTGTGCTTGTTTGCCTTTGAGTCGTTGTTCTCTTTTTTTTTTTTTTTTTTTTTTTTTTTTTTTTATCATTTGCACGGATGATTACACTGAGAGATACGGGACTTTTTGAATTTGAAAAAGGTAATTTGTAGTGTGGAATCGATGATCAATCGATTCTTTTTTTTTTTTTTTTTTTTTTCTGTTGTTGATTATCATGAGTTTTAACGGCGAATACGAAAAATTTTTTCATCGATTCTTTTTTTTTTTTTTCTACGAGAGATAAAGAATTTTTGAATTTCGAAAAATCGTTGTTATTGCAAAGTTAATAACGAATAATATGAAAAATTTGTCGTCGATTTCTCTTTCTATCGTTGGTAAGAGCGACGATATCACGAGAGATGGAAATTTTTTTGAATTTTAGAAATTTAGCTTTGTGGAGTTGTATCGTGAATGACGAATGAAAAATTTGTCATTGATCTTTTTTCTATTGTTGTTGTGATTGCTATGAGAGATATGGGAGATTTTTTGAACTTTACAGTGTTGTTTGAATTGTGAAATATTAGTTATCGACTTTTTTTTTTCTCTATTGTTGTACGACTCTTTTATTTTTATCCAAAGATTAATTTGTATTACAGAATTTGTGACAAATAATGAAAAATGAAAGTACGAAACTTGATTGAAGAGAGAAAAATTCCTGAAGGATTGTAAAAATTTTAAAAAAATGAAACTGAACTTAATCTGTTCCTTACGAATCAAGAAAGGAAAAAATCTAATACTGTTTGAAAGTATATTGAAATTAAAATTAACGATTTATAGATAAATCCAAGTTTTTGATACGTTTTGTATAAATGAAATAATAGATAATATTTGAAGTGAAAAAGGGGACGTTATAGAGTTTGTAGTATAACTATTGGAAATTAACGATCCCATATCCGTATATTTGCACGTGTATAAACGATAAATTGCAAACGAAATTTATGAAATTCGGACGCGGAGTAATTCCGCCCGGTTCATTAATAATCGAGAGAGTTTAATTTAAACTTTGTATCCACTGCCAACAGTGTCACTTACGTGTCATTATCACGTTCGCTGGAACGAGTGTACGCTCGTGATTTCAATTAATATAATATTTTGTAAATTTATAAAGGGGAATATTTAAAAATTAATATTTCTAATATCAGCTGGTAACGATCGATCAAAGATTTAACTTGATGCTTATTTTCTTCGATTTGTAACGGTAAAAATTATTCTTCTTTTCTTAAAAAAAAAAAAAAAAAAAAATATATGTAACATATAATAGATATAATTTTTGTTAACTTCCAAGTTTTTCTATATCATTTTCTATATCATATGATGTTTTAAAAATTTGATTTATTTGTTTTACAGACGGCAACGAAGGTGGAGACGCATTCGTGTAGACACGCCATGAAGCCAGCCAACAAAGAAAAGAACCAGAACCAGAGGTGTATTCCTTGTAAGTAACAATCACTCAACATTGTATATAATATCATTGATCAATATGGTAAACTTTTAAATTAGAGATTTTGTCATATTTGAAACCAGTATACGTGATATACTATATGCAGACAAATATGATCTTTTTTTAAATTTTTTTTTAATAATAAGTGAACAATTTCTCCACGTATAATTTCAAATAACTTTGCTTCTAATAATTATTTCAAAAGGATATGAAAGAAATAACGAAAGAAACGTTTACTGTAACTCCTACACGAATAATATTTAATATTTCATTTTATTTCTACACAGACACGTGAACAAACATGATTTCATTATTTCAAAGGTAATTTAACATTTAATATACTATTTCTCAAGCAAATTAATTCAATTTTATATGGAGAAATTCAGGACACAATTCGCTATTGACACAGGTAACTCGATACTTCGCTATTCCATAAACAAATTAATCTATACTTTTACAAAAATAACTTGGAAACTTAATTTATTATATTTCACAAATACTTTATCCTTGTACAACAATACATCATCGCAAAGATAATTAATAATCGTGAATTCACCCTCATTCAAGAATATCCGATCCAACAATATTTCTCTATCTAATTATATAATTTATTTAATATTTCATCCATTCACACAGTACACAAAACGCAAACACACCCAATTCGCAAATCCAAACATACTTAAATTCCTCCTCCTCCTCCTCCTCCCCCCCCCTCTCACACGCATACATAAATTCGAAGATATTTCAATATTCATTCGTTGTCTTAACCCATCTTAATTAATACTTAATTCCATCTATCCAAACAACTTAACACCGAACTCGAAATCTTCTGCAAACACCCAACTTTTAATTCCAACGCAAACACAACCCCATTCCCAATCTCACGAGAATACTTCAACACGATTGTTCAACCACTCTCTCCCGCTCGCAATTTTTATTCTACAAATCCTTTGATTTCGCCGTGTGCACACAATGCACAACCTGCTCGTATTTTTAATTATTCTTCTTGGAGGGAGGGAGAGAGAGAGAGAGGAGAGAGGGAAAGTAAGAGAGAAAAGAAAAGAAAAGAAAAATTTCGGTCACGACTAATTAGGAAACGCGGGTTATATTCTCGCCTTTCGTACGCGTGCTCGACGTACACAAGAGCGTAAAGAGGGATGGCGGAAGTTGAGGGCAACACGAATTTCCGTTCTCACGGTACGCACACTTGTATTTGTTGCCCATCCAAGTATCTATCTATCTATCGTGTGTGGATACTTGTCAATTTTAATGAACGTGATTGACGTGTTTATTATTAAACATAATAATGATACAATAAATTATGTAATATAACGTTAAATATTATAAAATCATCTTTGTATATATTTGTAATTTTTGTTCGATAATATCGTAATGTAAAAGTAATTTTAAGTAATAACGGAAAACTTCCGTTTTATATATACTCATCGCTTTTAATGTTAAATGAGACACGACTTCGCTTCTCTTAAGCTGCGAATTTTAATCCACAAAACATATCTTGTGTCATTGTGTTACGAATAAAACGAAAAAGGAATTAAAATTTCTCTCCCTGTGTTGTTGCAAAAATTAATCCCGGAGATTAATTTTATAAAATTGAAAAATTAAAAATTTGCAACGAGCTCAATGATTAATTAATAATTTACAGAAATTATATATACTTATAATTTTACAAACTGTATCCATTGCTTAATATTATTATTATCGATTATTTATTAAATTCAACGCTAAATTAAATATTGGGATTGGCAAATTTATTAGAAAATAATTAATAATAGAGTTTCGAATTTTTGAACTTTTCCTAGTGTCTCTGCCGCGCATATGGATGGAAATATACGCGAGAAACGTGATCAAATAACATTTCCTCGAAATTGATACAGTAGCTTGTTTTCACGGGGTGAAAATGTTCGTTCGAAAAGCAATTTGACCAGGTTTTTCGGGAATCCGGCTAGAATCAAACGACTGGTTTCCGTTTCACCTTTTGTTTAAACAACATGATCTTGTTATTTCTATGTTCTCTCTCTCTCTCTCTCTCTCTTTGCATCTTCGTTTTTCACTTTCCTTTTTCCCCTCCATTCTGCTCGGGGGGATTGCGGATTGTTGTTACTCGGAATAGGGCAATTAGAGAAGCGGCTTCCCTTTGTCCACGAAAAACACGATCTTGTTGTTTTATTTATCTATTTTTACCTTTTTTTTTTTTTTTTTCTTTATTGAGGTTTCTGTTAGCGCGCTTTGTACACGTACATATTTCTAAATATACAAATGGAATTTGTAACAAGTGTAGGCAGAAATATTTATTTTAAGGCGTATACGATAATCATATTGGAAATAATGGAGGGTTTTAAATTTAATTAAATTTCAAATTGTTTTTTCTTTTTTAAATAGATGTTAATCAAAAAGTTTTTTCAGTTTTTAGAAATTTGATTTACAATTTTCATCAATCTAATTATATTGTAGTTTCTTTTTTTCTTTGAAAATACAATTTTGTTATTTTATTCCCTTCTTTTTTCTTTCTTTTTTTTTTTATGAAAAATTAATAAATTATTAATGTATATAGATTGTTTATACATTGGAAATGCTTTACACGAATAAAAGTATGCAGAACACATGAAAATAAATAAGCAAGATATGCATATATTATAAATTTTATATTGGAAATACTATATGGTATAATGAAATTTATACTAGTATCCATGAATATGGATCTCGTTATTTTATTTTTCAATATTTTCAGTTTCAAGTTTTTGAAATTCTATTTCTACTCTCTCTTTTTTTTCTTTTTTTTTTTTAGGGGTGTAGATTGCGTTACACGCGATGGGACAATCAGAGGCGCGAAGAAATTGGATAGAATACGAGTGAATGAACATTGTTGCATTGTCGGATAGAGAGTGTATTGAAAAATTATTTAAATATTTTCTTTTTACGTATGTGTGAAATATATCGTATAACATTTCGAAAATTTACGCCCCTATCTTTACACAGTAATGAAAACAATTTTCATTATATTATACGTATATTAAAAGCACAATTTTTAAAATAATTGTGTAAACGTTTGAAACGAGTCAATAATATATTTTATCCGATAAATTTTTATCCCATAAATTGAAACGCTTGATATGTATCCAACAGATTGTTTTTCAGCAATTTTTTGCTTGCTTGATTAAAAAATAAAATATTAAATAGCGAGTTTTTCGATTAAAATTCTGCTGATGCAAAAACAGATTTTACATATCATATTTGGGCGTTGTTATTAACATTCATCAATTTCCTTTTCGAGTACAGATGACTACAACAGGGTGGTTTTGGATCCAATTGAAGGCGAGCCCGATTCTGATTACGTTAATGCCTCTTATGTAGATGTAAGTAGATACTTGATACATGGACCGATATTAGTTAAAGCATTCTTATCCTGAAATTCAACATTATCGTACACAAAGTGTAAAAGGGATTCTATCTTTAAGCTGTCCAAGCTTTGATTAAATTTCCTCGAGATTTCATGGAAATATTAAAATATGATATTCTACATATTTATTTCGATATAATAATAAATTAATAATCGCGGAAAATATTTATAATCAATGTTTTTCTTATTTGTTATCAGCGTTAAAAATTTATTTTAATATAAACGAACGTAATCGAAAGGTTACGTCGTAGAGGATTAAATTTTTATTGGAAGAACGTGAAATTCTGTTTTTCGGCAACGTGACTCGGCATATCAAAGATCAAGATTAACGTTACCCATTTTTCTTAACCTTCGAACACGAAATCGAGCTTAATTTGAATAATCCATATCACATTTCTAGAAATAGAACTTGATAGAGATAGCGACAGCATCGTTATATTTTTATCGCGTGAAATAATTTTTTAGTTATCTTTTTTTTCGAGTTTCAACAGATGAAAATCTGAATGAAAATTATTACAAAAATTATATGATCCATTTTCTTTTTTTTTTTTACATAATCTAATCTAACTCATATATATTTAGATACAAATTATATATCGCTAGCTTTGAATGTGATTTTATTTTATTGCAATTAATTTAAATTTCAGAGTATATTGAAACCGAACGCTTACATCGTGACTCAGGGACCTATGGAGAACACCGTGACAGAATTTTGGCGGATGGTCTGGCAGGAGAAGGCTTGTTGCATTGTGATGTTGACGAAAACGTTCGATTTTATCAAGGTAGGACGTTTGATTCAACGTTTTATCGTTTTAATTGGAGAGAAAGAGAGAGAGAGCTCAACTTTTTGGTCAAATGTAAACGGTAATAATTCGTGTGAACTAACATCAGGGTGAAGGATTGATATCTATTTGGGACATCGTGGTCGCGATAAAGGTGGTAGAAATTGTAGGGCGTAAATCGTTTCGCGTTTTAACATTTTTGTTTTGCCAACGGGGATTTACGTTTCTCCGGTTATTTTTCTTCGGATATATTCTCACAGAGGTGAAAAAATTACGGCCATTAGATTTTGATCTCTTGCGCTGTGTAAAGAATATAAAACGTGACAGCCAAATTAATAATTCTGAAAATTATATAGAATTCGAAAAGAAAAATTATATTTTTGTAACGATATATGTGCATACATAAATCATTAAGATAATATAATTTTTAATTAACTATTTCAAAAAGGAAATACCGGTTTGGTTTGTATATAATTAGACAAAATGGAATCTAAAGAATTATTGATGAATATACGTATTTCTTGCGACTATGAAAATAATTATTCTCATTTTTTCAGATAAATAAAATTTGGAAATTACCTTTTGAAAAACATCTTTTCTAATCATTAATGGCAAAAATTTCCAATTATCTTTTCACAATTATATCCACGAAAATATTTAATCCATAAATATCCACAATGATTGCAATAAACATAACCTGGTTAAAATTCAGTATAATATAGTTATAAGAATAGATTAGCAATTTCTTCCAATGTATATAAACTATATATGTACAAAACTTTTCCCATTACTTTTATATTTCCCATTCAAACCGTATCGCGCATGTAACGAGACACCCTATACATTTTCATATCTCTATGGAAATTTCTGGTGTGCGAAATTACACGGTTACACCGTGGCCCGCGGATTCTTGCGCAACGTTACACCACACACGTTCACAGTTAACCGGAGGAAATCCTCGTCCTTTCGTCACGAATCGCGCGTTCAATAAACGAAAGAATCGCGAAAACACGATGAAAAGTGAGACGAACTCGATTGAGGGACAGAGAGGGGTCTGTGATGAAGAGAAGCGGGGCATTTGCAGGTGAAAATCGACGAAGTAAACGAGTTTGGAAGTTGTTAGCAGCCACTTCACTTAGCCGCGCCTCTTTGCCTCCATAATGATGATCCACGAAGAAACGACGGTTTTCATTGGTTTCACGACAGAGATAAAGAGGGAGGGAGAGAGTTTGATGTTTGGGTTGACGTGAAAGAAATTGTAAACCCACTAGATTTCGCGCTATTTGTTCGAGTTTATTTATTTTTTCGTGTTATGGATCGTTGTTCCTAATTGTTTTTGCGGAATAACGTGCGGTATTGTTGATGTTGAACAACCGAAAGATTTCTAACGATGATGTTTATTTGAGCGGGGAAGATAATTTACAGCATCGTTAATCGAGGAAAATAATCAATCGATGAAATAGAATTGTGTAAATTTGGATATTGGTGATTCACTTTGAAAGATGTGGAGTGATACGAATCGATTCTTTAAGTCTTCCATTCTTTCCTTTTTTTTTTTCTTCGATAATTTCTAAATAAATTTTTATTTAGAACTTTGAATTAAAATTCTCGTAATTTTTCCCTTTGATCGAGTTCGTTTTTCGTCAAACGATGATTTAAGAGCGATTTTTCGTTGAAATAGTTGATATAGAACGAGCGATAACGAGTATCTAACAAATCGATTTCAGGTGATGTGCGTCCAATATTGGCCTGCAAGCAAAGAGAAAGACGAGGAGTATGGCGGTATCGGCGTTTCCGTTCTGAAGGAAGAGGAGCTCGCCAATTTCCACATACGTACGATAAAACTCTACAAGAAGAATGAAAACGACGTGAGTGTTCACAAGTTTTATAGTTATTTACGTTTTATAGAGATTTATTTCCAAGTAGATAAATCCTTATATATTGCCATTGGTTTATCTTTACAACTATTCGATCCTTTCTCTGATATTTTTATTTTATATCAAGCAATTAAACAAGAAGATACTAATTCCACTGAGTTTATTTTTTAAACTTTTGCCTAGATAGGAAAATATTAATTGTTGGTACAAATATATTTTTTGAAATTTTATTTTATCTTATAATTAAGTAGATAAAGTTCTGACATATGCAATTAGCTTATCTTTAATCTATCTTTCCTTATCTTTATTATTGTCTCTCTCATCTCACCACACATTCCCTTTTTAAGATTTCCTTGATTTGCTCTCCCTCGGCACATCTTTTTGATACTTTGGTGCATACTCTATGCTTGCTTCCTGTTTCCATTTTAAAGATTTACACGTTGTACGTGAAACATTGACAAATGTGGAACACAAACGTATTGTACATGCGTGCTTAATGTTCCTGACGTGTAAGTCATAAGTTATTTCGTAGTCTTAAATATTTGTAAATAACGTTAATAAATTAAAGAAGAAGAATTAAAAATTCTCGTTTTTTTACGATGAGAATTGATATTATTTTTTTGATATTTTTTTCCTTTTTGAAAAATTGATAATGATTTTTTAATATATTCCTTCTTTGAAAAATTTGCCTTCCACTCATGACTTTTTTCACGATAAAATCTCTTGCATAAAATCTTTGCATCCCTTATTCCGCTATATTTCTTCTTGTGTCCTCAATTTTTCTTCGAGAATACCAATCTTGCATACTAGCCATAAATGTTTGCATTTTTAATTCCCTTTCTCATTTCTTTTTAATAAATATTGAGTATTTTTCCAAGAATTCACTGAATTCTTCGATTCTAAATATTCAAATCTCGTATCTTCTCACTTCTCTTCAAATTTTCATCTTTAACTTTCCTTTTCTACAATCCTGTTTTTTTCACACATTCATCGTTGAATTTCAATTATTTTATTATCATTCTATTATTCATTATATTTATCATCGCTATTTTATCATCATTTCGATATTATCCAATTTCAATTATTCCATTCCACTTTTTCCAATCCTCTTTGAAAAGAAAACTCTTCAATCCTCTTAACAATTTCTTTCAAAATTAATTCCAATTTTTTCAATTTTTCTTTTCCTTGAAAAACTTCTTCGCCACAAATTACATGCATTTCGAAACATATTCTCTATAATGCAAAAGGACTACAGATCCCAATGATCGTCGATTCGATAATAAGATTGCCACCAAGATCTCGCGCAATCCAGAAACTTATTCCCCAAAACGAAAAGTAGACAAGACAAGGTTACAGAGGATGTCTCTGAATTCCGTGGAAGGAATCTCGCTTAGGATGAAAGTTGGTAAAAAGTTGGCGAAATTAACCAGCTGGAGGAACTGGTGGATAGAGTATTCATCTTACGAAACTGGGTGAATGTTTCAAAACGATACACGAGAAACGATGATGAGTTTGCTCGAATACATATTACACGAGGCTTAATTTTATTAACTTGCCGGAAATGGAGCAAGAACTTCATCGACATTTCGTTCGTGTTAGTTTAGACAAAATAGTTTCGTATAATTGGTTCGTATAATTTTGCTTTATTTCTAACTGTTACAGAGAAATAATTAGGGTAATGAGAATTTTAATTCTTCATTTGTACATTCTGTTGTTGTTGTTATGTCATACGATAGAATGTATAGAACATTGTTCAAGTTCAGATGATGAAGAAGAAGTAATTATAAATTATTTTGAAAATATGGTATTTGATATAATAATAAGATGTATAAAATAGTTTAAAATAGTGGTTTTAGATAATAGAATTGCAATTGATATATTTTCATATTTTATATATTTTCATGGATTGTATAGGAATATATTTAAAATATATATCACAATAGTAGGAGTATAGTTAGTATACAATCAGAATATTTCAGAATAGAAACAAGATTTTCTTAAGGATGCTTCATCTAATTGTTATGGAGATGTTTCTTCTGAAGAATTAAAACAAAGATGCCTATTTCTTTAGAGATACTTTAATTGAAACGATAGAGGCAAAGGAATATAAAATTTCAAAATAACAGAATTAGAATGAATACTGATTATTAGTTAAATCATTTTGAAATAGATAAAATATTATTGAAATAAAATATTTTTAGGAATGTAACATAGAAACAAAGAGAATTCCGTAGAAATGAGAAAAAGAAATAAAAATTATTGTACATTTAAAATATCTTATTTAAATTTTACTTTATTTAAAATGAATTTAAATTGGATGATTTCATATATTATGAATGAGAAAAGTTATACAATATGTTTAACACAAATTTAAAACATTGACTGCAACGAATGTTTTATTCATCAACATGGCTGACATAGATGTAAGTTACAGTGGAGTATCGTTTAAAACTCGAGTTAAACTGCCGACGATGTGTATGCGTTACTTCACTTGAAATGTCACATATTTATGACATTGACAATAGTAAAAAAAAAAGAAAAAAACGTATTAATCGTGCACTAAAATGAGCAAAATTTCACTAATACTCCTTCCTGAATAATTTTCACTAAACAATATAACATACAAGATACAATACAATAATACAAAAGAATAAATACCAAAATTCAAAAATTCTATTTATACCAAATCTTAAAATATTTTTCTCTGTCAAATTTCAAAAAAATAAAACATCAAAATTAAATTATAACATTTCGAATGTAATATTCCAATAAACTCTCCTCGCCATCTATAATATATTCTGTAATTTCAAAAAAAAAAAAAAAAAAAGGAAAGAAATAAAGAAAAGAATCACTGTTTAATTTCAGGAGATAACCGAAGAAAGAACGTTATTGCAGTTTCATTACACGGAATGGCATTCGCACACGTGTCCATTCGGAAACGCGGTTTTAGAATTCCGTCGGCGCGTGAGGGCAGTTGTCGGCTCTACCATAAAGAACGAGTCTGGGCCGATGGTGGTGCATTGCAAGTGAGTGTTTTACCGATGAATTTCAATGATTTCGCGCGATATTTCGCGCGTACGTGTGTTAAACGATCACACTCGTTTTTTTTTTTTTTTTCTTTTTTTTCATTGCGAATATAAAGTGACGGTGGAGGAAGATCAGGCGTGTACTTGGCGATAGACGCGAATATGGAACTGGCCGAGGAGGAGGACGCCTTCGACGTGTTCGGCTATTTGAAAAAGTTGCGGCAAAGTAGAAGAGGACTTATCGAGAACTTGGTAAATTCGCGATATCGATCGCGTCTCTTTATCTCTGTTCAAAGAAAGGGAAGATATTGGTTTAAACTTTCTTTTCCGTGAAGTTTTATTAATCGTGTAATTTTAAATATTGTCGAATATATTAAGTGTAATAATAAATTTAAAAATTCTTATTATTAATTTGAAAAAAAAAGTTTTTACGAATATACCAGATTTTCTTCTCGTCTAAGATTATTTAAAAAATTCCATATTACTAAGAAATAAGAAATGTCGAACAAACGATCCATACAATGATGAATCGTGATAAAGGTCATATAATCTTTTTACGACATTTCATTATTATGCAGGAACAATATAAATTCGTGTACGATACACTGGAGGAGTTCGTGGTGTGCGGTACCTCGTGGTTTCCGGTCTCGGAACTGTCGCAGCGTCTCAAGCAGAAAAGTATAAAAAACCCAACTAAGATGAATGAATATCAACGGGAGTATCAGCAAATTTGTAAGCAAACGCCGCGTTTTACGATCGGGGACTGCGCCGGGGGCCACAGAGCCGATAACAGGGAAAAGAACAGGGATGTGTTGGTCGTGCCGCGTAAGTTTCCGTCTATAAAACCATATAAACGTATGAATGTTTCTTTGAAAAAGAAGAAAAAGAAAGAAAAAGAAAAAGAAAATAGTAATCGGAGTACAAAAAATCAAAGCGTTTGTAAATATTTGCTTATCATGAATATGCGGATAATGAAAAAAGGAGGCCGCATATTTTTTTTTTGTTTCTAAATTTTTATCTATATTTTTTTTTTTTTTTTTTAGGAATGTTTGCAAAAAGTATTGAATTTTATCTTTTTTTTTCGTGTATTTTATTATTGATATTTTAGAAATTATATTTTATATTTTCTTTTCGTTTTACAAGGAATATAAATTATTAATCGCGATATGTAAATATTTTATTAAATTGTATTATGTGGATATGTATAAATGATAAATGTTGTATCTATCGCATATCAATCATATTTTATTCATGAAGTAATATTTTTCACTTTAGCTGACAACTTTCGACCATACCTCACCAGCTTCCAGGGTAACAGTTACACAGATTATATAAATGCTGTGTTTGTAGATGTAAGTTTGAGATTTATATTCGTTTCATGTTAACGCTACTCTTTTCTTAACCAATTAATCCATATCTCTTAAAAAAGATATATTAATTTCTATCTTTAAATTTTTTCATTGATTGAAATCAATTAATCATTAATTGATCAATAAATCATTCAGAATTTTTGCACATCGACTTTTTATCTATATTTTTAAATCACTCTAGGATCTCCGTATATCTTATGTTAATAACAGAAGCCTTTTTCCTTACATTTATCTTTACTAAACTATTAATTCATTCACGTTTTACAAACTCATAACAAATTGATAACTTTTACAAAAAAAAATTCTTATTTCTTCTATTTCAAATTGCATCCCATCAACTGCATATGCTTGAAACTCCTATAACCACATCACCTCGTAGTAGAAGATCCCTTCCTTGATTCTTATTCCACGAACATGTAACAAGATGTTCGCTTTTTTTTCTAAATGAGCATTCTTGACAGGGTTACACGAAACCCAGGGAATATATCGTGACTGAATGGCCTCTTCGACACACGTGCGGCGAGTTCTGGTCCCTAGTTTACGATTACGAGTGTGCCGCTGTAGTAGTACTATGTGTACCACCTCCAGGCTCCACCAATTTTCCCAGCTTTTGGCCCGAGGGAAAGCATTCGAAGAAATACGGTCCTGTGTTCACGATTGATCACATCAGTCACAATCATTATACGAATATTAAAACCTGGGTAAGAAGCAATATTTTTTTTTCTTTTTGTTATTTTTGAAGTTTTTTTGATTTAAATTTAAGAAAAAAATTATATAAAAAATATAGTTCTTTTAGTTTTATTAATTAATATCTTTAATTATTTGTATTGGAAATGTATTATTATTATTAGATTATGGATATATGTGTGTGTAGAATCAAACTTTTATGAATACAATTTAAAAAATGAAGCTATAATTATATTTTGAATATTTAGTTTTCTTTTTATATATTTATATATATGATATAAACGTCCACATTTAGAACATTTTCAAAGGAATCTTCTTCATAATTTACAAAGTTATACAGTTCTTTCTGTCAAGAATTTTATACATCTCATCATCATACATTCTAAAGAGAATTAAGATTCGAATTTTCACATTTTTACCCAAATTTCATAACACGTAAATAATCGTCGATATATATTGCAAGAAGAATTTCACAAAATAAATACGTGTTCACAGATTTTTAGGATAAATAAAAAGATCGTGTCGTTGACCGAATTAATGGCAGGCGTGAAGGCTCCACCGAAGACAGTTCAGCTGTTCCAATTGACCTGTTGGCCAATGGGTCACAAGGTTCCGACATCGACAAACAGTCTGGTCGAGCTGATGAATATGGTGGAGAGATGGAGGCAACGGACTGATTATGGACCGGTCGCTGTGGTCTCCCCGGATGGCAGAAGTCGTTGTGGCGTATATTGTGCCGCAAACGCGTGTATAGAGCAGGTGATACAACACGGGGAAGTGGACATTTTCCAGGCAGTTAAAACCGTGCGCAGGCACAGGCCTCAACTCGTTGAGAACATGGTGAGTGGTTAAGGAGGAAGAAATGGAGGATCTTGTATATACTAGTATATACTTGTTGTAATTACTGGAACTGTGAACTCCTTGAGAATGGTTTCCTTGAAATTAGACACAGGATATTACTTGCAATTTATAACGTCGAACATCATAGTCGAATTTCTTTTCACCTTCTGTTCTAATTGTTTAACTCTTTTTACGCCAGAATCCGATATTTTCTTATCCAATTCAACAAAAATTAATAACTCTTCAGAAAAAAAAAGGGATTATCTACAATGATTTGAACGAAAAATAACTTGTAACGCATTGCGCGATGAAAATACAAAATGAAAACTAGTCCCAAACAAACTCCTTTTATAACTCTTCCCAAATATCTTGCAGACCGAGTACAAATACTGTTACGATCTGGTATTGCACTACGTGCTACATTACCTGAACAAGGACATGAACGAGAAAAAGTGAGAAAGCGAGTTGAGGGACGAGCTGTGGTTCATCGAGTTCGGCCGCGGGGCGGCGCTGCCGTTGACTCCGGAGGAAGCCCCGGTTGATGGCGAACCTATGGTCCCGTGCGCCCAAGGTCGCGTCATAGTGGAGACAGCGCGGCCAGCTTTACCGTACTTCGCCACATGCACCAGCTACCGTCGCCAGGTGCCAAGTACCAGCACACCGAACGAAATAGCTGCCAGTGTTTCCGGCACGTCGTCGAGCACCACACAAACGGACCAACAATCGACCGGTTCTAGCGGCAACAGGGGCGCCATCAGCAAGAACGCGTTGTTTTCGGCTCACAGTATCGCGGCAAGGCCGGAAGACCTCGGTGTAATACCCTGGCACTTCGAGGATTACACGACTATCGACTCCTTGTCGGGACTCGATCGGAGCTCGTATCCCTCGTACCCGCGCATGGACACGGAAATGAGGCCAGACGCCACGTCAACGAGGAACAGCAGCATCGAGAGTGAGCTACCACGACCGTCCACGGTAAGCGCCGCACCTAGGAAAGCGTACATGGACCTGAGAGACGCCATTGCCCTGCTGGACGAAACGTGTCCGAATCAGGAGCCCAGCCCGTCCCTCACGCCGAGGACACCGAGGACACCGTTGACGCCACACCCGAGGAACAAAAGGGCGAGGTCGAAGAGCAGCGACAACTCGTCCAGCTACAGCAACGAACGGCTGAACGATCGATCGTTCGAGAAAGAGGGCAAAGAGAAGAAGCGACCGTTTCTGAAGAAGATCGGCATCTCGAAGACGGAGGACAAACCGTTTCTGGCGAAGCTGGCGCCTAAGATTATCGGCAAACCTTATTTGGAGAAGATAGGACCTAGCAAAGCGGTGGAGAAGCCGTTCTTGGATAAGATTGGATCGTCGAAGACGTTGGACAAGTTCACGTTCGAGACTCCGCGTTACGAGAGGAGGATCGAAAGGTGGGATGAAACTTGTATGGAAGATGCGAGAAAGGTTGAAGAGGTAAAACCGGAGGAGAGGAGAGGAGGTATTGAGAAGAGTACAAGGTTGGAGCAGTCGTTCGATATTCAACGAAGGAAGTCTGGAAAGGGTCCTTTGTTGAAGATGTATTCTTTTGAGACCGAGGACTTGGACTCGACCGTTCAAGTGAAGGACAATCGAGATCCTCTTCGAGGTGCCTCTTTGGACGACGTTCTGGATTCCGGACCTAGCTCTTTGCCATCGGAGATCACTGCGACGAACGAATCACCGAAACCAGAAACGAAGGAACGAGTTAGCAACGGCGCTGAATTGCTCAAGTGTCGCGTCACGACCAGCGAGGAGATCATATTTACGAATGCTAGCGTTGGCTCTGACAAGGAGCCTAATAGTTGGGGAAATTCGCCGAAAAAGAAATGGCAATTCAAGAGAGACTCGTCGACACCGAAAACGCCCGCGCATCGGAAAGTGATCCAAAGCTCTCAGAACATTGATCAGACTCAAGATAGTGTTCCCAATTCGCCAATGAAACGTCCTATTTCATCCGTTTTTACTGGTCAAGATGAGGATTCACAGGCTGACTCCTCGGAGAAGAACATTTATTCTCCGTTGAAGACTAGAAGGCAGACATACGAAGATTTGTTAGACAGAAATGATAAAGTTCAAGATGAAAAGGTAGGGAAACAAGCGCAGTTCGAGAGACGAGGTATCTCCTCCGATAATCTTTTGTCCAAGGATCGTTCTGTTGCCTCCATTGGGTATCAAGAGAGTAATCAGATTGAGAAAGCCAGAGAAGCATCGTCAGAGGATTATCTGGCGCATAAGATTGGCCAAGAGTACACGAGGGAAACGTTTAAACAACTTCAGGATAAGTTTAGGTACCATGAAATACCCACTGAAACGTATGCGGATTTCAAAAGACGCACGAGAGGTAGTGTTCAAAGTATAATTGGAAGGCAACAAGAACGATTGAAGGTAAATAACATCGCGTCAGATGTTTGTGACGAAAGTTGCAAAGACACTGCGTTGAAAACAGAGGAAGAATCGGTAGGCTCGTCTCCCGTCAAGATGCAAACAGATTCGACTTCTGACGACAAGAACGAGATAGTACGAGTCCATACAGTTAGATCGGTATTGAAGAAACAGCAAGGTATAGATCATCCTAGTGATCAAGAATTAGATTCCAATTCGTCTATAAGACGACCAAAGAGAAGGATTTTCCACGAACCGTCCCAGGAGACGATGGACTTGTTGACTGAATTGAGAAAAGTGAAGAGTTTGTTGAAAACTCCATCGTGGGAGAAGGATCTCGAGCTGGACAAAAAGCCGGTCCGACAGCCTAAGCGTATTTTGTTAACCGACAAGGAATTCTGTCTGTCTGTTGAGCGGGAGAACAGTATTCGCCGTCCATCAAAGGTAATCAATTCGTTGCAGAAAACGGAGGAAGGACAGTCGGATGGGAAGCAAGAAGATCAAGAGAAAGAGGAACAGAGAGAAGAGGAAAGCGAAGAATCTGATAGGAAAATTCCTGGCCCGGCTCTGTTCGAGAAAAAGTGTTTATCGTTGGACTATGCCGATGACGAGAAACCGCAGAGGTCGGAGGCTAGAGCTATTTCTTTGGCCTCAACCAGGAATTTGCCTTCAGAGACCGAGGAAATGATCGATTACTCGGATTTGACGTTGATATGCGACTCGAAAAGCTATTCGTCGGACGTGTTCAACACTCCAACGGATGAAATAAACGAGAAGGAGCGTGACAACGACTTGGAGAGAAACGTTCCGAAGGAGATGAGTCAGAATCACTGCGTCGAGGTCGATATCGCGATTCCTATCGATCAGAGGGCGAGCAGTCCGAAGGATAGGGTGCAAATTCAAGGGAGGACTAGCGATCTTTACGAGATTATATCCCCCAGATCAACGCCTTTCCGAGTGAAAAAGAGGCTCGGGAAGATCTCTGTCGAGGAGACAGTCAAGCCGGAGAGTTTCACCCTAGGTTCTAAGGTCGACTGCCGATCCACCGTTGCCCAGAAACGGACCAAGTGCTTCCCTTTATAACGCACGCCGACCTGCCAGTGGGCGAAACACTCTCTGACCACGTTCAGTGTTTGTCTTCACTCTGAAGGAAATTTGAGGCGAGAATAATGGCAAATCTGTCGGTCGCATTTAACTCTTCTGATAAGATTGATCGGTGCTCGAGGTGATCGTAGAATTGGAACTGTATGAGGTGGTCAGAATCAGAGGAGTTAACACAATTGATCTGGTTTACTGCCACGCCTTTATCCTCGCCCTCTATTTCTGTCAGGGCGAAATTGGCAACCAATATTCGCAGTTGTTCTTGGGGATAATTATCTAATTCAATTTTGATTTCTCTTTTATTTATCGACAAAACACAAGATAAGAAGATTATGCCTTTTTGTTAGATTTAAAAGAAAGATTATTCTTTTTATTTTGTAGCGAATTCGGAACGTTCATTTTCTCCAAGATCCGAGTAATTTGCCACTTTCCAACATCAGGAGAAATAAGGTTTCCTTCAGATAGAGAGTCGTCAATGGTTCACACTCACGCAGATAATATTCTAAACGCATCCCGACCACTTTTTACGACGTTTCGCGATAGGAAACGGTTCGAAGAAGCTCGACAGATCGATTGCGAATTTTACCACACGGTGTATTATATCCGAACATCCGACAACGACGAAACGGATCGCGCGCACACTTCTGCCTGTCGAGCAGTGCCTTGTTCGTGGATATATTTATTTAGACAAAAAGAGAAAAACCAAAAAAACGAAGAAAATTAAGCGAAAGAATTGCGAAAAATCCTATCGAATGATATGATACTTAAGTAGAAATGAAAAAAAGAAAAAAAAAAAAAACAAAAAATATATATAATATATATTCCGACTGCGGGCCGGATTTTCTGAATGGGTCCACGGAGTTGCGCTTTCGATCACGCGAATCACAAATATTCTTCGATTGTTTTCCCACAAAAATTTTCGCCGAACTTTCAAAATCAACGACACGTAACTTAAAAATCAGAATAACGCGGCATTTTAACTCGTTTCACACTTCACTATCCGCCATATTTATGCGCATGCGTATAAACGTATTAGCGTCACGTGACGTCCCCTTTAATCCTTTTCCATGTTTCGCACTGTTTTATCAGTAAAATCTCTTTGATGGAAAAATCCACATGATCTAATAAGGGACGATCATAAAAAGAGACTAAAAATAGAGACTCGCGAGAGAGTGCAACTCCCACGCTTGCCAAGCCTATTCCCTGTTCGGCGAAGCGCGTGACGTTTTAACGACACAAAAAACGTAATATATTATAATATATCGGAGAATAACAGATTGTTACGTTCCTCTTATAATTTTTTAGAGGTAGATAGGGTTGATAAACACACTCAATGGAATAATACGGAAAGTAAAGAAATATAAATGTAGATATATAAATATATATATACATATACAGATACATGTAAGGAGAGATGGTACTTAGAATACACTATCGTTGCTCCGATGAAATATTTGTACGTATTCTACTATATACATATATGACTATTAGAGATTAAAGCGAGTTGGTATATATGATATGATATATATATATATATTTATACATGCATACGCGTATACACCAGGTGACAAGTATAAAAGCGTATGTGTACCTAAATAGGTGTACGAATCCTATAGTTGACGAAATGTGCCAAAAAAGATACGATTTATTGTATGTTATGAAGTTACTTTTATATATATTTATACAGAGAGTTTTTTTTCTGTAAAGTATATAACACCCCGGATTGAAGATTCTTCAGCATATTCTAAATAGAGAAATTCTCAATGTGTTATAACGTTTTGTTTAATCAATATACAGGATGATCCATATATTATGATTATTTCAAATATCATTGTTATTGATAGAAAAAAGAATTATCGGAATAAAAATGTATATGTTATTTAAAAATTAATACAATTGGTATGGATTAAGATATTTTTAAAAATTGTTCAGACAGTGTAAATTTAAAATTTGTTATATTGAAAAAATTTGATTATGATTAATCTTTTTAATCTCTACATGAAAAGATATTTACATCTTTTAAATTTTATATCTTTCTCATTAAAATATATATATTGTAAAAAATTTTGTAAAAATTAATTGTTTTTTTTTATCAAAAATATAAAAAGCATATACAGAATGATTATAATTCTAAATATTTATAATATATATATATATTATGGATTATCCTGTATAGATTTTAGATCAATATACATATATACATGTGTATATATATATATATACATATAAACGAATGTGTATGTGAGTAGAATAATAAGAGAACAGAAAATTCGCGCAATGTTGTAGAACAGCAATGTCAAGCTCAATAGCGTCTTCGATTCGAGGAATTATAAATTTTTTTTAAAAAAACACTCTGTATTACGTGTGCGCGGTTTTGTCCACGCGATTATAGATGTATAAGTGTGGGTGTCGCGCGCACACGCGACTTGTCCATTGCACAGGTGAAGGTGCGCGTACAGATTACATTCGTATATATGAATAGATATCGTTTATGTGTATTTTCACGCATGCACACTGACCGATTACAATTTTAATTACAAAAGTTCATGATCCATTTGTGATACTCGTTGTTTCTCAATGAATTTTCATTTTTTTTTTTTCTTTTTTTTTTTTTTTTTTAGTAATTAATTTTGAAATTCGCAAAATTTCTTCGATTATTTGTATTATATATATTTCGAGCATTTTTTTCCAATTATTAATATTTTATTAACTCTCTTTTGAACGTGTAATATTTTTCGGTACATTTAATTTTTTTATTCGTGTTTAAGGGCAACAAATGTTTGACCGATAACAAAACATAATTTATGATTTTCTTGAAAATCTCTCACGCATAATGTTTACGGTCAGTAAAGTGCAATCAAAAACCATGGTGAGGCAGGGTTCACGTTCTAATTCGGGGGCATAAATCGTCCAAACTCTTTCTTAACTTTAACAATTAAAAAAAGAATTGAAAGAAACATCACAACAGCCATCCGTCCATCTTTTCGGCTGTCCATGCTCGTCATCTGTGTGTGTACCACGAAAAACACGTGCTTTTCATCTATCACATTTTATTAAATTTCTCTTTTTAGATTAAAATAGAATTCATTAATTCTTTAATTCTTTTCAAGTCAGGTAAAATTTAATTTTCGAAATTTAAAAAATTTGCATGTACCATTGATATTGAGCATTTAGAAAAACGTTACAAATTAATTTCAAAGATAAAGAGATTGAAAGAAAAAATTTTTATTTCAATAATCAAGATCAACGAGAACCGCTAAATGAAAAAAAGAAAATTATTTTTCAATGTAGAAAAAATGAGGAAAAAAAACGAGATAGATGGAAAAGCATTTACAGTCACGTTCTAAAATAAAAATAAATAAATAAATAAATGATAATAAAAAAAAAAAACCAATCGCGAAGAGGATCGTTATATTCTGGTTTTAAAACTACTGGTTTCTTTCTCGCAGGCGAGATTTTAGTGGCCGAAAACTAACCCCTAAACTTTTGTCCATTTGTCACGTCTAGTAAATTTTTTAACTTTTATTTCGAGAAAGTTTATGGGGATGTATTAGAAATTTAGCCGTACAATTTCTTTTTTATTTTCTTTCTTTCTTTTTTTTTCTTTTTTATTCCCGCTGGAAGTTTCGCGATCTACGGGAATTTTAACAATTTTACGCTCCGATTGATCGGAGAAGAGATTGTTTCTCGATTTACTCGATTCGATTACACTTTACTGAAGATTTTACGAAGCTTCATTGCTAGAAGAGAAACGAAGATTCTTTAACCTCTTGAGGAATAATGATACAAGTATAATTTTTTATATAAATATAACGTGCCAACGTATTGTCGATTATATTAAAAAAAAAAAAAAAAAAAAAAAAAATTAGAATTTTTAATTGAAATGCAAGATATCCTAAAAAGTTTTTTTCCGATTAGAGATTAAAGATATTTTAAATCGATTCGAATAAAAGAACAATTATATTTTTTTTTACAATTTTAACAAGAAATAATTCCTGAAGAGGTTGGAAAGAATTTTCGAATTTGTTATTCCTAATAAATTTTTTCTATCGTTGTTTAGCTGAATAGTTGCTAATATTTTAATATTTTATGGAAGGTATAAAATTATCGAAGGTGTGGTGTTAAAAATCGATGGATTTTTAATACTGGATGATTGGATAGTTGTTGTTGCAAGTAAAGTATATAGTATATTTTGTTTGTTGTAAAATAAGGAAAAAGAAACGAAAGAAATCAAATCGTGCACGTAAGATCAGAAGAGTGAAGTTTAACGTGTATGAATACTTCGACTAAATCGACAATATACTGTGAACGACCTAACGTTGAGGTTTCTTTCGGACTCGTTAAAGCACGCATGTACAGTTATTAGATTTTTTAAATGTTGAATGTTATGTTAACGAGTTAAAAAATTGTATTTCTAAGCGAATGAATTCCCCCGGAATTGTATTAAAACTCGGAAATGTACTTGTTCGAGTGTCGAGTATTTAAATTACGCGCGCAATTCACAAGTCGAATCTCGAAACTGTGAACGCTTATGTCTTCTAATAACGTTTATTTCATTTCTATTCAATTTTGAAGATTCTAGATACAATTTTTAATTTTACGTGCACAGTAATTTTTTGCATTTTTTTCTTTATCGTAAATTTTTAATTTTTAAACGATCAAAGCGTAAGAAAGAAATAATGAAAGGAAAATGTAATAAAATTTTCTTTTCTTCTCTGAAGAGATTGGATATTAAAATATTCGAAATTTCACTTCGTTCATTGAGAACCATTTGATGGAACGAATTTTTAAAAACATGAGGCATAAAGCGTTCGAGAATTCATTTCCATAAAGACTCTCCCCAACGTTCGCAATTTCCTTTTCCCGTACATTATTTCGCCCGAAAAAGTACGAAAGCTCAGAAAAATATTGAGAAGAAGTTCTAAATGCAGTCCATTTATCAAGTTGAATTTAAATGTCGAGCGAATGAGCGACGTTTTGTAAATTGTGTGATAAGTGATTTAAATAAAAACACGAGAGAAAAAGAGAGATGTGGTACATTTTGTGTAACATTGGTACGTTGTTGTAAATAATAAATAGATCGTACGTTGTATCATGGTTATTTAATTTACCTCATTATCATTAAATTTACGTCCATTAGTATAAATTGTTATCATACGTATACTTTAATAATAAAATATGTATAAAATTTACTTGCGAAATATAGGAAAAAAAAGAAGAAAATTTACATGCGATCTCAGACGAGGTATAGAATAGATTTAACGTTTGATGCATTCTTTATTCTATACATGAAAAATATTAATCGCAGAATAAAATTGAAATTAAGATTAAATTTCAATATCAAATTATAAATCAGAAATAAAACTACTAGAAAGTATCTTATAGTACATATTATATATATATATATAATATTGCATTTTATATTTGTATGATTGTATTTATAAAAATTATTGTAAAATAGTTTATATAAATATGTTTCGCGAAATCGTCATCTTAGAGATACATTGTAAGAGCAAAAATTTTAAATTTAATATTTTTTATATTAAAGATTAAAATATATTGTAGTTTTGAAAGAAAAATAATGAAAGTGTATTCAATAGTTCAAGTGAAATTTCGTATATATGATGTGCCGAACTGTTATAGACAAGGAAAGCAAATAGTGGGAGAAAGATAGAGATAGGTTAAAAATTGTGAAATCAGCGCCATCTGCAGAGTGCCGCAAATGAAACTAATAAATAAAGGATAGCAAATAATAAGAAGAAGATAGAGATAGAATAAGAATTATCTATCAGCACCATCTTGTGAGTAACTTTACAAGTATGTTTTTTCGGCAGTTTTAAAAGATGGCGCTAATATTTAATTCTGACTCTGTTTTATCCTTCATCCAAAGAGATACCTTTGATATTCGAGAGATGGCGCTAATAGACAATTCTTAATTTATCTCTATCTTTTTCTTTCTATTTGCTATCCTTGTATATATAGTTTCATTTGCGGCACTCTGTAGATGGCGCTGATTTCATAATTTTTAATCTATTTCTATCTTCTTCTATTATTTGTTTTCCTTGTTTATATTTGTTCGCATAAATAATAATACGCACGAAGAAACGGCTTCGATATCTGATTTATCCTTATTGTCTTTCTTGCTTAATTCATTGATTAAAAATTTTTAAATTTAATACTATTTAATTGAATTTTTATATGTCATAAGTATATATATATATATATATATTATATATATATTATATATTTTTATATCTTTTCTTGTAATTTTTCATAAAATTACATAGGATATCTGTATATTATATTGATCTTATGGGTATGTAATATTTCATTTGTTTTTAATTTTGTATTCTTATAATTAAAATAAATATATTTAAGAAAAATGATATATGATTATTTTATTATCTAATTTGTGCTAATTTGTGATATAAAATATTTTTTATATTATTGATAATATTTATATTTTCATATTATGATGATTAAAATTGATCAAATGTTCTACATTGATGTTAGACAATATTATAGAAAATTTAAAAAATGTTTTCATAAAGCAAAATAAAATAAAAAAAAAATATAATGAAATAATGGCAGTGAGTGTGAAGTTTTTTTCTTTAAAATTATTTACGATTAAAAATTGACCAAAATATCTCTATGACAAATCTTCCAAAACAAATACATTTAAAGCAGTTGTGCACAATGGTTCTCAAATTATGTTTAATAGAAATAAAAAAAAAAATATAAAAATGCAAATACTAATTTGCTATTACTAATTTATTTAATACAAATTGTATAGAAAATTGTATAACAAATTATTTTTAAGAATTACAAATTATTTCTATTTTAGAAATAAATATATTTTGAAATTTTCTTCTATTATTAAGAATTGGAATATTAATATTGAAAAAATAATTTAAAAAATAATTCTAACAACAAATTATATTCAGAATTATATTATTTTAAATTATAGAAAGCATAAAAGAATTTATTTTTTTAAAATTGGTACGTCAACTTATGAAACATAAGATTCCATAAGATATTAGGTCTATGTCATATTTATCGTCTATGATTTAATATATTAGATATTCCAGTATAATTAATAAATACGTAGATTATTTATACAAAACTAAAATCATGACTTCTGCTAAAGATGATGAAGATTTTTGGTACAGTAGTGAAAAGCGATCTTTCTGTTTTGAAAATAATGAGGTTAAGTTAATAAAATTGATGTTAGTAATTTTAATACTAATTTTTTATAATTTTTAATAAAATAATATTAAAAATAGGTGGATCAATTGTTTGGAGTATCAAAAACTGATACAGATAAATTATGGGCTGGTATTTCTAATACGTCAACAGCAGAAGGATCTTTAAAAACTTCTACTGATTATCAACCACTTAAGCCTATGTTATCTATTATCTCGGAAAAAACGCTTTCTTGCAGTATGTCAGTAAAGTTATATATAGATCAAAATATTCAATGCAATATGCTTGAATTTTCATTATTTTTATTGAATAATAATATAAATAGATGTATTCATTACATGAAAATTTTGTTTCATAGTTTTAGCAACAGATAAATTACAAAATCTTCATCCAGAAGCAGCTATTGTACAACCAGATATCACTCTTAGGAAAATTTTACTTGGTCAACCATATTCTTTGGAACAATATAAATCACTTGCCAGTAAAACTGCCTTATTAGATACAGCGATAATAAATGGCGATGGAAATGCCATTTTAATAGTAATTTTTTATTTCTATAATTTTTTGAATTCTTTTTTTTATATACAATAAATAAAAGAAATTATATTTTAGATTATTTTATTTCTTACAAAAACTCTTAAAAGATCTTTAGTTCAAAGGATATTGGCAGAAAGACCTGATGCTGTGAATGTTTACATAAGATATCTTTCTATAAGATTACAAATAAATGAAATTACAGATATTTTAACGTATGTATTAATAATGTGAATAATTTTTTAATTAATTTTCTAATTAATTTATAATTTTTTCAGAATGTTAGGACAATCAATGGATGCTGCTGTAAGTTTTATATTAATATATAATAAAATTGTTAATTCTATTATATTTTATTTATTTATATTTTAGATGAAAACTTTACATATTATTATAAAAAATACTCGAGATCCTGATAGATTATTAAATAAACTTCGAAATAGTTATAAAACACAATTCTCAGCTTTAACTGAATGTAAAGAAGCCTCATTTGTACAATCTTATATAAAATTACTTGGTAACAAAAATCACTTAAAAATAATATGCAATTATATGTAAAATATATATATATATATATATATATTTATTTATTAATATATTATTAGAGTGGCAAATGGCAGTGAAAAAAATAGATGGAAACGAGAATATTGAATTAAATTCATCTGTTCTTAATTGTTTAAAACATGCATGCAAGGATCATTGGAATTTATCAGAAAATACTTTAATGTCTCCTACAATTTTATCTCAACAACATGATGTCTCTCCTAAACAATATCAAAAGGTTGCATTAGAAGTTAGAGCATCAGCTGCTGAATGGGATGATGTTGATCGATTACTTTTAACAAAGGTGGGATTTTTGTATTAAAATAAAATATAATAATGCATAATAATGTATAATGTATAATATATAAAATTTTACAATAATTCAATTTTATAATTTTATAATATAATTATTAATTTAATAATAATTATTAGGGATGGTTAGGAAGTAAAAAATTACAAATTCATCTTCCTATTGAAGATGTGCTAAAAATATTGCATAATAATAATGCACCTTCTGAAGTACTTGAGAAATACTTAAAATATGTGGATAATATAGAGAGGCGATTGGAATTATCAAAAAATATGCATTGTTTTAGAATAGCCATTGATGTAAGTACTATTTTTAATAGGCTGAATTAATATATTAATCTTCATATATTAAGTTAAATTGATATAAAAATTTTTTTCCATAGATACTTGTACAACAAGCAGATCGTACTGCATTGATGGAATATAAAACAAAATTACAACCACAATCTGAAGAATATTTTTACGCGGAAAGCGCGCTACGATTGCCATCAGTTAAATGGAAAAGCTAAATCTTGTTTTATTTATTGTACTGTATTTAAATATTTATTACACAAAAAGATAATCATACATTTTTTAATAACTAGTTTTAATTTATTCCTCCTTAAAAAATATATTTATATTATTTCATTCATATATAATTGAAATATTTCCACAAAATATCAAATACAAAAATATTAATTCTTAATGATAAAAAAATGATAAAATTCTATAAGTATATATCTAATATCATCTTGTCCAAGAAAACTGCTGTGATTGGCGAATATAAAGTGGACTTCGCAAAATGGTACACACCTTGTGAGTCAGGATTAAACATTTTATCTTCTCTGTTAACGGCTATCACGAATTCTTCGATTTTGAACATATCTCGGAGCAACGAACTTCTTTACCGGTATCTGAAATCTCCAAAGTGTGGTTGTGTTCGTTTGTTAATTCCATTGACAGACGTATGAAAATTTTGTTGCTACGCGGTCGATTCGATAGAATAGCAAGATCGAATACGTGGTAAAAATAAATGTGTTTGAGAAAAAGCACAAAAGAAAAATATTCGTGACAATTGTTCGATTTTTTGGTGAAATATTTATTGCAGTACATGTGTATCGTCCAATCATTATCGAAGAAACCGTTAGAAATTTCCGTTGTATGCGCATTTGAACGATCTAGTATACATTTGTCATTTGCGTGCGGGAACCACTCCCGATTAGTGTTACGGTGTTTCCGCGATACTCGGTAAGTTATTTTATAAATATCTTACATGTAAAAAAAATAGGATAAAGATTCCAAAATTTATTTTTATGGTTCGAATCAATTACTAATGTTATGTGTTACAAAAATATGCATACATTGAAATCGAGGCATGTGGAAGAAAGGTCCCGAATATGTCGTCGGTCAGTGTTTCGAGCCAAAAAAGTGAATGGAATGTTATTCCTTTTAAGTCTACTTCGAGATCAATCGTTCAAATGATATCAGTAATTATTTTATAATTGATTAATTTGTTATATTGAGTCATTGTATTAAGTGATAATTTTTGAACTTTTGATTGTTTCTATATGTTAATATATGTTTTACATTATACGAGTTATTGATAACATAATTTACTCATACTCATACTTATTTTTTTCTAATTTTTGAATCATTATATTTTAGTTATTTAAAGGAAGAATACAGATATGGCTGTTAATGTTTATGCAACAAATGTGACAACTGAAAACTTGAGTCGACATGATATGTTGGCATGGGTAAATGACTGCCTTCAATCATCATTCACCAAGATTGAAGAATTATGTACTGGAGCTGTTTATTGTCAATTCATGGACATGCTATTCCCTGGAAGTGTGCCATTGAAGAGAGTCAAGTTCAAGACTAACCTTGAGCATGAATATATACAGAATTTTAAAATTTTACAAGGTGGTTTCAAAAAGATGAATGTAGATAAAGTAAGTGATATAAATGTATATAGAGTTTATATTATGAATTCTATATAAAATATTTTTAATTATTTAAGAATTTCTTCAAATTCAATCATTAAGATGTTTTAATATTTGTGTAACTTTAATTTTAGTCAGGAAATATAAGATTGACAATAATACTATGAAAACTAAAAACATAATTTATATTTATGAAATTTTACTTGTTAGGAAACTTAGAAAATATAATAGTTTAATGTAGATATCAATGAAACAACATTACTTATATCAAGGTAAAGTAATGAACCAAGATATACTCTGTATGATAATATATAGAATCATGTTGCTTCACTGAAAAGTGTTATACAAAGTGCAATAAGCATAAAATTATAATTAAATTTATTATTATGAAAATGGTTCAGGTAATACCAGTGGACAAATTGGTAAAAGGCCGCTTTCAAGATAATTTTGAATTTCTACAATGGTTCAAGAAATTCTTTGATGCAAATTATGATGGCCGCGAGTATGATGCTTATGAAGCACGTGGTTGTATACCATTGGGTTCTGGTGTTGATGGAACTCATAATTTATCAAATCCTCAATTGGTACCTTTACCACCTCAATCAAAACAGACGCAAATGCAGCAAAAGCATACACAACAACGTAACATTACCCCTCGCCAACAGGGT
The DNA here is from genome assembly GCF_048593485.1 of Apis florea. Classification (NCBI taxonomy): domain Eukaryota; kingdom Metazoa; phylum Arthropoda; class Insecta; order Hymenoptera; family Apidae; genus Apis; species Apis florea. Next base: position 5,332,769 of record NW_028256416.1, on the reverse strand, counting down.
ACAATAATATGATGTGTCAATTTAATAATGTTGCTTTTTGCATGTAATATATTTTTATCTATACAGTTTGAAAAATTATGTAATTAAATGCTGCATCAAAATTTATTATGATCATATGTAATTGCACTTATAAAGTATCTAATGTATATTAATAGTAGAAAGCACCATTTGCTTTTGCAATTTTAATCACATAAAAATTTATAATTATGCAAATTGAAATTATTTATAGCACAATATATTTTTATATACTATTTAATCATTTTAGAAATAAACAAATATTTATTTTTTCATTATGTTTATTTTTGCAATAGTAATTATTACATATAATTTAAATATAAACAGCATGTTGTTTATTTTCATCAACATATAAATACAATTTTTAAGATAGTTATTTACTGTAGTAGTAGAATGGTATCATGACTGTTATTTTTAACAATCTATAAATACATTCAAGTGGGGGGTAACAGATTGTCTTAGGAGAATAGAACAAGCTGGATTTTCTTTAATCTTCATTATATCAATTGTAGGAAGCACAAGCTTTGTTTATATACAATATACAATATGATATGGAATTTAGAATTTTACTAAAATTTACATTAAATTTACATTATTTTTCAATTAAATTCTTAATATACATACATATTTTATATATATATATATATATTTTAATAATTTTTTATCAAATTTATAATTTAATAAAAATTCCTAAAACTCTTTGTTATTTTTTTAAATTGTTTTTAACATATTTAATTCTTTTATTTTATATTTTGAATTTTTATAAAAAATTAGGTCAGTTTTTATTTTGTTCATTTAATATATTTTGTTCCACACGCTTTTTTTTTGCAATCATTTACAGATTGTTCCAATTGATAAACTGGTGAAAGGCAGGTTCCAAGACAACTTTGAGTTTTTACAATGGTTCAAGAAATTTTTCGATGCAAACTACTCCAGAACAGAACCATACGATGCACTTGCTATGCGAGGAGGAGAGCCCATGGGTTCTGGTGGAAGTAATGCACCACATGGCACTAATACAAAACGCACTACTCCACGTGATGTAAATTCGACTAAACCAGCTGCTCGTATTGGTACATTATTTCACACAACTTTTTTTAAAATTATTGAAAATTATATCTATAAACTTAAACATAACTTAAATAATTATTTTTAAAAATAATCATAAAATTAACATTGACTTTCTTTTAATTTGCAATCAACATGATCTGCTTCAAAATAACAATTATAAATAACAAGTTAGAAATTGCTATATATAGTCAAATATTTACTTATTTTTTTCTATGCAAATTTTGTTTATTTAAACTATATATATGTAAAAGAACAATAAGCTTGTGAGTCCTAGTAATATATGAAGAAAATTTCGCTTCAGGTAAGACACATACAACGGATCTTCCCGTACCTACATTAAACGACACTCGTAATTATTATTTTTTTTTTTTTTATATATTTTTTATGCTCGTTTCTTTATTTCTTTAGATCTTTATAATTCAAGGGTTTAGAGAAGGATATCTAATAAATTTGTTAAAAAAAATTTCTTGTAAAATAATAACATAGGAAAGGTAGTTCAAAAGGAAAGGTAGTTTAAAATTGTAAAAAAAAATTTTATAATTTTAATTGTCCATTCTTTATTTAAATGTTTGAAAAATTATGTAGTCAATGCTTTCTTGTTTGCTAATTATAAGTGTTGTACATAATTGTTTTAATGCATGTTATTTTCTATTGTAAAATTGTCTTTATAAACTATTATGATTTTTATAATTAATATACATAATTACACAATTTGTAAAGATGTTTACACAGTATTATTTTAATATTAAAATATTTGCTATTAAGAGAATATAATTACTTGTGATTTGTAATATATGTAAATATATTAATTATATTTTATCTGTAGAATTATTAATAAAAAAATAAAATATTTAAAAATAATATATCAAATTTTGTATTTAGTTACCAAAGCTCCAGCTCGTCCACAAGCGAAAACAGGAGTTGGCAATCGCGGCGAAGCTGGAAAAGTTGAAGAACTCAGTGCACAAGTATACATAGGAAAATTAAACTATTGTTACATCAATAAAGATAATTTTATATCTTTATTGTATAATTTTTTTTACAGGTAATGGAATTAAAAATGTCTTTGGAAGGACTGGAAAAAGAAAGAGATTTCTACTTTGGAAAATTACGTGATATCGAAGTTATGTGCCAAGATTGTGATAACGGAGATCCTCCACCAATAGTCCAGAAAATATTAGAAGTCCTTTATGCGACAGAGGTATGCGAGAGAATTTCGATAAATTTACAATAGAAACTTCTATACTCTCGGGAAATAGGTTTCAAAATTCGAAATTTTTCATCTAACAACAATCCTTATAGGAATTTTTATTTAATTTTTTTTTTTTCATAGACACAGAGTTTTTATTATGTCTGTAATATCAAATTCCAAAACTGTATTATATTACGCTGTTATTATTATTATTATTATTATTTTTAAATTATTTAGGAAGGATTTGCACCACCGGAAGAATTGGAAGGAGATGGTCTCGCGCCCGATGACGAGGAAGAATATTAACTTTACATTTTGTACAATCATTATAAAAAGTACGACAGCAAATTGTCCAAGTGCGTTTCAGTTTGTTATCTATTTGTGAGCCAGTATCAGTACCCTTCGCATAATTGATAAGCTACTTTGTAAAGCTATTTAAACATTTTCGCCTTCATTTCGTTACAAACGTTCACCGAGAGTTCATTAAAAAGATTCGCACGTATAATTAGGATAGAAAGTACGTTAAATAATGCACTTGAATAACTTGTACTCTACGAAAAGTAATTATTAAGAATGAAAACAGAATTAGCAGTTCATATATTGTCATAGTTCTTTATCGTAATTAAAATAACGGTAGAGCTTTGAACATCGACAAATCTCAAAATACGAAGGAAAAAATGAACAAATATTTTTGGATGCAGATTACCTGACAAGTTGTCTGAATCCAGTTTGTTATACAGTAATTTTATGTTAACTATGTTCAATAATGTGTGAGTGTTTTTTTGTTTGTAAATGCATTATTGTTTTTATCGATAAATAGATGAAATCTCGTCGGTTTGTCCTTTCGTACCTTGTAGTTCTCCGAAATTATAGATTGTATGAACGCATAATCTATAGTATAACTGTTTCAAATCTGTTCCAAGTCATTGTTAACATTTATTTGTATCGATCATAAATGTAAAACGATATATGATGTATGTCGAAAACTGATTCACGAAACGCATTAAATTGAATTTCCTAAGTTTTATACATACCTTCGATTTTTTTCTTCTTTTTTAACTTAATGAAACAATACATGCATTATGTCATTATAATTATTGCAATTTGAAATTTAAACGACACAATATGAAAATATAAATAAAATATAAATAATCATCGAGAAATAATATGATTACGAATAAATGAAACGACAATGATATTCATTTCTGTTTCCACTGTATTTTGGAGATGCGAAAAATTGTTCGATTTGAACATTGGATTTTGAATCAATGCACCTGATTCATTTTTGCAAAGATAGTAATTTATTTCACGCGAGTATATACGCGAACATTTTCGTATCTCCATGATCCGTCTTTCAGAACGAGAATGGCCTTAAAAAGCAGCGATAAACTTGAGATTACAGAAGAAATACTCGAATTATTTAGAGAGCAAACGCAAAGTGTATCTCTCAAAGTAATACGACATAATTGATAAAAAATTACGTTGCAAGCGCAAAGAAACGCTTAGCTTTTGAACAGACAACAAGTGAAAACAAGTAAAAAAATAAATGAATAAACAAATAGATAAAAATGAAGAAAAACTAACGAAGAAAATTTATAAAATTGTATGATCGAAGTATGAGTGAGAGATAACGAGCGAAAGAATTAAAAATCAAGCAAGCAAAAGTAAGCAAAATTATACATATATTATTTGCTAAATTTGCGATATAGCTTGGCACGAGTGTATTTAAAAAAAAACATAGAATTTAAATTAAAAGATACAGGAACAATTTTATGTATTTGATATTTTAAATTTTCTCTTAAGGATTAATCATAGATAAGCAATGCGTCGATTATTATTGTTATTATTATTTCCATTGTATGAAATGTAATGCTCGTATTAATTATATGCAACGATTTTGAAAAAGGTACACGACGCATTTTAACTTGCGCTACGTTCATTGCTCTATGTGTGCGTTTACAGCGATCCATCGCGAGAATGTGCTTCAAAAATTTGAAATTTTTAATGATGAGGTAATAAATGTTTAATAGGATTCAATATTGCATGACTTTTTTTTTTCTTTTTTTATTTTTCAATATTCCGATTGTATGTATGACTTTTTATGAAATTTTCACATATTATTATTATTAAGAGCATAAAAAAATTGTTTATTACATAATAAGTATCGTATATTTTTCTAAAAATTTTTGATCATCACATATATTGAGAATACATTTGAGTCAATTTGTGATGTTTCAAATTTTGTATTATTATATTATAATATGTATAGATTTATGTGTTTTTAATTTATTGCAATTAACTGTTTATTCATGTTACATTTCAGTTAAAGATTTACCATTTTTTGCTACGATTTTATAAGGCTGATTTTAACGTTTATAATATTGATCTTTAAAGAAATATAAAGAAATGAGAATATTTTGTAAAGTGAATAAAGAATCCATGTAAAAGAAATATAAATACGATGCAAAAAAACTTTTTTTTTTAAAAAAAAACTCAACAAAAAACACTTTGAGATAATTTTTTATCGTTATCTTTGGATTTTCTTGAATATCACCGTGAAAAATGAAAATTCGTAGGTATTAATAACAGAATTATAATAAATAAAATATAAAAGATATTAATTACTCTTTTCCCTCAGGTATCCTTCATTAATGATTACAATTAAGAGTTTTCACGTATCATATTTTAAAATTACACATATATAAATATATAATTTGACGAAACGAGTTCATTCAGAAAGTTATCAATTCAAGAGATTACTTCTGTATTCCTATCTTTACTTTCTTCGATATATATTTTAATATTAATTCGATTAAAAGAATTTCTTGATAAATTGAAAAGTACCATCTATAACAGAAATGTATGTACAAATGAATTCGTCTCATAAAATTTTCATTAAACTCTTTTTCCTTTTCCAGATGCTCTCACATTTCCAATTTAAAACGAATCATCATACATCCTTCTGTTCAAGAACAATTCTAACCACGCATCCATAAAATCCTTTTCCAATCACAAACCCATTATTAAGAAAATTCATACGCGATCTTCAATCTCTTCCAACATCCATCCCAACTGTTCCTCAACCTACGCACGGATCAACCACCATCGTTTCGTCCATTCACATTGCATCAGAACACCAACATCGGTACCGAAACAACCGAGCTTCGTTCATTTCGTGCAAATCCACGAAAACGGCGGAAACAGGCGAATTCTTTGGCCTGAGCGTGCGTGATCACGAAGAAGATACGACTCGGGCCAAAGGTTCCGGCGGATGACGATCCTCCATCGTGAATAGAGTTCCAGTGGATCGTCGTCCGCGGTGGATCGTGCGTGGATCGCGACCGTTTCTCCTCGCGTGAAAAGAGGAAGGAAGATCGGCCATAAGGAGGCGGGTGACGTGGAAAGGGGTGAAGGAAGAGCTCCTGTGAGGAATCATCCGGCGTTCGATCGCCGCCATTTTTGAAGCAGGTAAGATTCGCTACAGTATACATATATATATACTTTTGTTGGAAACTCGATAAGTTTTGCTTGATTTGTCGTTCTGTTCGATTTTCTCGCGGTTACGGCAGGAAGTGAGAACCTTGAGGTTACGTAAGAACGGTTTTTTATGAAAATGATCTGCGGTCATCTTGTTGGTGATCCAAGTCGATGGCGTGCGCCAGTCGCGAGTCGATCGCCTTTCAACCCTCGTTTGCGAGGATGATGGATTGAAGTGACTTTGATCGAATGGGATTATAAAGTTCGATATTAATGTTGATTAATAGATATGTTTATCGTTGAGGTAAAATTTATTTTGAACCTTTTGACGAGATTGGAAGAATAATTTTTTTTCTTTTTTAATAATGACAATTTAATGTATTTATTAAGTTTTGAACTTGATTAGGATCCAGAGTAAAGGATAAGTTTTGTCTTACGTTTTGACGAAAATAATCGTAGCTATTTATCTTTTTTCCTTTTTCTTTATTTTTTAATTTTAAGAATTAGTTAAGAATGATTTCATATTGAATTGTTGTTTAATTCATTTTTTTATTCGATACTGTCTAATTTCTCGTGTGGATAAAAATTGCTTTAAGAATTCGAGAAATTACTCGATTCTAATCGTGTTTTTCTTTCTTTTTTTATCGTTTCTTGTTACAAAAATTAATCGTATTACCAAATTTGATGTTGATCGTTTCTAACGACAAAGAGATTTTTAAATAAATTTTTTTCATCTTTTTCATGCCAACATTTAAAATAATTGAAGATAATATTTTTACAATATCGAATTTTAATAATAATCAATGTAAATGATTTCTTTTATATGATTCAAATGATTATATCAATAAATGATTTATGTATTTCATTTTTCAAATAGAGAGAATTTCGAATTCGTATGATTCGTTTCGATTTGGTAACCGTTTAATGTATTCTGTCCTCGACGACCTAAACAACAGAAAAACGGGATTCTGAGAGGCTTCCTTGTGTAGTCGCTTGGCGAACAGCGTTGATGGAAGTTACTTTGCCTCATGATTTATCGCTTGGTGAGTTTCCTTACCATTTTCACATATATGTTTTAAATTTAATCATTAACTATTTGTCGATCTATAAATAGTATTTATATGTAAAGAAAATATGAAAAATTTCGAAGAGATAACGTCGAATTTTTTTTTTTTTTTTTGATAGTCTATAAAATTATTATTCAAACGAAAGATAAATAAGATAAATATGTTCTTATGAATTTTGAAACGTCATAAATGAAATAATTTTTAAATAACTATTTTCTCTAGTAGTTAGAAATAATAAATTAATAAATTTTGAATTACAAGATCGAAAGAATCTATATTTATCTGTGATTGAACTATTGTTTATGTTTATATTTATGTTTATCATTTAGATTTACATACCCCTAATTGCTTTAATTATATTATTATTATTATTATTAGTAAATAATTGCTTTGTATTTTATCTTTCCATTAAATATGTTTCTAGAATTAATAGGAAAGCAATGAATTACAAAAACGATAACTATATAATGGTAAAATAATAATTTTTATCAATTAATAATAGATTTTCGTTTCAATAATAAATACAAACTATGAAAAATAATAAATATTGTGTAGAATATTGTCCTACAATGTAATTAATATATAACGTAATTTATATATTGGTTTCTTATAAAACGTATGTAGACTTAAAGTTTATACAAAAAAAAAAAAAAAAAATCATTATACAGTAATATAAAAGGTCATATATACATATCTATAATGTTTAATATAATATGTGCATGTATTATAAATATTGAAATTTCTATAAAGTTCATCGGATAATAAATTTTTAATTGAAAAAAGAAATGAAGAAATCAATGGATCTCTATGTAAATTGGATAGATTATGCATTATTACCATAATCACTAAAATATTCAATTTAATAATATAAAAAAATTCTCAAAATTCTTTTTTTTTCAATTGTAAGAATCAATAATTGAATAATGATGCACACACAAATTAATGATTAATTAAATAAAAAAATTAATAGTGTGGATTGATAATGAAAATAATAAGAATTATTTAACAATAATAATAATAATAATAATGGAGTAATAAAAAAATAATAAAATTATATAACAATATCCAAGCACGATATCGAATATCGTATATTTCCTCTTTCGAAGCTCTCATTTTTCTGCCTTTTTTTCTTAATAATCCGAAGAAATAATCGTTTGCCTACCCTCGTAACTCTCGTTATCGAATTATTTTTTTCATTACATTTTTCTGAACATTTTTATTTCACGTTCTCGTTATGGGAATTTCGTCGTACAATGGCGGATAGCAGCAGGTCATGCCTTCTCGATAGCAAAATTATCGTTTCCTTTATTGTTTATTTATTGAGGCTTCGATGAGAAAAATTTCACATAGCCATAATAATGTATCAGTATCGAAAAATTCCAACAGAAAGCAAATCATATTGGATCATTAAGAAAAAAAACTAATCTCTATTCCAAGATTATCCCCTCGATTTTATATAATCATGAAATATATTTTTGTTTATATAAATTTTCGATTTGCAATTTTATTTTCAGTCAATTTTCATGTTAAATCTTAGGTTTTATTATAATTATTGAAAGGAATTTAAAGCATTTATTCAATATTTTTCATTTCTTCGTTACTATTTCTTCTATTTAAGTTTCATAATTTTATAAAATTTGGAAAAATTATAATAAAATGTATTTATTAGGATTAAAAGTTTATTAGTTATAATCTTTTATAATTTTTTATAATATCACCGTGTGATAATTATTAGATCTTAGTTTTCAAATTAACCTTGAGTAGTAAGTAAAATTAGAAATTAAATCATAGAAAGAAAATAATAATTAAGATTAAATATTAACATTAAGTGTTAATCTCAATATTTCTATTTAAAATAGTTTATAATTATTTTAAAAAATTATTCATTGAAGTTTAATGAATCATTGTTAAAAAAAAAAAAGAATACTTCTAAGAATTTTCAGGAAAATCTAATATTTACTTGAAAATTATATATACTTGAATATTATACATACAATAATATAGACCTAACTCATTACTTCTATTATATTATATTTGTAATACTTGTATTGTATTATATTTTGACATTTCAGTTGCCCTCTTCGATCTAAATTCTAAATAAACATATTTAAATTATAACAAAAGAAATAACAATATCGGTATTATGTCAGTTAACGAATTAATATTTTTAATATTTATATTTTTTGGATGGATTTCATTATAAATTTTCTACTATAAAAACGTCGTGAATTTTCGCGACGAAAAATAAATTAGATTAAAATCTATTCTATTACCAAGCGAAATGACAAAGGATTCCCTTTTATTTCTCACCACGAGAATATCGAATCTTCCAAAAATTTTGTCCCCTAAAAAGCTTTCCTTTTACAAAAAAGGAGAAAAATTCTACGATAAAAATAAATTATATTAAAATTTGCTTTATTATTGAACAAATGACAAAGGATTTTCAACAAAGTCAATCGAATTTCCCGGAAAACTTTTTCGTTATTAAACAGGATCGTAAAAGAAAGAGGAAAAATAAATTATATTAAAATCTATTTCATTACTGAATAAACGACAAAGGGTTGGTTTTTCTTTTTTTTTTAATTTCTCACTACGAAATATCGAATCTTCCAACAGGCACACTCATGATTGCCTGTGAGCTCTTTTCGCGATAATGTGAGGTCATGCCTTCCAGATAGCGAATTATCATCGTTGCATTTCTTATTGTTTATTTATTACCGTCTCATTATGGTTTAATGAAAGAGGATTTCATCCACGTGAACCCGTCCACACCGTTCCAGAAACAAAGTCGAAAATGTTATTAGTGATTCCGTGTTATGGGAAAATATGTCTCCGCTGCGAAAGTTTAAGGCAAAAGTATAAATCGTTCTATTAATTCTTTCGCAATCTTGGTACACAACGAGATCTATATTTTGCAGACTCTGTTTAACAAAATGTTTTAACATCGTGTTTTTTTAATGGCGCCTCGTTCATTAAGTGGCGATAATTTCGAGATAACTTGAAAATTGTGTGTTTATTGTGCTTTCAAATGATCGAATTATTGTGAATATTTCGAAATTATCGAGTTGTTTGAACAAGAGTGGAATTGAAAATGTATAATTTACGACTTATTTCTTTGTCCATGATAATTATTTGATCACTTGCTATATTTTATTTTGCACATGGATAGATACGTATTTGTCGAATGCGTGCATATATGCATAATAAGATACAATATAGGATATGCAGAGAAAAGATTTACTGAAATAAAAAAAAAAAAAAAAAAAAAAAAGATGTAAAACTAAAAGGCACAAAATGAAAGATATAAGATAATGTATGAGTTAAGAAGTTAAAAATAATATATCGTGGCTCTAAAATTAATAGATATTCATTGCTGAGGAATAAATTAAAAAAAATTGTAGTTTCCAAGAGATTTAGAGAATGAGTCAAATGTCAAATAATTATTAAAAGAAAAGAAATGCTACGTGTGTTTGATGAAGTAAATTTTTACTAATTGTTTAACATTCCTCCGCATAAATTAACATAGTAGTGTTGGCAATGAGTGTTTGACATTGTGTATAACATGTTAGATAAGAACATTGTGCAAGTCATTTTATACAATGAAAACTGAAAATTTCTACGCTTCGATTCTTCTTTTAAAATTAAGATTTAAAATTTTATCCAATAACGAATTTTATACGATTTTCAGATCAAATTTAGCCATGGAGAATGAAAGAAATTCGGTAGCTGTAAGTAATGGACATCATTATATGTTCGATACATTTAAACAGAAAGAAGTGAAAAAAAAAAGCGAAGAAAATAATTTAATTCCTTATTTCCTGCAGACAACATCCAGGAGAGAATCAGAAGGAATTACAGGATGGATAGAATCCGTGATTATGACCGTGTCGCAGACTTCCATAGGCCAGGCATTGTTCAAATTTATCGACTCGTTTTTGTGGGTCGTGGAAAAATCAACTCAATGGAGCTTACCGGCTCATGAAATCGCGGCTGGTACGTTTGAACAATTTTTAAAAATTATTTCACTCGTTAATAATCTAATAACAATAAATCACGAAATCATTTGAATTAATTTTTAACCATTTGATTAAAAATTCGAAGATTAATTCGTTTGATTTAAATTTAATTTAATTTGGATTTTTTGATGGTGAATAACAGAGGAGAATGGTAAAGTATTTGGGAGAATAGAGCTCGTGAGACCTTTGCCATGGCTTCTCTTTCTGCCAGGATTAGTGATACTTCGAATCATCAGATGTGGGCTCAACGTGGGTGCTTTTATTTTGGGCTATCCACGAATACGACCAAGTGGAATGGTAAGCTACGTTATTTCTTATATTTCAATATCGATTAAAATATTTTAATTAAATCACAAACTTTTTAATACTCTTTTAGATTCAACGATAGATTATTGCAAAGTGTTTTAAATTTTATTTTTTATTTTATCAAAAAATATTATATTTTGATTCTATTTTTGTATATATGTATATATGTTGTACGAATGGTGTCGAAAGTAAAAGATTTGTTTAAATAAAATTTGATATATATGTATATACATAAAAAAAAAAAAAATATCTGTTCCAGGTAAAATTCGTGCAAAAAACTCGCAGACGATTAAGAGCGATAAACGTAAAAGCAGTAAAAGCGAGGCGCAGAATAACATGTGCCAAGGTAAATCGACTATTTGTAATTCTAATTGCATGTATTTTTATATATCTCTTTATTAATATTTGTTTTTCCCATGTCTCACGTAGTATTTGCAAAGAATTTTATATACACGTATTTTAAAAAATTGTATTCCTTGTAACTACTTATTATTATAAATAATTATTATTGAAATTAGCATTAGGTAAATTTTTATTTTAATCGCATATTTGCATGCTTTTTAACAGTGCTGCTATACTCTTTCGTTGAGTTGTGTTGCGATTCAACGATCTTCAATTCACTTGAAATTCATTAAAATGAAATTTAATCGAATCAATCAATTAATGTTCCATTTAAAATTCATACCAGACAGCGAATCAATCTGTCGGATTGGCAAAAAAAGGAAGAGAAAAGAAGGTAATTTTTTAAAGCGCAGAAAATAAAGAAAATTTATTTCATAACAAATAAAATGTATAACAAAAAATTTTAAATTAATTTCTTTTCACAATATAAAAATATAACAGTCGAGACTAATTAAAATAATGAAGAAGAATGAAGAATGCCTTAATCCCGGGTTCTATTGTTATCTAATGCATGATATTTAATAATTTTCAAGTATTTTAAAGATTTAATAATCGATATTATTCACACGTAGAGCTCAATGAAAGAGTAGACGCTTTTTTTCAACTCGGTTAGCCTTTAGACACATAATTAAAATTAGCACGATAATAGTCTCGGTGATGGATATAGGACAAGAGGTTGACGATGATCGAGGCCAAGAAGGCTCTGATCAGATCCATCAGATTGACTCTGTCGACTTTGTCTTGTTTGGATACGTCTAAATCATCCCCCTCGCCACCCCCGATGAAAATTCGTGTAGGTCAAATGGATTTCGACACGGTAATTCTTTTTAATAAACTATTTCTACGATTTATTTTTAATAAGGAATCTAATTAAGGATTCTTAACATTTCAATTTTTTTTTCTATTCGTAATTAATCCGTTCCATCTATTTATTAGTTATTTATTAGTATATTTTCAATTGCAATTAAATAGTCATTTGAAGATTATTAATCATGTGTACAATCATTCCTGTTTGTCTTCAATTATCCAAGCAATTCATTTTAATGTAATTCTTCATAATTGTGTGCGTAAAGAAAAAAAAAAACGTACAACTCAAATGTATGTAATTTTCAATGTTTCTATTAACACAAATTAACGATACTTTAACAATTATCATTGTCAATTATTATTATTCATATTGAATGAAATTTACTTACTCAAGTTTTAAATGAAATCGCAGATAGCAACACCAGAAGAGAAGTCGACCACGGAATCTGTCGGCAGCCCTGTACTCCACGAAATGAAACGCAAATTCTCCCAGATATTAGACGATGAAAGTTCCGATGGCTCGGATAACGAGACACTTCGTACAAAACTCGAGAGACTAGCAATGGAGAACAGCACGGACGATTCTGATTTCAACGTGAGTAATATTATAAGATTAATTTTTAAAATTCAAAATTATAGACTCGTGCTTGCATCTTTCTCTCTGAAACGTAAGTTTGTCATCAAAGTTGAAGGAAAATATTGAATTGAGTACTCGGGCGTGAGAATTTTCTTTCTTCAAAGAAAATATGCGATTCGACGATTTTTCCAGATTGCCGAATGTTCAATAGAATCGAGCACAGGGAGCAGCGAAAACGATCCGGACAAGGAGATATCATTTAACGAGACGGCCGAGATCCAGAGGGAAGCTTGCAAATTCTTGAAGGATGATACGTACCAGCTAATGTCTCTGGTAAAATTAATATACGTAATAATCATGTTTTCGTTATGTCTTTCGTGTTTAATGTGGATATGAAATGTCTGTGAAGAAATTTTAAAAATTGACTCCGATTGCTCTAATTCTTTTTTCTTTTTTTTTTTTTTATTTTATGTAACTATGTAATAATGATTTTAATTAGATGATGTGATCTAGAACATTTTTATTAAATTTAAATAGAGTCTTAATATAGAATAAAGTTTATCAACAAATAAACGATATTGATAATATTGAAAAATCTTAGAAAATTTCATAAAATTTGAATTTTGACCAAAATCCTTTAAAAATAATTTCATTTCTTTCTAGAAATTTAAATATTTTCTTCTTGTGGATGTATAAATAAATTTTTTTTAAAGTAATTGAAGTAGTTTGAGTAGAAAAAAAAAAGCAAGAAATTAAAAAGAAAAAAAATACAGAACAAAAATTTGCGATTTGCGATGAAACTTACGCCATAAATTTATGATTCGAATTTTCGCATGATTCTTGTAATAAATATATGCAATTAGAAATGGAAGAAAAAAAACTTTGTAAACTTTTTACGTCAATAACTCTGGAAAATGATAGAGATAAATTCATATGCGTAGTTGATCATGCATATAAATATATACGTAATTTGATATACGTAATTTTTACGTACGTTAATTTAAAATTATTGCATGTAATTATCTTATCAGGAGGAAAAGCATAGATCATTAATAAAATATAAATAAATATTTTTCATCGATGTTTGAATTTAATCTTAAATAACAAAATTCGAAATCTGTTTGTTAATATAAACAATTCTTTAAAAATAGATATGTTTTGCATATTGGAAGATTGATAATAAAGAAACTGTGTGTATATAATCTATAGAATAACATTCAAATATTTTTAATAATTTTATTAAAAGCAATAAAATTTATCACATGCGAATGTATCCTATCTTTTTATCTCCGTTACCCAATACAACAAACAAGTAAAAATCTTAATTCGTTAATTAATCTTAATTTACAAAATACTGATATATTTATTTTCGACCTAGTTTTTCAAGATTGTACCACCACAATTAAAGAACACCCATTTGCATTATCTAAAAAAAAAAAAAAAATTATTAACAAATACATTTTTAATCATTTTGCTCTCGAGAATTATTTTTCGTCAATAAGATATGCGTCCATTGACGTACTCTCAATGAAAAATATTTTTAACAGTTTTGCATATAATTCGCTTCAATTTAATCAAAAATCCTTAAGAAAGAAGTACACAGATCACGCTGCATCCAAAAATTTCATTCTCTTCGTGATGCTCGTTAATGATCGACCATTAATTAAACTCATTAAACATTTAACAGTCTTTGCCTCTTTCTCCAACACTTTATACAATACGTGTTCTTTCTATTTAGAAATTGCAGATAGCGAAATCGATGAAGGACGAGGAAACGAAGGATGGCGCGAAACTCGAGGGCGCCATGGACAGTTCTGGTGAGTCCGTGTATTCGTCGGCAAAGGAATTCGACGAGGACTAAGAAACGACCTCGCACGAGCCACGGCCATCGGCTGGTTCACCGGAACAATCGCGATCGTTCCGATGAACCACTCTTTCGGCCGAGGCTCGATCCCGTGTCAGACAAAAATTGAATCATAAAATTGAATGATCAGAATAAAGATATATGTGACAAAGATATGTGAAATGTGTCTCGTCGACCATGTGTCTTCTCGACAGCCTTATCCTAAGATTAATTTTTATTCATTAAGAAAAATCGGAATGCACTTCCATGATGTTCCAGGATTTTTTGCTATGGATCTTTGAAGCAGTCGAAAGATCTTGGAACAACAGAAATTGTATATGCGTTGAGAACGCAGCATCGATGCAAAATTAGTTCCAGCTTGTGTAAAGAATAGTTTGTTTGTTTGTTTGTTTGTTTGTTTGTTTGTTTGTTTCTTTCTTTCTTTCTTTCTTTCTCGTGTTCGTAATTAAGGAAGAATCTCTTAGAGAAATTGGATTTCGACAAGTTAAGTGGCAATTTGTTTGACTAAATTTTAATTTACGAAGTCAATTAAACGTAGTTTAAATGTGCAACGTTGATCGAATTGGATTTGAATAAAAGATTCAAATCTAACAGATTTTTGTTCTTTTTAGAATCCGCGGTGGCAAAGGCGAGCAGTGTGACCAAAGACTTCATCAATGGAGAAATAAATTCTGCATTGCAACAATCGTCCACAGGTATTTCAATTAAGATAAAATTTTATTCATTTTTGTGTCAAACGATCTAAACTATATGCAATCAATTCGAATCGAAGCAAGAAATCATCATAATCCAGTACCCATCTTCAAACCAACTCGATGAAAATTTAATCCTGAACATAACCACTGTATAATATCGACAAAATATTAATCGCAACTATTAAAAAAATTAAATAAACCTGACATCGTATCGACAATTTCAGAACCAAGCTCAGCGCCAGAAGATACCGAAGAGAAGAAAACTTCGACCCCCCCTACAACAGAAGCTTGCACCTTATCGAAA
The DNA here is from genome assembly GCF_048593485.1 of Apis florea. Taxonomy (NCBI): domain Eukaryota; kingdom Metazoa; phylum Arthropoda; class Insecta; order Hymenoptera; family Apidae; genus Apis; species Apis florea. The sequence continues at coordinate 5,316,976 of NW_028256416.1, read as the reverse complement.
TCCGATAGCTCTCCCTCGAAGGAGAACTCCTCAGAAGTCTGCGCGTCGCCAAAATCTCGTAGCTCCCCCTCAAAAGGGAATTCCTCAGAAGTTTCCACGTCACCGAAGACTCGTAGCTCTCCCTCGAAAGAGAGTCCCTCGAAAACTCAAACTCAAACAGAGACAAATCAAACGAAATCTCGTGATTCTCCTTCGAAAGAGAGTTGTTCAGAAACATCAGAAGCGAGCACACTATCGAAATCTCGTAATTCCCCTTCGAAAGAGAGTTGTTCAGAAGCATCAGAAGCGAGCACACTATCGAAATCTCGTGATTCTCCTTTGAAGGAGAGTTGTTCAGAAACATCAGAAGCGAGCACACTATCGAAATCTCGTAATTCCCCTTCGAAAGAGAGTTGTTCAGAAGCATCAGAAGCGAGCACACTATCGAAATCTCGTAATTCTCCTTCGAAAGAGAGTCCCTCGAAAGCTCAAACAGAGACAAGCACGAAATCTCGTAACTCCCCTTCGAAAGAGAGTTGTTCAGAAACATCAGAGGCAGGCACACTATCGAAATCTCGTAACTCCCCTTCGAAAGAGAGTTGTTCAGAAACATCAGAGGCAGGCACACTGCCGAAATCTCGTAACTCTCCTTCGAAAGAGGAGACACGGGCGTCAGAAGCTTCCGCGTTATCGAGAACTCGTAGATCTCCTTCAAAAGAGAGTTATTCAGCCGTACAAGGGAAATCTTATTACAAGTCCAAAAAATATGGCCGCAATAAACCTACATGGACCGAACAGTGAACACAGATGGAGACGCTGTTCCCTCTTAAAAGTTCCTTCACTGTGATTTTCATTAATACACTTAAGCCACAAGATGCTTGTGGCTTATTTTTTATTATTTATTCGATTAATAATTGAAATTAGAAAAGGTATCGCGAAATCGTTCCATCGCGATGATTAATAATTTGTACGATAAAAAGAAGACGAAGAATTTTTTCACGAAAAATATCAAAAAACTTTTCTAATCTCCGGTTTTCATCGAAGCAAGTTCGTTGTAATTTACGTTGTTCGTTTTGTTTTTTTACTGAATAATTGTAATGAAACAAGCTGAATAAATAACATATTTGTTTTACAAAAAGGAAAAAAAAAATAAAGAAAAACATTTTGCAGCAACTTCCAAATACACGTATTCCAAACATGCTCGAAATAATAATACAACAATACGTACGCAAAATAAATTCAATTTCATTAAATTCAAATTCAAACTTGTTCCTCATCGATCGATGCACAATTCGATTAATCATTGAGATGAAAAGGAGAGAGATCGTTGCATAAAAATTTCTCGAAAACGATCAGAACATTCCGTTCTAATCTCCAGTTTCTATCACGAAGTAAGTCCATCGATGGCATTATCCATTGCGGGCGGATTCATTTTGAAAAAAGAAAAGAAAAAAAAAAATGAAAGCTTCGTTTTTCGAATCGAAATATTGTCATTAGCGCGATGAAAAAAATGGCAGATAATGGGAGATAATGGTCGAACGATGGGGCGGAGGAGAGTTTTTGGCCACTTGTGAAATATTGAGCAAAAAGTCTGATCTATTAAGCCTCGGTGTAAACTTCCACGACCGTTGCTCAAAGTACGGGCCACGTTATCGTTTTCACACTCTCGGTCGTGAGATAATTGGCATACAATTGCAATGTTTCGTATGCGATTGTGTGTTACAAAAATAACCAGCCAGAAGAAGGAAAGTTCGAGCTATTTTTGTAGACAGTGATGATTAATAATTAGGGGGGGAGGGGGAGAAATAGTAATTGAAAAATAGAATAGAATAGAATTTAAGAAAGGTTTAAACAAGATTTGTAGATCAAAAAAAAAAAAAAAAGTACAGATATCAGAAGCTTTTTCGTTATCCTATTACATTAAATATTTATTGAATTTGTTACTGATCATAGATTCAAGGAAAATTACAATGTATTATAAATTTTTCTTCGGTTTTTCTCTAAAATAATTTTCTGTTTATAAACAATTGCTACGCAAGATAGATGCTAATTTTCTTTTCTTAAGAAGATTTTATAAGAAAGAAAAATTGTATCCATTTAAAAATCATTATTCTCCAAAATTACAATTTATATTTCCCATGAAAACAATTTCTCTTCGAATAATTGGAAAATAATAAAAAAAAAAAAAAATTCGAAAAGAACGATACTTTTTTTCTATACCATCGTTCTTTTATCATTCTCTGATTCCGATCGTCTCGATCGCGAAAATTCGACAAACGTCATCCCGCAATTAATATTTCTATCTCGTCGCACAAATACATCGAATCGTTATCGCGAAACGTTTTAATTTATTTTACGTGAATATATTATTTAATCTAACGTCTTCGTATTTACGAAATCTTCGACTTAAACGAATTTAAACTTTTTTTGTAATTGGCTCGATGCAAAATAGATTTAAAAATAATCTCGTGACATTTCAGATTGCACAAATTTGATAAATTTTGATGAGTATTCGTTGACAAGTGTCTAAAATATGATTATATTTTACGAGAAATTGAAGAATAAAATCAAATATCGGATGGACTAACGATGAAAAAGAAGTAAAAATTGAATGATAAAATTTTCTTTATTTTAAAATCGGAAATTAGAGGAAATGATAACGATTTTTTTTCTTTAATGAGATATTTTTGCGAATTATGCATAATTATTATTATTTATTTAAGAAATGTTTATTTATCAACTTACCATCGATATAGACAAGTAAAATATTTTTAAAGTCATCATCTTGCTTAATACACATTACATTTTCACCGAATCTCTATTAATAACTGTCATGAATTTCTAGATTATAGATTAAAGTAAAAAAAAGAAAAAAGAAAGAAAAAAAGAAAAGAAAAAAATCGTAATCAATTAAAAGATATAAAGGCATATAATAGTAATGATATATCTTCCTTTTTATGATCAAACAAATTTTTAATTACAATTCTTATCGCGATTTAGCAGCAGCCATTTTGAATGCTCGCTTATCTTAAAACACCCTGTATATTACAATTTAACCGAAGTTCGACCTTTGCCATGTTTTTTTTACACTTTTACAAATTTTTTGCAAATATAAAAAAAACACACGTACACACACAACACTCTTACAATTTATTTAAATCGAATCAATGAACATTTAAACACGTAAAAGAAACGCGTAATCCTTCAATTAAATCCTTCAAATGTGCAATGAAATTACACGTGTGATAAAATATGTAAAAAAAAAAAAAAAAATACGAATATAACAAAAAAGAATTTTAAAAATAAAATTTCTTCTGTAAAAATTTTCAATAGTTTCAATCTCAGACACAAGGATCGCGTACTCTCAACATTCAATAGCCAATAAATCTTAACGAGTACTGCATTTCGAAGCGTTGGATGGAATGGATATAAATTATTGTACATAAATTTTGTGCAATAATATAGCCGATCGAGACATTATTATATTGGTCATAATATTAATAACACAGATACGGAGCGTTCATTCTTGCGAAAAAAAAAATATCCCTTATCGTCAATCACGATAAGTTGAGATTACGGCCCATATGTCGTGCATGTGCTCGATGGACAGATAAGTGCGTTACACTGTCCTAGAAAATGAACGGAAGAAAGCTCGTGACGTGATGCCGTTCTGCCGATCGTGTTTGTCGGTCACCAAGAATCCCACAAATTAGCCGTGATAAAGAAACACGAATTGCAGTGACCACACGTTACATTTCAAACGAAAACACAAATGTATATTTTTCTTTTTTTTTTTTTTTATTATCTTTGAATTTAAAATATAATTTGGATCTTCTCGAATTACTATGTGAAATTAAAAAAAAAAAAAAAAAAAAGAAATTATCTAATTATTTTAATTAATTTCGAGTTTTTCGAGACGAAATTTATACTTTCCTCGTACTCTTGGAAATTGTATCGAATTTATTGAAAGAAAGTTTTCATAATTGTTTATATTCTTGATGCTTTAGTTTAATTTAAGGGATGTGTTTGAGTTGAGAGTATGGAACGAACAAAGATGAGTAATTTATACTTTTTTTTTCGTACGCGTTGAAATAATTTTGAAAATTCGTAGTTCGGATAAATTGATTATTATCGAGAGATTGGATCACATATTTTTGGATTGGAAATCATCGGATCAAATAAGATGTCTCTCTTTTTCAATTATTTCGTATTAAACGATACGTACCGAATCTTTTAGATATCAAGTACTATCATAATCATGAAATCAACAAATGTTGGACTTATCTTTTTTTCTTTATTTGTAATTCCAGTTCTGCTATCGTGTACAATAGTGAATTCTAACATCTCGCAACAAAATTTTAAGTACTTCTGAAAACTATTTAATCTTAAAATATTTGTACGCTTTTCGTTTACATTGGTATATCTATACATTCTTTGGCTGTAACATTCATTTAAACAATAATTCTTGCATCGTAATATCAATACTGTCATCTAATATTGTTCTCCAACATATTCGACATAACACGAAATGATCATTTCACGATCTTTTTCGAATTAAAAACTTCAAATTTCCTTTCTCTCTTCTAATCATCATCGTAATTTTACACAAAAATAAAATTTTAAAAAATATTTCTATATAAATAAATCCTACATTACGAATATCCAATAATTTTCACTATAATCACAACGTTGCCATCCACTCTCACGATTCTCGAGAATAATTCAAATCGTACGAAATTTTGAATTACTCATATCGAAAATATTCAATTCTCGAACCATTCGTTTCGTTCATCGAAAATTTCGGGGGGATCGTTCGACATTTCATCGAAACGAGTGTTTTATCCACGCCAAAAGAAACGATTGCTCAACAAACAAAGAATTTTTCGCGATCGAAGGGATAATCGTGATAACCGTGTGTCGTCTAGTCTCCATAGAGATAGATCTTTTTAAATGTCAGGGGCAAGGAATACTCAGATAACTAATTGTTTCTACTCGACTCGACTGCCGTTTGGTTCTACCTCACAATTTGTTAATGACAAGAGACCCTCGAGGTGAAGTATCCAGGCTTAACCGACAAGTGCTACCGAACAGAGGCTGCTACGAGTGCACTGATAAACGTTTCCTTCCCGTGTTTGGATTTATGCATACTCGACAGTCGAAGAATTTATTTGGAGGATTTCGAAAAGATTCACCCGATGCAAAGATTTATCATTGATCTGTCGAATATCAATATCGAAGAAACAAAAGAGACAAGGAAATTTCCAAATTTAATAACAGTAGACATTTATTTTATCTATTACATTTTATTTCGTTAAAATAGATACACTCGTAATAGAACTTCTGAATTGAATTCTTTCATCGTAACGTGCGAATATTAAAAATATTCTCACAAACGAAATTTCATGAAAATTGATTCAGACATTGAAATATTATCGAGCTTTGAACAGGAATTAAGTTATACATAGCAAGTCGAAAAAGATCTATAGTAATACTACGAAATAATGACGACGTGTAAAAATATACTCGCACGTATATCTATTGGGATCTTTTTCGTGTCAGGCTAGCATAGAAACACAGATCACTACCATTGGTCCGAGATATCGTGAAACCGTCACACGTGAAAGATACGACGACAATCTATTATACGTATTTCTTTTTCTTTCCTACATCAATATTTTTCTATTTCGCGACGACATCTCTCTCTCCCTCTGTCTCTCTCTCTTTTCGATGACAACGATAAACATCTTACTCTTCGTAACTTGTTCTTTCAAAAAATACTATCTTGTTGTAAAGTACCACGTTTATTCTTACCAATTATCCAAGATTGATTTCTATTGATATGTATATACTATGCTTTTAAGCTTTATTTTTTTATAGCTTTGAATGTATTTAATCGACGATGTTGGATCACAAATTGGATCCAACAATTATTCGGAGCAATTATTTAATCCAAAATCTAAAGATTGCCTAGTAAAATATTCGTATATACAATTTCTGAAAGAGCAAGTGAAATAAACCAATTAAATGTGATTACAGAAAAGAAACAGTTTACAAAAAAGCAAAGATGGAAAATCGAGTAGATAGCTCGAAGGAATATTTATAAAAGTGTAATAAATGAATTAATAAAATTTTTCTTGGCGTATCGAACCAATGGAGAGCCCGATATCATTTGGACCTTTCTGACGTTACGGTAGTCAAACTAATCTATATAGGGTGTTATCGAACAGATAACGTTGCCTGAGCTCCTATCTGGTAGCCATATTTTCGATACAATATATAGGTGATCGATATATCCAGGTATAGTTCTCAGTGATTGAGAGTACCTATTGCGGTTTACCTCGAGAGCTGAAAGAATTTCGAAAAATTCTCGTTTCGCCCGCGTGTCTCGCCTGTGATCTATACTTTCCTCTTTCATCGAAAAAAAAAAAAAGAAAAAAAAGATCGATCTTTCAATCTTTCTTCGTTCTTGAGAAGAAAGAATGCCCCTCAAGTCGATCAAGTGTATGCAAGTTGTGCACAGTTGTTGATTGAAAAATCATTAAAGAACAAGCTTTGATTTGATGAAAAAAAAATTAAGAAGAACGGAAGTTTAATCGAAGAGAAAAGGGATAAACTCGAGGAAGAATCGTGAAACAAATAGGGGAAGTTTGATGGGCGAGCCAATAATATTCGAATTGACGTTTAAATGGTTCGTTGAAAAATTTGAACTTGGCTCGTAAGAAATTTTGTGTGAGAAACATCCTTTCGAATGAACTCGTCGCCAAAGATCAGTCGTTTCCGAGGTTGAACGAGAGAAGAAGAGCGGATTTCTCGCGAGGACTTTGTGGGGCTAGGACCGTTTTGGATCTAGATAATTACGCGGAGAGAAAAAAGGGAGGAGGGAGAGAGAGAGAGAGAAGAGGCAGTGACAGAGGGGAAGTGGAAAATGGCAAACGGATACGACGATTACTACGACGCACCCTGGCATCTCTTCCCTCCGGATTACGCCGAGGAGGAATACAGGTAAGGAAGGATGTTACGTGGAAATTTATTGGAACGACGAGAGGGGTTGAATTCGTTTTTCTCTTCCTATGAAATCGAGTCGAACGCAGTCGAGAAAGGAAACATTAAACGATTTTCTTATTTCGAAAGATGGAGTTGTTAACCCTTTGCCTGTAATTATAATCATAGTATCAACTCGGGGATTCATTGTTGGCTTGAGTCGAAGAAATTTAGAAGAAACGAAAATGCTTTCTTTTCGATAAGAAATATCAACTTTACTTTCGATACGATGCTTAATAAAGGAATAATACAAATTTCGGAAATGAGAAATATATATTAGCCAATATGAATTAAGTATTTTTATTAACAAAAAAAAAAAAAATAACCTAAATCCTTCAAATAATAATCCAAAAAAAGTTCCAACGTTAGAGAAATTAACCTAATCACTCCTGAATATCGCTCAATCTCCGTACATCAAGTACACATTTATAAAACCTTACGAAGCAACTTGACAAATCACATTTGATGTTACACAACACAAGATATCATCTATTTTTAATTCGATAGATAACGTTACAAAGAAATTGTAATTTCCCAACAAGAACAGACCTGTAACAAAAGATTAAACGTTAAAAAAAAAAAAAAAAAAAAGAAAGAGAGCTTCCTCCATTCACCATCATCCGATTTCACAATTTTTCCCGAATAGAATCGTTGAATTGAGCTGAAATTTCTTGGTGGAAAACCTCGATGTTACCAGGGTGCGATAATGCAACACGGTGGATCGATTAGCATATCTGATTAGCCGGATCAACGGGTGGAACCGGAAGCGAGCGAGCGTTTAAGAGCAGTCACGCATATCGGTTAGGCGAATTCTTGGGTATAGAGTGGTACGCCTTGTTACACGGGCGGGCACGCGAGAAAGGGCCCAAGTAGTAAGCGCCAACACCTGTTGGTTTCCACCATAAATACCGGATTAATCGGTAAGACGATGTGGCTGTTTTTGCATATCGAGTTCGAAACTCGTCGATCATCGTGTTGAAACGATCGATGAATTAGAGATTTGTTAGAGTCGAATTAGCGTTGATCTTGATCTCTGAAACGTTTATATTTATATTGACATATATTGATATATATTTTGCGACGGTAGAAAGTGGAAAGATAAGTCGAAGTTGGATTTTAATGTTTTTTTTTTTTTTAGATGATGGGTATTATAAAGATAGAGGATAGAGGATTCTAGCAATCTTGAATGGTTCTAGTAGATTGAAGAATAGCGTGGAGTTGTAACGAGTTGTAGAATAGTTTGGAATTCCATGAAGTAGAGAACGTTTCAGTAGTTTGAAGAGTATTTTATGATAGTGAGTTGAATAGTACTTGAGTAATCTAACGTGTTGATGTAATAACTATATCTTGGAATGTTATTTAAACCCATTCCGTGAAATCTTTCTAGATTATATTAAAATCTTAATAATTGAAATATTCAATGTATTATCTAAATCTAATTACACTCACTCTATAATAGCAAAGAAGGTTAAAGTTAAAGTTAAATTTAATATCTGAGTAATTGAAGAGTAAGTACCTATTTACTTTGAAGTAATGAGTTGTAAAATTGATTTTTGGAGTTCAAAGTTAACCAATACTTTAGTAACTTGTTATATCGAGAGATAATAATACTCGAGTTAATTCTAGTAGTTGAATACTCTTGGAATCGAGTAGAATTTTATTCTTTCGAATGAAACGTCGAATTAAGATTCAACACGAGCATCCAAGATTACATATTTTCGATAAGAACGAACGATCTTCGATCTTAATGTTAGATTCACGTCGACACGTGACCTAAATTCGCCCGATTGCCACCATTCGTTCGATGCAGGTCGATCGATACGTCCACGCGATCCACTAATTGGCTGCATTATTCTCTTTTTTTTTTCCTTTCTTTCTCTCTCTCTCTTTTATTGTTCGTCACGTCTCGTGTGATTAATGATTAGATACAACAGATGATAACACGAAACGATGCCGAGAACATCGTGGAATATTTACTGGCAGAAAATTACTCACTCAGATATTGATTTCTTAGAATATTTCGCACGAAAATTCGTTCAAAGGAAGCGCGAATAATCAGAGATCAAAAGATTAAAAATAATCAGTGGAATATTTAAGCTTTCAAACGAAATCTTCTTTTATATTCGTACTTTTAAAAAATGTTTTAATCTTATTCCTTGCAAATTTACAACTATCAACATCTGAAAAAAAAAAAAAAAGAAAAAAACAGTGCGACTCTTCAAAATTTCTCTTAAAAAGGGATAAAAGTTGTTCGTAACTTTTTTCAACTCCCACATTGCAAAGAAAATTTCCAAAAATATCCAATCTCCCTCCCTCGAAGCATTGTCACTTTGACAAATTTTGCTTGTAACGCGGTCACAAGAACGTACACACAGAGCATCGAAGAATGGAAAAAAAGTCATCGACGGGGGACCAACTTCTCGAGAGATCGAGGCTTACACGGATACAGAGAAGAATTATCTTCCACGGCCTTACCCTCCCTTCTTCTCCGGATCTGAATGGAACGAGGAAGAAGTGAATGGAGGTTACCCTTGTGCCAGCTTCGAATAACTTCTTAAACGTTTCTTAAACGTTCTCCCCGATGGTAGCTGGTCCTTAACGAGCCGTGCACAGTTTGGGTCACGTTTGGCCCCGTGGCATTCCGCTGGATAGCCTTCTCGAGGATGAAGAAAAAAAAAGAAAAAGAAAAAATAAAATAAAATAAAATAAAACTCCTCCAATGAAAGAAAAGTTCCTCGAAGGCCACCCGTCGAGCCACCTACTACTACGAGACGTACTACGTTCATTCATACGACTTCAGAACTGAACCGCTCGGTCCATTGTGATCTTTTCGTGAATGAACGTCTCCTCGCTTCTCCGCCGCCATCTTTCTTCGCCCATCGAGTTTCTTTCTCCGGTCTTTGACCAGCTCGAGGGTTCGCCAGTTCCTACGGCACGGTGCTTACAACCGGGCGGATTTTTCAAGGGTTTCGAGGAAGAGGATGGATGGATTAATGTCGTTGACAGGATGCATGTTCTTTCTACGCGATATTGGATATTTCGTGGATGGATCAAAAATTGGTGGAGGAATGATTTGATTGGAGAATAAAAGGGATTTTGATTAAACTTTTGACGAGCAAGGATTGTTGAACAGGATCTTTTTTTTTTTATTATACAATCTTTTTCTAACTCTCGGTCTTTTTCCAGCAAAGAAGATAATCAACCGTGGTATTTAATAATTTTTATGAAGTAGATGGAACAATATTTGAGTTAAGTGGATGTATGCACTAAAGTGCAAATAAAAACGAACGGTATTCCATGGCATTAGACAACACTCGAACTGGTCGAGTGCAATGGTACTCTACAATTTTTCCGATCCCCATGTAATAACAGCCACTCGAGCCGCCACTCGAGGGTGACCGTTTCGATAGTCGATTGTAAAGTGCCACTCGACGAGCATTTCGTATTTTCGCGTGTCAGAAACGGGGAGAAGGGCGACTGAGAGCGATCGAAAGAAGCTAGGTAAGATCGGAAATGTCGGTGATATTCGGAAATTTAAGAGGAAAAATCATGCGCCGGCACGTAGGGGCAATAAATAAGGACTTCTTGGCAGGAGTTCTCAGGTGTTTGGCCGACAGGTAGCGATATTGTCATGTTAATGGAGGAAATATCTGTTAAAATGGATGAACCTTCATTCAACCTGGCACGTTTCGTGGAACCTACACACCTGAATCTTTCTCAACCGATACCGAGTATCAAGTGGTCGCTCGAGAGCGCAACTGCGTCCACAAAAACTGGAATCCAGGCGTCGGTGGTGTCGGTTTATCTCCTCTTCACATTTCGAGTGTCTCGTTTTTCGATGATTCACGATCTTTTTTTCTAAGTGGAATCGAACGATTTTCGAACGAAGAAAGGAAATTTTTAATTAGTTTGGAAATGAAGTTTGAAAATGTTGGCGATTTAAGTTTGGAATATTGGAAAAAAAAGTTGACAGGTGATGATTAAAATAGATTTGAAGAATTAATAAAGAAGTTAAGTTCGAACGATGATACTTTTCAATTTATATTTTATTTCGATATTTGTTCGAATTTGTATAAATTTTTTCATCATATATTCACCTTGCGTTTAGGTCCACCGAAAGTTCCTTTTTCAACATTGAATATCGCCACCAGAAGAGTCGTAAACCATTGCCAAGCCAAGAAAAAAAAGTTTCTCCAAGGAAAACATAACCAATGTCATAACAATGGTGGTAATGGCAGGATTTTATTGCTACAGAGAGATCTAATTGCCTTACCGGTCAGCTGTTTGCTTCTCTTCATTTGTCCCAACCTCTTTGCCACTTTTCATTTTTGAAAATTGAAAAAGTAATCTCGAATTTCTTAAACGGCGAAGCATAATCTGGTCGATCGAAAAAGATCGGATTAAACCGGAAAACCGGAATGGAAAGACTCGTTTCTTCAAACAGTGGATTAACTCGAATCCCTGTGGTTCAGTTTAGTTGGCTAATCAGATTTATCTTAAAGTTCACGACACAATCTTTAAGATTGGTTAACTGGTCAGCTCGAGTTGATCAGTCAGCCTGAATGCCATTCAAAAGATAATCAGGATTTAAATACCTTCGAATACACGAGTCGATCTTCGTTTCTTTCTTCTTCTGAGATTCTCTGGCATTAGAAGAGACATCGATTTAATTTGAATCATTTAAGATAAAATGATAATCAGATCTATCAACTCGACGAAACTTCGTGAAAAATGAAATTTATAAAATTTTTTAAATGATCATTTTTAAATAATTGATAACGTGTATGAAAATTGTCAATCAAAAGTAAAAACCGAAAGCATTACTTCAACTGGACAATAATCATATCACTTACAACTAAATTATATAAATTATATTAAATTATATTAAATACAATACATCCTGAAGTATACAAATCTTGATCGACCAATCTTGAGCCACAAATCACAAAATTCAACGCAACAATCTTATTATCATTTACAATCACATCAATCCACTGTCAAAATGAAATTACATCAAATATCAACTTGAAATTCCACATCCATAGTCTCGAGAGAAATAATACAATAATTCTATTATCACTCCACTACGAACCTATCACAAAAATTACGTAGAATTATTGACCTTCATCGGAGCGAAATAAAGGGTTAAATACCCGTGGAGAAGAGAGAAAGCATTTCGAAAGCGTGGTAAAATCCGTGGTGGCCACCGCACTCGATCATCGAAGGGCCGTAATAATCCACGTCACGGTCCCCTCCGGACGATTTTCAGCGAGGAAAGCGGGAGGATCGGTAAAACAATGAGACGCAGACAAATTGGGTTGCGTGCTCGAAACAAGTTGGCACAGCTATCGCCAAACAGTCGTGGGATCCTGGCAAATGTTGCTCGATTGCCCGCCAGCTCGAACTTCTCCAGCTAGTTCTTCTCCCTTTTTTCCTCTCTCCCTCTCTCCTTCTCTGTCCTTCACTCTCCGCCTCGCTATCACCTTCTCCTCCTCTCTCTCGACGCTTGGTTTGGAAAAATCACGAGAGCGTCTCGTTGAATCCGATTCTAACCGAGTTAGAACGGCGCAGCCGTGGAAACGGAAACGATTCGTGCATGTCCCTTCCGTCGTCTTCCGGAAAAGAGTTGCTCGAAACACGCGAGAGAGACTCTACTTGACGATCTTTGTGCGTGCATCGTGGGGATTGATCTTCATTTCTTAATATTTCGTGACTTTCAGCCGTCTCTTTTTATGCATTTTCTCTTTTCCTTCTTTTTTTTTTTTATTTTTGCTTCGAGATGTGGGATTTTTATGTAACAGGAAGGGGGTGTGGTTGAGGCACCATTTGCGGATTCGAAATGGAGAATTTTGGTTTCGATCGCTTGTTTAATGATTCATTCAATTTTTATTTTAATCGTATTTTAATTTGAGAAACGTAGATGGAATATCTTCATATTTGTATCTGCGAAAGTATGAAACATTGGATAGGGGTGTATAATAGGAAGTAAATTGACTCTGTCAAAGTAATTTACGATTTTCTGTTTTAGCAACACGAGTGACTCACTCCCACTCTATCCGACAAATTGAATGTGAGCACTTTCGACAATTGTACTTATAATAGTGTCGATAAATCTGAATAATCATTTCGCATTGCGGGAACAGAAAATCAAATTTTACATTTTCGAAATTAATATTTTCAATTCCACCAAGTTCCTACAAATATCAATTATCAATAGGAATTTAAAATTTTCGAAACCATGTCCGAAAATACTTAAAGCCTTGGAAAATTTCACGGAAACAAAACGATTATTTAATTATCCGCACTTTAAAATTTTCGAAATTACAATAATCTCAATTTTTCAATATTTCGTATTAATTCATCATCAATATTGCCAATTTCATTTTTTCAATTCCATCAATGACGATATTCCCATTATAGATATATCAATTATCAATTGTCAATCAAAAATTTCCAAAAATCAAATTCGAGCCTCCTGAAAATTCCACGGAAGCGAAGATTTTTCCATCCAGAATAAATCCAAGGACGAGTGCTCATGAGAAAAGTCAGGAAGGTCAGAACCGCCCTCTTCCGCACTTTTTGACTTTTTCGCCTAGCCACACGATCGCACAAAGGACTCGATGAATAAACCGGAAACCCGCTCCATCGTCGCCCTTACCTGTCCTTCTCCCTTCGATCATGCTTTTCCCATCCACGTGTGTGCGCGCTATAACGTATTTATGCGGGTCACTTCTCTGCGATTTGATACAACCTGCAGGCCCATTGAAAATCTATCTATGAATCTAACAAGATCAATTTGTCGTTCCTCGAGTACCATTTAGTAGTTTGGTTCTTCGAATATCTTTTCAAAAGATGTGGTTTTACGAAGGATTCTTTTTTTTTTTTTTTGAAATTCAATGGCTTGAACTTTTTTGCCCGAAACGTTTTATCGAGGATGAAGGATTTATGATTGGAACATTGGTGCGAGTGGTTTATATATTGTATGGAAATATTTTACAACCTCTTTCAATGTTGCAATATTGTATTTTATTATATAATATATAAGGAAAAGTTAAGGAAATTAATTTGGTTTTAATTGAGTTGAATGTTGACAGGATTATTCTGATAGCGTGTGAATTGAATGTGGCAAATGCAGTTACATTAAAATGATTAAATGTTACAAATCTTTCTATGTTCAGAACATACGTTTCTTAGTTTGAAATATTTTGTTGTGAAATAATATTAATCCCTACTTCAATGATTTTATCAATGCTAATAAATGCTCTACTTTTGTATATCTCAAAAACTGAGTATTATCTAAATCATCTGAAAGTCTGATTTGATTATTCTTATTAATCCAACTCATTCACATTAAATGTTCAATCAATGGTAGGTATTACAATTTTTCACCTATATCAATAATTAATATTATTATTCCTAACACGCATAATTATCACTCATAGGTAATAGTCTTATTTCTTATATCATCACTGGCTTGAAATACTCTTATATACAATTCTAACATCAAATATCTATCACACAACTATCTTAACACTCACCAATTCACACATTCCCATGATATTCTCAAACTTATTTATATAATAATAATAATAACATCATGTGGAAAATAATGTTGAAGAATACTGCAGAATTCTAATACTCGATGGACTTAAATATTAATACTATCTTAACAACGTCCACGAATTTTACATTCCATCCTATGAAATGTACACACTACAACCATGAAACCCTTCCACCAACATGGATCATCCAACGATCCATCGACTACGCTCGAGGACGCTTCTAACCCACTTTCGAGTATCGACGTACACCGTAAACCAGGAAGAGGGATAAAACCATCGAGAAAGTGGACTAAAATTGGCGAGAGGAAGAGAGAGAGAGAGAGAGAGAGAGAGAGAAGAGAAATCGAAATGACACGGTAAAAGCACCGCTAATGCCGTTTCGCATTAACACTCGACGCAAAGTATGCTCTCGGTGTAAAAAGTTCCTGATCGATGGAGCGATCCGATTGGTCGGCGGACGAGGTGGGTCGAAATCAACCCCCTCGACGATGTTCCAGGCCGATCCTCCAGACACTGTGACCCGATTGGTCCACAGTTCCAAGCTCCACCCCCTCAAACTCACCCCTGTTCGTTCACCCAGCGAGCGTTCCCTCGAGCGTTTCGCATTCCAATAAATTCCTATTCGTCCGCTTCTGTTGCGCTCCTGGATCTCGAAAAGTAGATTGCAGTTTTCAGATTAGATGATGGAATTTGTAAAACGGATCGACCGATCTGATTTTGGCTCGAGTGTGTATGTTTGAATGGGGGTTGGAAGTTGGTTGAGAGAGTGGTTTGCGGTTATGGGAGATGGTTTGACGAAGTTTGAAAGATTTTTTTGAGAAATTTTTTTCTTTTCTTTAAATTTATGATTTACTAGTTTTTGTATTTACTCGGAATAGTTTGGAAGTAGTTTAAGTTTTTTTTTTTTTTTTTTTTTTAGGGAGAAGATTCAGACTGAAGTGGATATAAATAATATTGTGTATATAAAGTGTAATATATTATAAGAATGTAGTTATACGTGTCATAGGGGTTGCTTCTAGATTTATATGTATCTCGATCACAAGCACACTTCCTTAGAATCAATATTTAAATCTCGTTTAGTCAAGAAAGTAAATACAAATATCATTGCAAAATATATATTTTAAGGATTTTACAGAAAATACAATCAATTCGTTATACAATATAGATACTAATAATTACTCGAAACAATTTCACATAACGAAATATTCACAAATCATCGTCCAACTTTATCCAATCCTAATTACAACGATACGATTTACATCAATGGGTATACACAATACACTATCAAGTATTCAAACAAACTCCAAAACCCATTCAAACAACGTCTCTCCTTAAAACCAACTCTCCAACGTACAAATCTCGAAACCCAAAAACCACCCCTTCTCGAGTTCCAAAGAATCACACCCTTTACCTAATCCCAAATAGACGCAGAGAGCAGCGTAACAATCTTCCCTTCTCTCTCTCTCTCTCTCTCCCTCTCTCTTATTTCAGATAGATTGATCTCCATCCCTGTACGAAAGAACGATCGACCACGTTCCCTGGAAATCCAGCTCGCTAATTCTCTCGGCGGGCATCCAGTGGGGTGGACTGTCGAGGGTGAGCTCGAAATCCCCGCCCCTTGCTCAGATCCGCCCTCTGGCTCGAGGGTGCTTGACGAGCGAAACGGAGGTAGGGACCACTAGTCGTCAAGTGCTCGTCGAGGACACTCAAAAAGTACAAGGAGTGCTCGACGAAATCGCGGCCTCTATCCTCCTTCGATCTTAAAAAAAAAAAGAAAAGAAGAAAATAGTTGAAGTTGTCGCGAGTGAAAAGAGCCGAGTTCGAGTTTCTACGCGTTTCGCGTTACTTGTGACTTTTTTTTTTTTTTCTTTTCCGATACAACGATTCAACGACAAGGATAGTTGGTGGATTTCGTGGAAGGATTTAGAGAGGAGTTTTTTTCTAAAAACGCGAGTGTCTTTTCGATTTGACCAGTGATGAATCGGAAGGGACGAAGCTGGGGGACGAAGAGGATGGTCAGGTGTGCGGGTGAACGTTGAGCGCACGGGGATCGGGACGGAATTCGGAAGTGAATTTGGGGAAGTGAATAGAGGAGGAAAAGGGGACGAAAGTGGCCGAGAGTGAATAAGTAAGAAGGTACGAGAGAGATCTTGGAAGGGTGAAATTTAAAAAAAAAAAAAAAAAAGGGAGAGAGAAGGAGAGGGGTTAAAAAAAAGAGTAAGATAAGATAAGGAAAAAAAAAAAATAAAAAAGAGAAAGGGTGAGAGAAAGGGGACATTGAAACGAGTGCGAGAGAACCACGAGGACATTAACATGTACTGACGCCACTAACACCTCCTCGAGACTTTCAAAATGGCGGACAAGAATAAGATTCTGCCCTGGTCGATGCTATCCTATCAGACCAGTCTCTTGAATCACGTCTGGTACACCCAGCTCGCTTACAGTAATAGGTAAACTTGAACTATCAGAAAAGAAGAAGAAAAAAAAAAAAAGAAAAATATATATATATATATTATAGCGAATTATACCACGTGTATGTAGCTTATTTTTGTCGACACCAATTTATATATGTATATATATATATATATATATATATATATAGAATTCGAGTGTGTTAGAACGGGCATTCACGCGGTTAATTCTTTGCAGAATTTTCGCATGCGTTTCAGTTTCAGAATCTTTCAGTGGAATGATTTATATTATCGTGGATATTTAATGTGGATATCGATTAAGAGGGTGGAGTTTGTTATCTGATTTTTTTAGTTGGCTCAGTAGAGTATGAGTTTTTTGGCGCAGAATGTTGTGTCGCTTAGCTTTTTCATTTGGTTTGTCGTAGAATTTTATTTGAAAGCGAGGAAGAGTGGTTTGATTTTTCGACAGTTGTCTAATCGCAATTTTCCTTGGAAATTTATCGAGTGAAAAGAGGCGTTATTGTGTTATGATCTAGCGGTTTCTCGAGATCTTAATTTGATTTTAATACTATAAATGAAGATTTTATAGATTTATAGATAAAGGATAATCTTGATACGAGTATTAAATTGAAAGTGAAATTAGATAGATGCAGTTTATTTTCTTGATAATTTCTAATCATAGTAAATTTCCTTCTTAAAATTTCTTATCCAAGTTATATCGTTTTTTCCTTTTTTGCAACGTATTAATGCACGAAAGAAGGAATAGAATTTAAAATTCGCTATGAATATTAATCCTTTGATTAAATAATATCTACGCAATTAATAATGTTATTATTTCATAAATCGCAATCTATTGATTTATTAATTTTTCCAAAGAAATAACCAGGATTCGAAAATGATTTGAGATCAGCGAGAAAGTATTCTCGTAATTGATAATTTTAATCGATAATATTATTGTCTCGTAATCGAGATCTTGATGTCCCTCGAATTCTTGCACGTGGCTTCATCGATGTATCATGCCTTATCGAAACATTCGCATGTCGTAATCTTTGACTAAATTCGATAATCGAGGTATGGTTTCATTAATATTTTAGCAAGCTTAGAGATGAAAAGAAACTTTAGAAGAAAATCGAATTTCGACGAGGAAATTAAAATTTGAACGATAGATTCTTTAATTACGTTAGAACAGTTGGTGATTTCAATGCCTCGGCTTCTCAATTAATTGCTAGAGAATAGTTTTACGCGTGAAAATTAGGATCAAATAATTTCTTCTTTAACGAAGTTTCAACTCTCAATTGTTTTTATTTTGAAGCACAAGTTGAAATTTTTTTTTTATTAGTTTTCCTCAACTAAAATTGGGTATCAGTTTGGAATTTTGTAATTTTTAAGCAATAAAAAAATATAATAACAATAAATCTCTCTATATCTATTAGGAGAGAATAAAATTTTATCGTTTTCAAAATTTATTATTTTATAATGCTGTAAAATATATTATACGACTTTACCTGGCTTAATTATTATTAGCTTGTATAGAATAAAATCTTCAGGTTCGGCTTATTCTTTATTTGACACTTCTTTCTTTGTCCCATTTTTCTTATTTTCTTTTATTAAAATATTCTTTAACAAATTGGATTATCCTAAATACAATTGTTCGTTACAATATGCATTTGACTTTAAATTACTCGAAATTGAAAGAAACAAAGGTCATTGTTTAGAATTGTAAATGTCAAAATAATAACGTATAATAAAAATTGTAATATATTATCGAATTAATATATTACAATTTTTAATATTCCCTTTAATAATAATTTTTGTTACAAGAAATTAATTTTAAATGTAGAAAAAAGATTTGCTCTCTTCTAAATTCTAAATTTTCAAAATTACCAAATTATCATTATTATTTACTATTCAAATATTATCTATTAAACCATATTAACAATTTGTTCCCAGTATTTATAACTTCTTCTAAATCTTTTTTTATCTTATATACCTATTCACCAGAATAATAGAGATTAAGGTAAATAACTTCTTTTTATTCATTTTCTAAATACAACTAAGTGATTATTATATTCTTTAGAGGAAATAAATTGGATTATTCTCATGAACTGAGGTTTATAAAAGCTGTAACTAATCCTAGGAAACCCACTGACAATAATCTGAAGTTATACTCGCAAAATAACAATTAAACTTGAACGTTTCTTCTGTCTACACTTCTACTTGCTTTCCATTAATAATATCAATTTAAATTTCTCTACAAACATACATATATCACTTTTTTTCGTCTTTTAATCACAAAATAAATCTCTTCTTGACAAGACGAACAATTTCGAGGCAATTCTTCGCCAAACGACATCCACCCCCTCCCCCAAGAAACTCAAATATTAAGAGACAGTACGGTCACCAGGCGTCTATTAGGAAAACTTTGAAGCGGCAGTTCTTTCATCCGGGAACGTGGCCGAACGTGCCGCGATAATAGGTCGTTTGGCTTAGACTTTGGAAGGGCAGAAATTCGCTTCTGTGCTCGAGGACAGGTTGTTTGGCAGCGGAGCTGCAGGTAGCCCCGGCCCTTTCACTATGTGGAACGCGTCTAATCGGGACTTAAAACGTCCCACTGGCTTCTTGACGCTTCGTCACGCCGCGGGAAAACTTGGAAAATTGGATTGATCTCGTTGAAAAGCGAGAGCTTTTGTGCTCGACTTCTCGACTCGCGGCTGCTCTTCGTTTTAAACGACGAACGGGTTCTCGAGCGAACCACGACTCCAAGTTTTAACCGATCGTCTCATTTCTTTTTTTTTTTTTTATTCAATCGGATAGATATCGATTGATAGAGATCGATCGAGAGAGAAACGGATATTAAGATAGATTTTATAAGAAGTCTCGTGTGCTTACTTTTTCTTTCTTTTGGTTCATTTTTTTAAGACAATAATTTAGGATGGTTCTGTTATGCACGTTCAAGTAGATGTTCGATTAGTTTGTTAGCGTAATCACGATCTTAAGATTAATTCGTTTTTTAATCGTTTCTTTTCGATGATCTTTCTGTTGTAGAATTTTGGAGAGCTTCAAGATGCCCAGAAGCACAAGTTTTCACATCCATGACATTCTGCAGCTCGATTCGAAGCCATCCCAGGAGGAAACGGAGGTGCAAGGTAGGGTGATGATTTTCCTGTTTGAATCTCAACAAATCTTCTCTCGAAAAAATTTTGCATTTTTGATAAATGCGTCCGTTTTCATCGAAATTACAAATAATTTGAAAATTGCAAGTATTGCCGAGTCGGTATTTAAAGGGGTTGGATTTTGGAAATTTTGGTTGCAGGTAGTACCACGGTGCTACCGTCCACGAACGATGTTCCGTCGGCATACCAACAGTTCTTCGAGCACACGACGGCCATGTTGCAGCCCGCGATATACGCGAATCTGAACAGAGGCACGTTACCACCTCCACCGCCAGCTTTATTGGGATGGCCAACCGGTCCAACGTTACCCACCACGTTGCCTCAGCCTTTGGAAGAGGTGAACGGTAAGTAATAAACTCTTTATGAATCTTTTGGAGCATGCATAGAGTTTACTTCTCTAATATCTCTCGCAATTGTTAAATTTACTCTTCGAACGGTTACCAAGAAACGATTAATCATCGCCTCTCGATCGAAAAATCAAATTATAGTTAACTTTAAAAGAGTTTTTAAAAGTTTTGGCTACTAGTAGAAAATCTAGTAGAAAAATCTGAAATTATAAATAACTTTTAAAAGCTATTTAAGTACGAACGAGCTGTTAGGGTTTCAAATTTCAATGTATCAAACGATTAATTTACATGTCTCACAGATACGTTCTATCAGAGAATCGTGCGAATCAAATGTATAAAATATTCGGATACTTGTGAGAGGTAGTGCGTAGCCTCGAAACCCTTATTTATTTAGCACCCTACAATTGGCCCGCTTGGGCTAAGCAGGATCTAATGGTCCTATAAAAGGTCCTCGTGGGCCCTGTTCACCGATTGGCCCGTGCAAGGGGACAGATGTCCTTTCGAGGGCAGATGCGTGTATCCCTGTGAGGCCCTTCGATCAATCGAAATTGTCACGCCCAAAAAATCCATCCGTAGCCTATCGCCTCTTTTCACCTCTTCTCCTTATCTCCCTTTCGTTCTTTTTCTTCTTCTCGAGCTCGAACATCGAGCGATCGAGGATTTCACTCCTTTCAAAAAGGTGTTTTCGACCGCTGGGATGGATTCCAAAACGCATTTTGCGATCGTTTCGTGGCATACGATTGCACAAATTTTGTCCTCGAATTCTCAAATTTGGATAAATCGAAGAGAAAGTTAGAAGAGTTAAGGAAAATGAATAAACTTGATCCACTTTCGTAGAATTAATATTCCGTTGGCGAGTTTATAAACAATTGTTTCGATTTACATTTTGTCAAATCGTAAACATACGTTTTTCTCTTTTTTTCAACTCTATTCGTTTATTTCTACTCGATTTAAAATTTGTAATGGCGTTTCGTATGTTTAAACTGGGACTTAATCGAATCGTTCATTTTCGAAGACGTTAACGTCGAGAAACGAAGAGGGAAGTGTCTAATTGAAATCACGACGCGACAGAGGCTGGAGCCTAATCTCCCATGAAAATGATACAGTCGATCCCATGGGGTAGAGGAGGGTATCAAACGCTTCGTATATTGCTTCACACCCTCCCCAACCAGGCTTACGACTCGTTCACAAAAGCGTATTGTATGCTCACGAAGCCAGGCACCTCGTCGTTGTACATTAAATTACCGTGTCTCTAGGCCACCGTGGTATTTGCCACTTTAGCCGAAGACTAATCAAAATATTGTTGGATTAAACAGTGAATCTATCGATATTTCGTTATTATTTTTTTTTTTTGCAAATACTTCGTGTTTTTTAAAATTAAAAAATTGGTGATATTTTTTAATATTTTAACGACCAATTTTTTTTCTTCCACTTTATACCGATAGGTTTAAACGGAAAGTGTATCCGAACGATGAGCAAGCAGTTATTAACGAGAATTAAGTAATCAATACAGGCTTGCATCTGCTTGCAATCAGCGTTAGGAGTCGAGAAGGGGTAGTAAAAAATGCAGCTGCAGTATGCCTTAGTCATTTTCCTAATGATCTAAATACCTTTTCAAACGACGACGTTTATCGATTTTTAGAAAAGTAACTATTACAGAATTACTAATTCCAATTCTATTTTACAAAATTTCTAATAAATATCTTTCAATCCTTGTCAAACGCTCGTAAACTCATTCCAACAAAATCAAATCCTTCGAATGATCCTTTTTAAACAGATGCGCGAATTCTATCTTTCGATTCGAATTTCCAAAAAAAAAAATCCCTCCAATCAAACGATACAACTCAACAAACAAGACCAATACTTCTTCCACGTTACAACACCGTAAAGCTCGAAAAATTCCAGTGTTGCAGCAACCAGACTCGACCAGCCCGACCATCTCGGATCTATCGTTCCCACCGAAGCAGGAGGCCAGCCACGAGTGCAAGGAGGAAGAGTCGGCCGACTTCGAGGACGAGCAGCAGGCGAACGAGACCCAACCCCACGAGACCGAGCACAAAAAGCGGAAGAGGCGGGTGCTGTTCTCCAAGGCGCAGACGTTCGAGCTCGAGAGACGTTTCCGCCAGCAGAAATACCTGAGCGCCCCGGAGAGGGAGCACTTGGCCTCGATTATTCGGCTGACCCCCACCCAGGTGAAGATCTGGTTCCAGAACCACAGGTACAAGACGAAAAGGGCGGCCACGGAGGCGAGCGGGAGCGGATGTTCGCCGAGAAGGGTCGCTGTACCGTTGCTGATCAAGGACGGGAAGCCCTGCCAGTCGAAGCTGATGGAGCCTGCCGCGTATCCGACCACGGGCCAGGTTCCTATGCCGCCGTACATGCAGAAACCGTATTGGTGGTAAGATGGACTGCTCGTCATGGAATGCGAGAATCACTCGTCGGTGTTTGTCGATGGCTGGGATAATTCTAGGGAGGATCGATCGAGAAGAAGGCGAAACAGTCGAAGATGTTGTACAGTGGTATAGATTTTGGTGGAAAGAAGAAGGTCGTTGTTAATTAACGATCGTTATCGAGAAGAACGATTTGTCTTTTCATCGGGAAAGGGAAATTGTGGATGATTCGATGATTGGAAGGATTCGAAGAAATCTTTGGGCGAGTTGGTACATCACAGAGATTGTGTCAGTGGAGGAGATGTTGAATTTATCATTGATTATTGATACTTGAAATATCTGAAGGATTAGGAGAAGGAACAAAATAGATTTCTTAGATTTTTGGAGAAATTATGGAGAATTTCGTCTTTTTTGGAAGAGAATTATGGATTTTTTTGTATAAACAAGATAAGAAATCTAATTGTAAAGTGATTTTTGAACAATGAAAGCTAAGTAAGGTGGATGGAAGAGAAAGATTATGGATATGTTTAAGTCAATAGTAACAGGTTCGAACTTCTCATGAACAATAATCTAAAGAATCAAGTGAAATGTTATCTTCCTCATCATATATCAAAGAATCTTGAAACAACAAACGATGGAAAGATATGAAAATAAAAAAAAAAATCAATCGAAGAAAAAGAGAAATCGACAAGTACCGCGAACAATAATCCATCCCATAACTGTCAAGAGAATTCCAGTGCGGAAAAGAAACGTTTTGACTTTAATATCATAGGATTATCAAGAATCAAACGTATTATTAGCTTAGATGATTAACAGTAAGAAACGAGTGTTTGCCTGTGAAACTTCGACTAATTTAACTCGAGTTCTCGTTGTTGAGTGTGCTGCCAATCGAAGTTGATGATCGACCATTATCCTAATTCGACGCGAAATTTGAAAATTCGATGAAACTTTTATCGATGAAAGTGTCGTTCGAGTGAATTAAACTGCGTCTATGTTTTGTCGATTCTATCGGCTACCTGCGGAAGATAAAAACCAAAGATAAATCGCGATTATGACCGCGTGGAGAAATTTGGATGAAATTTGGATACAAAGTTTTAAGGGGATCAAGAAAATTTGTTGGAAAAATAATGGTAACAGTTTGAAATTATTTGAATATTGATATTCTGTACATTTTAATCCGAATTCTAAACTTCTAAATTGATCAGGCAATTAAAAATATTATGGCTTGTTTTATAATATGATATTCTATTTTTCGAATAAGTAAAAAATTGGAATATTTCTAAAATTATTATTTTTAAAAATAATAATCCTGTCTGTCTCTTAAAATGTGTATCTACAATTTCTAACCAATTTATCAATAGGGTGAGTCGCATAAAGTGTTCTAAACATTTCTGATTATAACATTTTACGCCAAAATCGTAACGTAAAAGTGATATAGCGTGAATAAGTAGAGAAATAAAAGAAACAGGTATACACTGTCGATCAAAAGTTTGAGATTAGTTCTTCAATCTCGCGAGATCTTCAAATTTAAAAAAAAAAAAAATCTTAATTCTGTTTATTTATAACAGTCAAGTTATCTAGTCAAAGATTTATAAGAACAATCTTGCACTGTATTATAGTATCAACTTAATATATTAATTTTCAAGTGATAGCATTGAATCATAAATAACGTTACGACAATTTGAGTTAGGTTAGATGGTTTAATCCTCGACTGATCATCAAACATTTGATCTAATCTAACAATAAACTTTAATTTTTGAATAAAATTAAACAATTTTATTCAATATTCTATAGTTTACTTTAATTAATAAGTTAGTTATTTAATAAATTCCATAAAATATAGAACAGAATAGAAATAAATAGAATTAAACATAACCTCAAAATTAATCAGAAATTCAAGTTCAATAATATTTTCTAAACTTTTGATCAATAGTGTAGATCATTAGATAGATTCACAGTTTCGAGATTCTTCTCTTTTTTCCCTTCTCTTTTGTACAAAGTTATCATTAGCTCGTGTAGCATGTATGTGAATATACGCGTGTATGTATGTATATATGTGTCTCTCACGTTCGTACTTAAAAATAAAAATTCTCATCTACGAAGTCATAAACGAGGGGTTAAATTAAAATATCTTTTCATTTTCTTACAGAAACATTTTTCAAAATGGCAAAGATTCTTGATCGCTTATGTAACAATTGTCCCATTTTCTATCAAATTAATCGCGATAAAACGAGACAAAACAATAAATAAATAAAATTCATTGAATAAAATAATAATAATTATTTTACAAAGAAAATAGTTTTAAAAATATGAGATTTTAATCTGAAAGGAACAATCTTTCATTACAAACGTGTTGGAATATTCTGATTTTGTCGAGGGAAAAATATTAGATAATAACTATTGTTTTATTATTATTAAAACAATTTCATTATAAAAATGAAATCAAGAAGATTTTTTTTTTTTTTCATATAATTGTAGTACAATGATTCTCAATTGTTTCGTTTTTGTAAAGATCGTTTCGTGGAATGAAGGAGATAATATAGAGCAGATAATAATTGTATAGAGAGAGTGATACAGTCGATACAGAAATCCCAGTTTATCGCCTTTAATTAGGAAGCATGTAATTAATACATCGTTAAATAGGTTGTATATATGTACATTGTGTATAATACAAGTAGTAATAATATAAACAGATACAGATATTTAATAAAATCGAATCTTAAGCAAATTTATACATTGTCTTTTATCCCTTTCCTTTCGTTGAATAAAATGCAAAATATAGATGCATCTGAAAAAATATTTGAAAAAATATAATTGAAAGTATAAAATATATTTTCCTTTAATATTATTTGTCCGATGGAATAATAAAAGACAATTCTTTGAGATATTTTTGTAATTTTTTAAAGTAAATGTAAATAAAACGAAAACAGTGTCATGAGATATTTATTTTTCATATCTGATGACGTATTTTCTTATCCAATATATCGAATAAAACTACTTCACAATTACTACTTCAATTAAACAGATGTAATGATTAAATTATCAAATCGTGTGACATTTTCCACGAAACTTTTTTTGTATCATACAGATGTATATAATGATAAATAATTTTCGTAATGATGATGAAGTAGACTTTGATTGATTTCCTGATAATAATAATATTGGAGATAATAATTTAAAAAAATATATATATACAAATATAAGAGGATTAGAGTAATCGAAAATTAAGAATTAAAAATTAAAATTTAGAATTATCCAAGAAATTTTAAATTATTAATTAAATTAGAGTCCTTTTTTAGAATTAATTTTTATATTTCAACAATATCCGAAGTTTTCGATCAAATTTTGAATATTTTTTATTTTTTTTAGAGACATTCATACATTATTACAAGAGAAACATGATAAAACAATACACTCGAGACAGATGTCTACCCTGTTCCATCCCTCGTTTCTTTTTATTTCTCTTCTCGACCGTTCCATAACGCTTCCCTTTTTCGGGGCACGCCGGAAGCCGGTGTAGCTTGAGTGACAAGCTTCCGGTTTCCGTTTCCGAGCAGCCATCTTGTTACCGGTTTAGATTTCCTGAGGGCGTCCTGTCGAACTTGGATGGGGACCACGATTCGATCTCTGTCGAGAACTTTTCATTCTTTCGTTGCAAAATTATGATCCACTCGAATTTACATTATACAATTTGAAGAAGTAAACTAAGTTCTATTTCACGAAATTGAATTGTTCAAGTTGTTATGTTCATCAAATTTACGATTCTATCTTTTAGGATCTCTTTAGGATTTAGGATTTCCAGTCGTGATATTGTGAAATTTCAAAATTGTTAGATTCTTAGATTCTTTTTTTTTTTTTAGAATAGGATCTTTTAAATTTAAAATGATCTTTTTATTTAGAGAACAAGTGTTTAAAATAGGAGCAAATTTTTTTAAACAAATTTATATAGTAAAAATAATGATACTCGATCTCGTTGAAAAAGTATCGTGTTATTGTGTCAGTGAATTAACAGTGAAGTACAATATCACAGATAATTCGATAAATTAGATACGTGATCGTTGATCGATTACTTGCTTTGTTGAGACGTCATGGAATCTGATTGGTTGATAATTCTGATCGATCGATAATTTCAATCGCGTGAAAAAGAAAATTATATCCCGATAAAGATATTTACTTACGAATCGGACGATGTATTTTGCCCTATTGTATCGTACATTTTCAAAAGATCCGATCCTTGGAATCTAAATATAGGATAATTTAATTAAACTTCAAAATGATTGAAAGAAAAAAAATCACCTTTCGTGATAGATGAAAATTTAATCAACCTTCCTTTCCAATAACCTTAACAACATTTGAAAAATCTCTTTTGAAAAATTAAAATCAAAATTTCGATCAAAAAAATTTAATCAAATTCGACTTAATTTAATTAACCTTCCCTTCCAATAACTTTAACGACATTTGAAAAATCTCTTTTGAAAAATTAAAATTAAAACAACTCTTCGAGAATCGAGTTCCAACAGGAGGAGGATC
Source organism: Apis florea (assembly GCF_048593485.1). NCBI lineage: Eukaryota > Metazoa > Arthropoda > Insecta > Hymenoptera > Apidae > Apis > Apis florea. Next base: position 5,289,543 of record NW_028256416.1, on the reverse strand, counting down.
GGAATCAATTTTCGTCTATTTCTAACCTCGACAACGAGGTTGACCAACGAGCAGTTTCGTTCCAATTTTTCGAAATTTCGACCTCATCCCTATCCCCATAATCCCTTTCCCTTGGTTATCTTCCCCGTCCGAGAGAGAGATGACGTAGCGAAGTAAATGGAGTGGACAGCGGGCAGCATATGCTTTGTGCCCTGTCCTCCTCCTCGTGCGGCACAGAAGAGACCACCCCACATAGGAATATTCCGCGGTGGTGTGCGCGAAATGTCGGTGCGTCGAACCGGAAGCGCGAGATAACATTGAACCGGCCATGATTTATACGACCGACTCTGATCCACAGAGATTTGGACGGTAGACGAGAGTTTCAGAGCCAACAGATCCTTCTCTCGATTCTCTCTCGCCGGTGCAAGAAGTTTTGCCTCGTCGCTTCTTCCTCTTCGAGACCGAAGATGATCGAAGCCGTTGTTTCCGCCGTTCGAGCGGGAAAATTTGTGAATTTGAGAATTCGACAAGGCGAATAACGACAAGGTATTGTTTAATTAATTTAATTGTTAATGCGATCGAATATAAGGTGATTTTGATTTTTTTTTTTTTTTTTTAGGGATTTTGTTCGAAGTTAAGTTATCTTATCTATTGTCTTGTTTATTGAATAATTTTTCAATCCGATATAAGTGCATATCTGTTATAAGTGTTTGATATTATTTCAAGTTTTCCATTATGCTGGAAAATTATTAAGAATCGAATGATGTTCAAAATCTCCTGTATCTCAATTATAATATTATTTTATTTTCTTACTTTTCTATAACGCTACAATACTTGTTCCATATCAATATCAAACACCAATTTGATATTAATACTTTTCATACCGTGAAAGAATATCCTTCGAGACTTAATTACGAAGAGATAAAAATTTCAGAATCTTAGAACAGAAAATATCCAAATTCTACGTAAATTTTTAAAAATTCACCCCCCACAATGATCTCGATTGAAAGGAACCGTTGATCGCCATAAATGACCAAGCCTAAATGGCCCAATCTCACGAACTCAGCATTTTCGAAGGCCAAAACATCCGTAACTCCTCAAACTAATACCGGCCATCTCCTAAACCCTAAGAAAAAACGAAAAGAGAAAGGAGAAAAGAAACATAGAAAAACGTCAACATTGGTCCCCAATCAATGGAAGAAGAGAATAAATTGATAGTTTGTCGAACGGTGGGACGTCCCCTAATATTTCCGAATGTAATCGAGGGGGTGTACACGCACTTCGAGAACCGAGGAAGGAAAGAAAAAAAAAAAAGAAAGAAAGGAGAGCTAGTAGAAAGAGAAGGGCGAGGAAACAAAAAAAAAAAAAAAAGGAAAAGAAAAACGAAAAAAGTTCGACAATGCAGTTAGGGTGGAGAGGGTGAGTGGACGACACCCGTGTTCCGGGGGTGTTTTATTGGCCGGTTTCCGTGGGGTGGAAATTCCGCATAATGTACGAGATGTTTGCGTGGACTCTTTTTAACCCCCTTGCATACGTTATCCATCCTCTGTCCGAGCTCTTGGACCAACCAACCCCCCCCTCTTCTCCTTTGAAACAGTGTATTAAATGAATTGCGAGCAGACCTCAGTCAGTCAGGAGATGAACGAACTTTGTGTTCGAATGTTTGTAGAATCGGAGAAGATTTTTTCGATGAAAGATTTGATAGAACGTTGTTGAATATTTGAAGGATTTCGCAATTCTAATTTTTCCAATCGAACAGAATTAACAAAATTTCGTATAAAAATTAGGATGTACGGTTGTATAATATGACGATATGAAAATAATAAGGGAACGTTTGATTCGCAAATACGCAAGCTGAAAAAAGGGCGAATCGTCGGATCGATATCAATTAGGATGCTTCTTCCGGTCACGTGTCTTTGCACCCCGGTATATTATCGCCACGTGTTCCACCGTGACTTTTAGAAAAAAAATAGTTGATAAGGAGGGAAGCTCGTTTCCGGTTCCGATGCCAATCCACGAACAATGGTGGTTAACGCTGCGTTTCAATTGGATCACACGACACGAAGGGTTATCAGAAATTGTGTGACTGTAGATCAAAGAAATTGCCGACTTTACTTACTGTTAGATATTAGTAGAACGATAAACGTATAATACGCTCGCAATTCTTTATTGCGCTTAATCTTTTTTTTTTTCCTCTCTTTATTATTAAAGGATCCACGCAAAAAGAAATATCACAATTCTTAAATAAATTATGTCAAATTCATTGTAATATACGCGTGATCTTCAAATAATCTTGATTACCAATGATGAAGCCTTGGCAGAAAGAATTTTTTAAAATTTCTCAAGTGTATCTTGGAAATCTTGGCATGTATCTTTCTCACTCAAAAAAAAAAAAATGGCCAACTTGCCTTTATTGTCAGATTTATTACAACGATAAATGAGTTTGTAATTTTTTATTGCATTTAGTCTTTTTTTTAAAAGATCCAAGCAAACTCTGAAAAATATCAGAATTTTTAAATGATCTACATCAAATTCATTGTGCGTATCTTGTACACAATGATCTTCAAATCATCTTGATTACTAATGATGAAGCCTTGATGAAGAATCTCTTTAAACCTACACTAATTACTTTTTAATTTACTTTTTTTTTATTATTAAATATTCTAGAATTTCTCAAGCGTATCTTGGAAACCTTTCTCACTCAAAAAAAGAAAAAAAAGAACTTTTTCCTCGTCAACGACTGCCTCAAAGGCGCGTTTAGCGTCGGTTCGTTCCGAGTTTTGCGCGTCCGACGGAAATCTGAATGTCCGTCCGTATTCGGCCAGTAGGGGAGAAAGAAATTCCGACCGAAAGTTTTTCAATCCCGAGAACTTTCCTGGTCGGCAGTTCATTGTGTTGTTAGCAGTTTCTAAAGAATCTATCGACGATGAACGGTCGAACGAGCAATTCGAGGATCTGTGCCGTGTACAAGTACGCGAAACGCCGACGATTCTTTTTGAAACCTTCTTCTCGTATAGAGAGCCAATATATAAGCACGTGGTGAATGAAAGTTGACGAAAGAAATTAGATACAATTCGTTGGCCGTGCGATTAAAAGTTAAAAATTTGTTAAACGATTCTTCCAGAAGAGGAATGAAAAACTGGAAAGAGTCCTTTTTATTGTTCAATTCTGCAATCCTGCAAATTCATATTAAATCCATTACACGATCAATTTTCAGGACAGAAATTAAAAAAGGAAAAGATACGAGAGAAATAATCTAAACGAAATTCGTCGTCATTGCATATTTTATATAAATGAAAAAGGGAAAAGGGATCTTTCACAAATCTTCACAATTCTGCGCCTACTTCGCCAATTATTCCACTACTAGACAATCACTTTTGATTAAAACCACTTTTCGAGGGGAGAAATGGGAAAAAGAAAGAAGGAAAGAAAGAAAGATGAGAACAAACATTTTCACAAATTTCAATTCCACTGGGTTCAAACCCGCGTAACCCAGTTTCGCGTGGGTAGATTCATCGTCGCCACGGCCACTTTTCGAGACAAAAGAAAAAGGGAGGGGGGAGTGAAAAATTGGCGGGGATTTCCTATGGTTGGTAACCGGTGCAGGAAGAAAAGTATATAATCGCGACGGGTCTCCGCGGTGAAAAACGAATTAGTTTTCCGTGCCTGGGTTTATTGATTAAGTAATCTTAATACATCGCTGGGCCGCAATGTACCATAAAGAGAGCGGAACCGGAAACGATCCATTCTTAGCGGGGAATATGCTTTGTCGGTTGCCGCTCCACGCTTGGAATTTCTGCTTTGATTAATCTAACCTAACCCCGTACCAACTTTTTTCTATCCGCGGGGAGAGACTTATCATCTCGAGCGATGCACGCTCTTCTGGCAACGTTCCAGTACACACTCCGCACACTCGTGTTTGCTCTTCGAGATTTCGTCGGATTCGATGCCATCTTCTTGTACGCGGTCATTGTTCTCCCATCGTATCTTCCGTCGAATCCTTTTATTTTTCTTTTTTTTTTTTTCATTTATCCTACATTCTCGAAATTGTTACTTCTTTCTTCGAAGTTTTTAAACTTCAAGATTATTTATTTATTTATTTATTTATTTATTTAAGTGCGTAGAAATATTCGACGGATGATCGAGGAATATCTTTTCTTTTTTTTTTTAGATTGGAACAGTCGAGGAAGAAAACTTTTTACGAAGTTTTATGTAGAGAATATAATTAAAAATATAATAGGTAAGTGATGATGGGTATCGATATCGATAAAATGTCTAAAAAGAGGTTTTAAAATTTTACAGTAAAGAATTTTTAAAGAATTAAATTTTTACTAATCATTGTATCTATTAGTGATTGTAAATTTTTTTTTTTTTCAATATTTAGAGTTCGTAGAATGATTCAAAAATCGATGGATGTTTAAGAAATCTTTCTTAAAAGTATTTATAAGATATTACTTATGTTCCATAATTTATATTCCATAAAATGATTTCTTTCTCGATAGATTTCTATTGGAATCTTGTTTGCAATAGAAAATGGCAAAGGCTATATTGATTTGGGAAGGAGGGGGGTCATCGATAATAATCGAGAGGGTGATCGCAGATATCGGGTGTCGATTCGTTTGGTCACTTAACTGTGACTAACGGCCTGCTTAACCGGCGTTTAAACGAGTTTCTGTTTGTTTAACACGTGTTTAACCATTTCGTTGCACGCGTCTTGTGCAAACAAGTAGCTCGACTTTTCGTTCCCAAAGGAAGGCGCGTTCGTTCTATCGCAAACATCGAGACAGAAACGAGAATCGTTCGAAGAAGTCGCATAGGCGGGCCTTAATAGATAACTGGGGCGTAATTACAAATCGTTATTGCTTCCTCGTTTTTTTCCACGTGTCAAAAAATGAATTCAATAATTTATAGATTATAATGTTACATTTAAAAGAATTCGAAGGAGAATCATCATAAAATTTAACAGATTTTTGAGTCATTCCATGAATTCTAATATTGAAGAGAAAAAATTTACATATTAATAAATAATAGATATAATTAGTGAAAACTTAATTCCTTAAAAACTTATATTCTATTATTTATATAAATATAAAATTTATATAATTTCGTTAAATCATCATCCATTTCAGAGATCTTATTCTACAAAATCAACGCAGGATAGGTAATTGTTTTCCCCCCTTAGAAAGGTCTACTAACACAAGGTTGAACTTGGTGAATGTCTGTCTGAGAGAGAACGATCAACACCCCTCGACCCCTATAAAATACAAACTCGCGTAAATCAACGCCGACGTCGAAAAAAACAGAAAAGGAAGGTGGATAAGGAAGAAGCGGAAAAAGTTGTAAGTAACTTCTTTCTGACCCGTTTAAGCAGATTTAGCCGCGAAACCAGGAAACGTTTAAGAGGGTGAACACCCCTACGACGAGGGAAGCTCGGTGCGAAGTAGTCGAGATTAAAGGACAAAAAAAAAACATATCCTCCACGCTCGATACTATTTCTCCTCTATAGATCCTTATTGAAAGAAATCCTCCATTGTGCAGCTTGCATTGAAAAGAAGAATCGATATATTTTTCTTTTGCAACGATCTATCTATTTATTTACTTTATTTACTTTTGGAGCTTAGAATCACAAAATTTTTATTTTGGCACACTTTTAATTTTTTTTCTTCTATTTAGTAAAATTTCTTCAATATTCAAGTATCCAGCTACATTAATTTTCCTCGAAACAAATTAAAATCGACAATTTTTTTCTTTTTAAGTATTATAAAAATACGTAGATCACAGACAAATTAATTTCAATTAAAATTGACAATTTCTCTTGTTTCACAACATTATAATAAATGCATAAAACGTTATAATAATACATAAATGCATTATTTTTAAATAAAATAAAACAAGGGATATTCCTGATACGCAAAAGAAAAAAAAAGAAAATTATTATATATCGAATTAACAAGATGTCTCTTCTCACGAACACTTGCGTAAATCGTTCTTAATAGCCGTATCAGGATCGCGTGTGATTTAAGGCCGGTGCGTAATCGCGATTAAAGGGCCGTATCGGGCAACACGCGGGCCCTGCCACCAGCCAGGAACACCCTAATTTACCCTCCCACGCCCCATTAGGATTGTTTGGCGCCGTGACAATGGGGCGCAGGACGCGCTCTGCCCATTAACCGATGGTTACGCCGATACACGCCAACGACGACACCACAGTGTCACCCCGTGTTTCCCGCGATCTTATCACCTTCCTGTCACCATTTCATGCAAACTGTGAGAATTCTTCTGCGCGAATCATTGCTCCATTCAGCTTTATTAAATTTTCCATCCCACGATAAATTATTAATTACAGCAATATTTTGCCGTCGAATTCTAATTGTTTATATTATAGAATTCCTTGTCGATCGTATAAAGCATGATATATGTGTATAAAATTAGTTAATAAATCATTCAATGATTTCAGATCGAAATGGGATAAAATAATTTGCGATCAATTATCAATTATAACGAAATATATGGGATTGTAATAACATGATGCGATAATTATTCAACGATCAAACGTTGTTTCGTTTTACTTTATTTCTATTTTCTTCATCCCTTATTGCCACCCCTTGTTTGTTCAGAAATTATTCGTGTTCCTAAATATATCTCGCGGATCTCCACGAGAAAGATGGTGGAGATGGTTGTACAGGCGTTGTAAGAACTTTAGCGAGGGATAGAGATTATCCTGCCGGATTTCTGTCCGCTGGAAATTCGTGAAAACACGGCATTGACGCGGGGCGTTAGCGCGTGCATTGATTTCCCGCTCAATTTCCCCCGAATATTTCTTCACCGGAATCCGGCTACGCGGTGAACACCGTCCCCGCCGTAAGCCGACGTTTACTCGAATTGAGACACAATACGGGGCTCGGTGTCCCGTGAATAAGCCTGTTAAACGTGGACACACGGCCCCTAAACGCGAGAGGATCTCCGTACGAGCGAAGATTTCCTGTTAAGGTAATCCTGATTTTTGGAAATCGATGAAATTGTGTATTTAAACGGATAATATGTTTTTATACGTGTGTAATTTTAAATGGTGAAAAATATGTTAAAATAATGTTGATTTTTGGAAATCGAAATTGTGTATTCAAACGGATAATATGTTTTATTTTAGTGGTGAAAAGTATCCTTCTTTAAATTTTCTTTTGATCGTTGAAGAGTAAAAATATGTGAGAATAATTGAGGATTGGTTTTTTGCAAATAGTAGTTGCAAATAATATTCTTTGTTAATTTTTAAATATCTTTAGTTCTTCATCGAGTATGGATGTAGAAAAGTAAGCATGATTTAAAGTGTAATTATGGTACATTAATTTTTTAGGAATCGATGAAATTTGTTATAAAATTATTACGTAACGAGATTTTTAAAGATGAGTATATATTGAAAATGTTAAATAACAAGAAATCGTTTAATTACATATTGAGTTATTTTCGTTTAATTGTTTACGACAGGTACCTAATCAATAAGGTGATTCAACAATCAACAAGAGGTGATAAGATATTCGAAGGTGTATGTGCACGTGGAAATTAATTAATTCGAACACGCATAGTTTTTGATATATATATATTTATTGTCGAACAATATCGGAAATAATATCTAAATAGATTATATAAGATAGCAATAATTATTATTAAAAACAATCTTGTATAAACTGTTAATTGATTTAATTTTTTCCAAACAGAATCTTTTTCAATAAGAAAAATGCAATCGTATATCATATTTCTAATTTAATTATCATTCCTCGATTCACTACAGATATCTATCTATTTCTGCAATAAAATATCAGAATGCAAAAATAATTTTAAACTAGAAAATGAACCAAGAGCCAAAGAAAAAATTTCTCAAAACATGGCGAACCACTATTTCTCAATTTCGAACAATAAAAAATCAAAATCAACAAAAAGAACTTAAAAATCCTCTAACTAACTTTCACACAAACGCATAAAATTTTCCTATCAAAAGAATCAAAATTATTTGTCAAAAAATTCACTTCGTCGAACAAATTATTCCTCGCGAAAAGACTTCTAAAATCAACGCTAAAATGAAGAAATCGTCAATCCTGGAAGACGATCTCCTCTCAAGAATCCTCTCCGCATTTTCACCTTCGTGTGTCGTTCCAACGCTGATACACACGCGCGCGCGCACACACACACAGCCACGTGACGCGTGTGCACGAGGGGGATTCGTGCAACGAAGGGGTGGAAACGAGCCCTGAACGCTCACCTGGGCAAAGGCGTGGCTTTCGCGACAGTGGTCGATAGCGCGGCTACGAGGCACACACCCCTCCTGACCTGCCTAGACGAGGAAAAAAAAAAAGAAGAGGATCGTTGACACGAGAGAGGGAGAGAAGGTCGTGGAAGCCTGAGGACTCGGTAATCGACGCCCTGACGAGGATCTCCGCCGCGATTTTTTTTTTTTTTTCCAAGAGAAAAATCATCCTTTGATAAGCTTTTTTCGAACGCGGTGATTAATTGTTATTATTTTGTGGAGAGAGTTGTGCGTGATCGAATGAAATTTTGTAAATTTCAGGGGAGTGGAAAGTAGAAGTGAAATATAGGAAGTTGTGATTTGGGACTTAGAGTAATTGGAGTAATTTTGAGTGAGATGGTAGAGCAAAAGTTTGCAATTTTATTATGTTTTCTTATATATTTTTGTATAACTTTGGGAACGAAAAATAGAATTAAAAATAGTTTGTAAATTTTGGGTAAAATTTGGGTAAATTTTCGTTTCCAGTTTCAAACAAAATCTTCCTTCTGCACATTTTAATTTTAATCTCCGAAATAATCGTCATTTGCCTTAACAAAGCAAAGCAAAATATCACTTGCTTCGAAAGACGAGAAAGATTTTTGTTAAAAAAAAAAAAAAAGAACAGGAAAATGTAAAATATATCCGAGAAACGAAACGTTATTGAAGTATAAATTCCACGAAAACAAAAGGAAGGGACATGTTATGAGGTGGATAGTGGATTTGAACGAGCAAAAATTGGAAGAATTGTGGTCGCGGTAAAGAGAAGAAACGATAGGAAATCCACTAAAACCTGGTCGTGATATATTTTTATGATGGCCACCATCGGCTGGCTTCGATCCAACTGCGATATCGTTAACAGCCACGCTGTCGCGGGCTGATCTTCTCGTAACCACGACTGATACTCTTCTTTCCACGTCCCAGTTTTCACCGTGTTTTCAAAACTATTTTCGTGGCCCAAGAAATCTGTGCGCGCGAAAGAAAAATCGAAATATCCCTTCCAGACGATGGAAATTATACGAATTTAACGCGACGAGTTAAAAATTTTAAAACTCGTAATCGAAAAAGAAAATATATTTTATAATAGGTTAAAATTTTTTTGAATATACCAAAAATTCAATTTCTCCAATATCTCTTATTCTACTTTTATTCTATAAATACCGCAATACAGATTTCATAGAAGAAATTATTTTCATTTCACAAGTTGAAAGAATTTCGCTTGCAAGGAAGGAAAATTTAAAAAAAAAAAAAAAATATTGAAATTTTTGATAGTCAGAAGAAAAGGATTTAATTATTGTGAAATTTGTTGGAATTGGAAGTTAAGGGTCGAGAGTTAAGGCGTCTAAAATGCAACAGGCGTGTCTCAGAGAATGAATGCAACCTCCTGGAAACTAATTAAACGTTAAGGAGGTGCTTTCATCGAGCGTTTAAGATCTCGCTCAGAAGCCGACGATGAAAGCTTCCGACGAACGTAGAATAGGCAACGCTGAATCGTTATCAAAGTTTGAGGGAAAGTCGAGGAAACGATATCAAAGACAAAAGTTCTACAAAGTAAGAGAAATATATGATGAAAAGTTCAGATAGAAATTAAAAATAATTAGGATATAACAATATAAGATATAAATAATATCAATTTCGAATTTATAATTACCACAAAATTAGATATACGAATGGAAAAAATAACTTCAAATCTGTATAAATAGATCAATTCATGAAATAAAGATCTCCTAATATTTATTCGAAAAATTTTATTTTAAAATTGGAGGGATAGGTACTTGTCCTGATCAGTTTCTCAAAGATAAATTCCAATTTTCCACGTGATGATATATTTCCACGGGATATCTAGGAAAGATAATATTCAGCAAAATGTTATCCAGGTAATTATACTATGTGCGTGCAGAGGGTTGGGCGAGTTCTTTCACGAGGATCTGACCCAAACACACTGTGTCAGCGTTATGCCAGTAAAGTGCTAGTTTGTGTTACCGGATGCTACGTAATAGCCAACATGGAAGTTGGTCCTATATCCATCTATTGTCTCGAAGCCAGCGGAGGTGGTGCAAACTATCATTTCCTCTCTTCAAGCAATTTCGAAATTTTTTCCCTCCCCTAACGTTCTCCGGATTAATCGGATAAATTTGAAATATTCCATCCAAGCTTCAACCTTTCGATCCTTTGAATTTCTATTTACATTTCATGTATATAATTTATCCATCTTCTTTAAAACTGGCTTATTAAGACAAAGATTTTATTACGCATTTATAACAGTTTAAGAAGAATAATTGATACAACAGTTTAGTGAAACGATTGCAACAAAGGGATCTCGAATTTTCCTTCCTACCAAATTGCAGAGCAAGTTACTCAAAAATTGTGATCGTTGTACACAAAAAAATGTACTATTCGATATTCTAATTTATAAAATTCTTCGAAAGCACGTAATAAGATGTATAAAAATATATTTTTTATAATATTATCTCGGCCAACAGGTCTCATCAACCCCAACAAAAAGATTCTTTCAAATGTAATTCCAATCTTTTGAAAAAATTTATTCCAATTTAATATACATCCGATATACAAGAAAAAAAAAAAAAAAAAGGTAAAGAGAAAAAAATGGCACTTTCCTTCCAATTTCCTTTCACGTTGACTTCTACGTTTTTTCCAGGATAAATCAGGTAAAATTCGGCATCCTCGATAATGGAGGCGTGCACGTTATTGGACGGGAGAGAGAGAGAGAGAGAGAGAGAGTAAAGCCTAACATGACCACAATTACACGGTTGGGGAAAAATGGTCCACGGTAGGCGCGACAATTGGCCGGATGTTTCCCATTGTGATGGGCGGTGTGCCGTACGACGGTATTGTCCACGGTTTTAGGGGTGATGTGAAAAGCGGCGATTCCGAAGGGAAATGGCATTTAAACGCGGAAAATTTCCGCATTGTCGGTTACGCGATTGATACTCTGCCAATGGAGTGAATTTTTGCTTAAGTAGAATGCGATAACGTCACGATTGACGTGGAAAAATTGGGCATTGAAAGGTAAGAGAGAATTTAACCGATATCTCGTAACATATTGATTTTTGTAAAATCCTTAATTTTCGTTGTCAATTTTGTTCTACATCTATATTCTATTTTAGACAAAACGATAAAAAGTATAAAGTAAAATGAAAGATTAGAGAAGATTACATGAGATTAGTGGCAACGAAACGAAAGAGGGGAATATTAATTTAATTTCGACGATCGATCACGTTAAAGATCGAAATCGTTGAAAAATCTTCGACAACCAATCCCATTCAACCCCTGGAAGGAACACATGCACGTAACCAGTGACCAACCAGTGATCCGTGACAATCCGTACAAATTTCGATGAATGTTCTCGTCGACCATCGATCTCTCGTTCGAAAGGCGAAAAAATAGGGGAGAGAGGGTACAAGAGGGGAGGAGAAGAGAAAAAAAAAGAAAGAAATGGAGAGCACACGAGACCGAGAGAAGAAGCACGGGACACGCCTCGTCCCGTGTACACGGTTCGTCCTTTTTCGAGTCGTAGAAATCGGTATCCCTGCTGAAGGCCCTCCCCTTTCTACCCCCTCCCCCCACTCCATTACGACACCCTTAAATGGATTTAAACGACCGCGGCGACGACAATGAGGACGACACGCAACCGGCCTTGCAAACCTACCCCACCAGCTGGCCAAAAAATTTTTGATTTATCGCTCGACCGACTTTTACCTCCCCTCCTCCCCCTTGGAGAAGGGTGGAGAGAGGATCGAGGAGGAAGAAAGTGGAGGAATCTTGTCCTAGGCACACACTAGGTGGAGAGATGTATGATTTTGTGAGAGTTTAAAATGTGATGGGGGATGTGGAGGATCATTGGGAGGAGTGGAGGGGTGGGTTTTGAGATGAAGAAATTGGAAAGATTATTAATTTTTGTATACTTTTTTAAATAATATTTTGAAGAGAGCTTGAAAACGAAGTTAGAAATAATACGTGAATATTGGTGAAAGAAAATTGAAATTGAAATGTAGAGAAGAAAATTTTGAAGAGATTTAGAGAAGCGATTAATTGTTGCACACTAATCTTGACACTTTGCACGAGAGTTTGCAACGTCAAATGGGGATATTGGTTGCAATGAAATTGTACTTATTGTAAAATAATAAAGTAGCTAGTAAGTATAATATTGAATTTCATAAAATTTGAATTTTTCAATTATTTAAAAATGTGGAAATTCTTCTCCGATTGATCGAAAAATGAAGTTTTCTAAATCGAAGAAGGAAATTTCTCATAACTTTCCTAAATTTTAAGGATTTCAGGGAAATGGCATAATGGCTTGTCACCGTGACTGAAATATTTCTTCGTTTAAAGCAGTTCTTACTTTTTTCTCCCCAAAATTGTCTCAGTTATTGTCCAAGGGGAAGATATCAATAAAGTCCAATACGACTTTGGGGCTGATTGCGAGGGGTGCACTTTTCCAAATGAAAACATAAAATCCGTTGTTGTCGATTTGCCGCTCGACCGGCCATGTGATTCTCTGCCCGGAAAATTAAGATCGAATCGAACGAAGAGAATCGTGGCGAACCACTATCAAACTGGTCTTTAAAGTCCCTATTTAAAATCTTGTAACTGTTCTAACAGCGTTAACCTAGTGGGGTGACTTTTTAGGGTGGCCACCCTCTTTTAATAAGCGTTAAGCAGCTACGATTTCGTTTCATTATTCAAATTTAGATATCTTCATCTTTCATAAAGAAACTAAGAATGTTATCATATTTTCTAACTAATTTATTTTCAATCTCCTTCGCGATTGCATTAAAACATCATATAAAATTATATAAAATTCCATGTTCAATTTTATCACATTTTTATCATATGTTCTCTAAAATTCAACTTCCTACTTCCAGAAAAAAAAAATAAGAAAGAACATGAGAAACTTTTGTTCGAACTATTCCCCAAACACCGTATCAAAAACCAAAGAAAAAATAACAAAGGAGGAGAAAACTTTCGACCAAGTTAAAAGTACGATTTAAACCATAATCGAACAAAAACGAATAAAAATTTGCAAAGTTTCCGGTTAACTAAACAAGAGGTGTGTTGCTCGGTTCAGCCACCCTTTTAGCATCGTGCTCGCGGGACGAGCACACCCCCGAAACGTCACAGGCTAATTGATATAAACGCAGCGAGTAATATACTTGTCATAGAGGCACCACCCGAAAGGGGCGAAACAGAAGTGAAGACAGACAGAAAGAGAGAGAGAGAGAGAGAGAGGAAGAAAGGAAGATTGTATAGATTGGGGCTTAGAAGCCTTGAGCCTGGATTACGTTAGTCGATATTAGACTCGCCGCGGTTGGACGATCTCCATTAACATATGAATAAAAGGAATCAAACTGTGCGGCTAGAACGAGCGAACACGAGCATTTGTACGTGGCGGCAATGGGAACCTGGCTATTGGCTAATACGGGATTGTATATATATCGTGGTAAGTTTGCTTTGGATGGAAAGAAAAAAATTCCGTGTAGATATCTCGAAGTTTGACTTTTTAATTTCGTGAAAAATTTGGAATTTTATATCACTTTTAATTGTATTAGGTTCTGAGGTGATCTCTTTTAAGGGATGAAGATTTTTTAGTTCGTGAAAAATTTGGAATTTTTTAAACGTATTAATAAAAATTAAGGTTTTGAAAATTGTTAAGGTTTTCCTCTTTTTTGGAGATTTCTTTTTTTAAGGAGACGAAAATTTTTAACTTGCAAAAAATTTGGATTTTTAAATGTACGTGATAGAATTTTGTTGTGAGGATTTTCTTTTGTCTTGAAACGTACAAATGTACTTTCTTTCATTGTTCTAGTCAACTGTTCTTCGATCGAGAATTGAGAGTACGTATTAATTCAACGGACGTGAGCTATAGGTCAGAGATCCAGCTGATTGATTAACAGCGATATACACAGTCATCTGAAATAATGCGAGACGATAGGAAAATTAAGGGTAGCCATAAACGAGACACGAAAGGAGGGTTGAAGGGGTATTAAGCGAAATATATCGTTGACAGTTAGAATCTGTTTACAAGATCGTTCAATAAACCGAACGAAACGCTTCTCATAAGAATAAATCTGTCACTATACTATTCTGGAAGAAGAAATTTGCAAAAGAAACAAATGATCACAAAAATATTAAATATATCCAAAGAAATATTTCATAAAATTTCCCTTTCTTTTCCAAACGAATACTCACGAAACAAAATAATATCTACACGATAACCTACCTACTTCCTTTTTTCGCCAAGAGATACGACCAAATATTACAAATCTCAAAAATACAAAAACTTCTATCATAAAAAAGAAAAGCAAAGGAACACCAATCTGTCAAAAAAAAAATTACCCAAACATCTAACTTTCATTTCGATTCAAGACAATCTTTTCGAATCGAATCAACCAACATAACAAACTTAAAAACTCACACGATTTAAACGAGCGAAATACGAGTCGTTTTTCGGGTTATAACCCGGCACGGAATAATGTCGTCAAATAATGTAGACAACCACGGTCGACAGGATAATCCTCGGGAGACACGTACACCGGGAATCGTATGGAAGCGAGAGAAGGAAAAAAGTGAGAGAGAGAGAGAGCGAGTGATAAAGCGGATATTGTCTTAGCGAGTTTGGAACGGTCGCCAGGGTCTCACCCTCGGCCAACCCCCATAAACGTATTCATGGGTGGCGAACGGTGGGGGAAAAGGGCACAGTGGGGTCCTGGTTAACGTCACGAAATCACGCCGTTGTCGATATGAGAAGCCTCCTCCTAATAAAGATTGATGACGTTTAATTAAACGGCCGATGAAAATGATGCGTGGGGAGAGAGGGGACAATGAGGAGGGGATTAACGAGGCACTTTTTTTTTTTAAATCGACCACCGTCGATTAGGATATAAAGTCCACGATGTGGATTCGTCGTTTAAGGGGTGACGTGTAAATCTTTGCTGTTGTAGAAAAGTAAAGGGAGATGGTTTCGTTGACGAATTGACTCTGCGAGGAGGATCGTGGATGAGTTAATTATTGATATCACTTTTTACGATGATTATATGGAAAAAGTATTTGTAGCCTTATTTTCCTATGAAGCGACTTTTTGTCGAATCATTTTTAAAATATATTACGTTTATAAAATTTTTATAGATACATAATAATATTTAATCTAGATTAATCAGTATATTTCGAATACTATAGAAAAAAGTAAAAGTAAAAAAGTATGAAATAATTATTTTTTCAATTTACAATTTTCTGAAAAGTGTCCAATCCAATTAATTAAAAAATCCGAAGTTCTTCTTTAAGAAAAGAGTTTTATAAACGAAAAAAAAAATTTTTTTGCAAAACCACACTCGATCTCAACGATATACTCCGCTATAATAAATTATTCTCCAAAATCGTGACACTTACTCCATGCTGTGGAGGGCACATCACCAGCAGAATGCTCGTGGAGATAGATCGCGCGCTATATTTTCGAAATGGATAGAAGGATCCTCGACGAGAGCCACCTTCGTTTTCGAAGTGTCGGAGATATTAAAGTAGGTTTAAAGAAAAATGCGTGGAAAGGTGCGAGTGACTCGCGCCCTTTTTGTTACGTGGCATCTGCCCATTGACAATGGTAATGGGCGTGAAATTTCGGAAATCTCTGTTGGCCCCAAAGTCGACGAGGCTGACTAGGGAGCGCTGACAAATTCTAGTTTATGACGAGCCAAGACGACCAGCTGGTCTAAAAACGAATCTCTCGCCTACTTTGGGACCATCTTTTGCATTGTCCAAGACCGTCTCCTTTTATAATTCGCGCGTTGCAACGGTTTGGGTCGATCCACTTTTGTTATTAGAGTGTGTCTAAGAGTTGGGATTAACTATTTCCCAACGACTTTAGATTTGAGATTTAAAAGATTCGAGTGAATTAATAAAATGGATACATGGATGGAATTATTATCTACATGGATTTTGGATGGAATTATTATCTAACGAGTATCTACTTAATTTATAAATTAAGTTTGTTTTTTACTTCTTAAGAATTATCATTTAATTCATCAGAGAATTGAATGACGTATAATAATTAATATGTCAATATTTGAAACTTAGGAATCTGAATTTTTTAATGTAATGTAATTATGACAGTCATAATTTCGCTAAAAATTATCTTAAACAACATTATGATAAATTTAAACATATAGCATATAAAATTTCTTCCTTTTATTCTTTTTTCTCACAGAGGAAACGATAAATTGTTTTCACTTACCCGTAATACTTGTCTCTTCGTGGTCCAAAAACGAATGATTCTTCTCTCGAGTGATCGAGTCGCGATCAAAAGGAATATCGATCGATGTAATCCGGCTATTAAGAGCAAGATCAGTTTCTGAAAGGCGAATTTTTTCAGCTGCGACGGGCACACCACGGGGAAATAGAAACGAGTCCGAGAGAAACACGCGGCGAACACGTTGGTGAAGGGAGGCGTTGTCGCGTGAAATCGCGTCTACCCAAAATATTTGTATCTTTGGTCCATTGTATCGAGGCATGGGTTCCACGGGGTGTCCAACAACTTAGAATGGCCTGTGGCCACGAAATTTTCATGAATGAACGTGGCGACCCGACCGGTAGCCCACCCAAATCGCTTAAATATCTCTCAACGCCCACCTCTATCACGATCAATGCTTTATTCCAAGTGGTAATTAAAGTCTTTCCTTCATTCGACTCTATCATAAAACTAGCCGATATTTATAATTTAATGTGTAAAAATCTCTCAATTGTTTTAACTAAACAGAATACAAAAGATGTCGTCAAATTTTGTGTTCATACATTGTATTTATTTATATTTTATCACTTTTATAACATAATTATTATTATTAATCTTCTTTTCCCTTTCAGTACATAAAATAGGCAAAACACATCTGCAATACCAGAAAACATTTACAACAAGAAAACGCAGATAGAAAAAAAAAGAAAAAGTTAAAAAGAAAGAAAGAATAGAATTTGAATATGAAGGACGATGAAAGAGCAAATCTCAGAGATGGCAGAAACAACGCGTTTAAAACATCCTTTAAGAGTCTCCTCCTCCTTCATTACTCTCTCAAAACATTTCTTTCAAAACAGCAGACTTTATGCACCCATAAAAAAAAAAAAAAAAAAAGAAATAAAAAAAAATAAAAAGAAGGAAAGGCGTTTGAGTTTGAATGAATCTGAAGGAGGGTTGGGAGATTCGTGTAAAGGGTGATGGAGGAGGAGGGGATGGCAGAGAGGGCGAAAGACGAGGTTACTGCGCAAGAAAGTGAGGTGAGCGGTGGGCGCATGATCCTCCTGAGCCTCGTAAGGTGAGGAGAGCAGCTAATAAGGCGTATCAGTTACCAAGGAGACGAGGTCTCCTTAACGGCGAAGAAGAATGGCGGGCAAGAAGGCAAGAAGAGGAACCCCCGAGGGTTCGCCGCTTGGAAAACTCATAAGTTTCAATTTAGACGGGGATCAGCGTCCTCCGACGAGCTTTACGGGCTAAACGCCGCGCCTTATATTGATTTTCGCCCATTTCGACCTTCCCCCGACCAAACCTTTTCCACCTTTTGGAGAACGAGCGTGGATGGAGAACAGGAGGATCGAAGAAACTAATCAACGTCTCGGTGGTGATACAAGGGGTGACATACCAAGTGTTTCGATCGTCAGGGTATATTGAGTGAAGATCTATTGCGTGAACTTATTTTCTTTTTTTTTCTAGGTCTAAATTAGGTCTAAGAATTATTTGATTAAATGATTTTATTTTTTTTTTTTATTTGGAAAGGGAACAACAAGTATGCCTATCTATATTAAAACTAGAATTGGTAAGTATTCGCGTCATTTAAATATAACGTATTGCTTACGGATGATAAGTATCGAGGTATATGTTATCCGTTTTCGAATGAAGAGTAACATTAATTTCTAGTTTTAATCGAAAGATGCTGGATCAAAAGTATATTTAATTCTTCACACAAGATTTTATGTATCGAGTTAAAAATAGAATTTTCGAAGAAATAATATATTGAATTCTCGATATGCAATAAAATTTACGAATAAGTAATAAGTAAGCGACGTTCCCCAATTTCACGAGGAGTCATTGTTATAAAATAGAAAAGGATTAATTTTTATCAAAAGAATTAGTCAATTCGATTTGGACACTTGAATTGTTATTAATTATTATTAAATATTTCGTACTAAGCTAGCAAATTTTTCGTAATTTCACTTGAAACAAAGATGAATGTAAAAAATTATTTTCCTATAATTTTCAGCATCCAATATCTATCTCCATCCATTTTACAAAAAGAAATAGAATACAACGTAGTTATAGAATACAATTTGATTCCACTTTGCGTCACTACATTTGAATAATCCACCGATGACTAAATCATCCCGGAAATATCTGTATCATTTACCATAACTGGAATTGATTCCAGGATAGGGGCACGTGTAAAATTAGACGCGTTGGCGGAGACGTAGTATGGTCACGATGCACGGATGTTTGTTATGCCACGGTGCACGAGCGAAGATTCCACGATGCGAATACCTTCGTCATAGGTACAATTTTAACTAACCGTCTCATTCATCGTGTTTCGCAATTCGAATACACCCACGCTATATCCTTAGAAGCGATTTTTAACTTTTATCATCGCGCCTTGATCTTCGACGAAGGTGAAAACCGTTATTTTCCCCACATCGAATGCAAATGGATATTTGTCGTTTTCCTGGTATTTCTTTTTTTTTTTCTTTTCTTTTCTTTTGACAATTTTTAACTTCTAATCTTGAACAGAGATCGAGGAGTATTTTAAACAAAAAGAGCTTTTCATATTGCGAGTATTTAATTTAATCTTGATAATTAAATTAGTTTCTTTAATTTTTTAATTCTGTAGAATTTATATATATATAAGAATCGTAATTTATTATGATTCTTTATATTGGAAAGTTGGAAAAAGATAATTTATGAATGTAATGTAATGATGTTATATCTAAAGTTAATTTTGGTATTAGATTAATTAAAAATGAAATATGAAAATTTTTATTTATCAGTTTCATTACAATTTACATATTCTATTAATTATTTAATTAGAAATATCATAAACATAATAAGATACATTTTCTCTATCAAAAATTATTATGATACATATACGTAGCTCTTTCATTTATCTTCTTTGTTATCGCTATTGTGTACCTAATATAAAGTTCAGAAATCTTATTGGTAATATAAAGAAATAAAAATGGAAATACGTGAAAGTTACTTTAAATGCGTGAAAATATGAAAAATAAACTCGTTCAAAGAACGAGAAAATTATAAAGGAGAAAATATTTTAATAGAAGCCTCGAAACAAATCGAACAAAATGTTTCACCCTGTACATGATGACAAGGATGTGGGTGCTGCGAAACGTCTAAATTTGAAACTGGAAATTAGGTCAAACGCTGAGAATTAGGCTGTAACGTTTATGGGTTTGCTTGCTTTCTACACGAAAAAGTATTTATTGATCGATTTAAAAAAAAATCGATTTAGAAACTCAAAGAAAATTCAATCAATTTAGAATTCGTGAAATAAATTAAAATAAAATTTTTGTAAGTTTTAATCTATTCTGAACTGATTTATTTTTATGGTTCAAATTAATTTTGCAATTATTCTTTGTTATCTTTTACCCTCTTTTTCAATAAGATTTCTTCTTTTCTCAATAAGATTTTTTGCAATCACGGTTTTGCAATATGATAAAATGATAAAAACTACGGAAGAAAAAAATATATATCTTCCATTTTGTTTTAGATAATAAAAACGAACGTCAATTGGCATTTTTTTTATTAAGCAATTATAAATATTTGTTTATTGAACGAATAAATATAAATATTTAATTTTCTTTACGAATACAATATAAATCTTAACGAATTTTAAAAATCTAATAATCTGATAATTGATCACTACGTAATGTCGTTGTGTACAAACTGTAGTGTTACAATTCTCTAAATCGAAACTTTCGCAATCGTCCTTCTTCCACTACCGTGTAACCAGTGTATACTATTACTGTGCCAACAGGAAATATACGTCCTCTTGTGCAACTTACGATTAGAATGTCTACTGCAGTTTACTTCGAGATGAGCTCAGCAGAACTTATCGGTCTTCGTTTAATTTCGATCTAATTAGAGGTTGTTGCACCTCTCGTGAAAAAGAAAGGAAGGAAGTTTCGAACACGGTCATCGTCCAAAAATATCGGGAGAGAGAGAGAGAGAGGGAGAGAGAATAAAATTAATATGAAATATAATTAATCTTCTTTTAGAAAAAAAAAAAGAAAAAAATAAATAAACGTTTAACGAAAAACGGAAATTTAAATCAATATAATTTTTCTATGGATATTTATAAAATATTTCACGATTTATACATTTAGTCTCAATAATTCAATAAATATAAAGACAAATAAATAAATATAAAGACAAATTTAAATTAATATAATTTTTCAATTTATAATTATTATAAATATTACCATTGGGTGGATTTTTTTCTTTTTTTAAATAACGTAATAGAATAACAGGGTAATAAATCTTCTTTGCGCGAGAAATGGAAAGAGAGATTGGAAAGAGATAGTGGATCGATTCAAGTGTGACTGTATAAAACGCGTCATGGGGGTCTATCAACACCACTCGAGTCTGGCCGTGGCCGAATTGAAAATAAATATCCCGATCCGTATCGCTGGGTCGAACGGTACAGGGAACGAAAATAGAGTTGCATTTAGAACACCCGGTATATACGTGCTAGGAGGTCGTCGCGAATGACCGAAGAGTGCCAAATCTGAAAGATCACCTTTCTTCCGTCCTTCTTACGAGCTGCCTATCAGCTCGCCTCTGTGCAACGTGTTTTAATATTCTTTCCTCCTCATTTTTTTTTTCAGATAAAATAAATTTAAATAATTATCTAGAGGAATAATGGAAGGCAGTTATTTACTTCAAAAAGTGACATGATCTAAGGATTATTTATTGAATTGAATTTTTTATACGTTGAAAAATTAAGAAATTAAGAAATAAAAATTTTTTGGAAAATTATTATTATTTAATAAAAGAATCTTGTAATAATAATACTCGAAATTTCTAGATAAAAATTTAAAAAAAAATCTATCAAATTTGTTAAAAATTACTGCAATAATCCATTAAAAAAAATTTCTGAAGTAACGAATAACACTTCAAATCGCAAATATCATCTAATTTAATAAAAATTGAGTAATTTTCTGATATTATTATAATTAATATCCGGTTCAATTTTCTTCAGAATCGTAAAAATCGAGTATCTTCTTTAAATTGGATCATCTTATAACGAAACTACGATACGTCCAAGAAATGTGTAAGAAGAGTTGTTTTCAATACTAGGAAATTCCATTATTCGTATATTAAGTGGCGAGAAGATGTGCTCCAGTCGCGTCATCGCGTTCATCATGCCATTGTATTTTCGTTTCCAGTGACGTACGATTTAAAGATCAACCGACGTCATTCGGATGCTTTTAAACACAGATGTATTTGCACCGATGTCGAGGTTAAATCCATTAATCAGTCACGTTTTCGACTTGATAAATTCTTAATGATGGGGGGCCATTAATTTTAGACAGGATTAAGAGAAGATTCGCTCTCCTTGAGAGTCGTGGATAAAATCGAGAACGAGATAAAATGAGATGTGTAATCGATCTCGTTGTTGTCATTCTTTCATCGAATTCGAATTGCAAGTTAGATCGAAACGTGCTTAAATGAAATTTCTTTCCAAGTAAATGATTTTGATTTTCAAAATTTATGAAATTAAATTTTCATTATATTATATATCGTTTTTGTTTTATCTATATTTGTCTTTGTTATAATTTTTCTTCTTTTCTTTTTATTCTTCTCGTAATTTAATTTTAGCGAAATGAATTCCTTTAAGATTCTCTCTCTCTCTCTCTCTCGCTTAAAATAATTGTTGCATTTAACTGAATAGTTGAGATCATCGTTATAAAACATGAGAATGATCCATTGTGTCATTTATCGAACAAACTAAACATTTACGAAATCTTAAAAATAAAAAAAAAACGAAAAGATACACGAGTGACCACTTCATAAATTATTAAACAAATTTCAAATTCTTAACTCACTTTATTTAATTTCACAAATTTACTTCAAAAATTTTTGGAATACATTATCACGAGAAATAAACATTTTTTTTCTTTGGAATTAATATTAATTTTTTTTTTTTTTAACCTATTACCATTAAAAAGTACAAGGATATTTTATGTTTTAAACGATTCATCCTATACTTTGCATTTCAAATAATTCGCCATCCATCTGAAACCAACCAACAAGCAAGCAACGAGAACCAATAACACCGAATAAAAACATGTCAAGCGTGAACATTATGCATTTCTGTCCAAGAGAATATACACGTGGGAAAATTGTGAAAATCGTGTGAAAAGTGTGTGAAAATTGTATTCTGAAGTGAATATTTCGTATTACGTACACGTGCAATGACATTTTCGTAACGAATATACGCATGCAACCTTGGAGAAGGCCTCATCTCAAGGATTCAAGTATCGGATATTGCCAATGTCAATTTGGCCTGACGCTTGTCAGCATTTAGATATGACTGTGCGTTTAATATGGTTGCTTAATTTGAGGGCAATAAAGAATAGCTAAACATCCGCCAATTCTCGGAATACGAAACTTGTCAAATTATAGAATGATGTGTTGCAAAATATTATTACCAAATAACTATCGATTTCGATACTTCGGTGAGAATTTGGTAAAGAAGATATTTATTTTCATGAATTTATTCTGATGAATTTTTGCCGAGAAAGAGTAAATTAAATAAGAAGTGACGAAAGTATCTAACTTCTGGAGGTAGGTACCATTTTGATGAAATTATATTTAATTAATAATAATTATTTTCTTTTTTTTCTTTTTTTTTTATATTAATATTTTGTTAATGATTCATCCTGATAGGCTATTTGATTGCTAGAAGTTTTTCCTAATATAGTAATGAAGTATTAATGATTTATCACGTCGCATAATGCCTAATTAGATAGTGACTCACGATCAAATGCTCAGACGATTATTTGCAAATCAATGTCTTATGATCGATTACTATGAATGTTATTTTGTATACAACATTAATGTTGATTCTATGTTGCAAATATAATTGTTTATGAACTATAATTATCTTATTTTTGATAGATAGGAATGTGAATTGTGTTATATTGGATATCTTATTTTATTATCCAAAATGTTATTATGAATAAATATTATTCTTTTAGTGGAAAAACATTTCATATCTGCGTTAAAAAAACTTACTATGTTTTTCTACTATAATTTCTATTATCACTAAACGTACTATATTTAATATATGATTATCATTACTTATTAATTTTTAATTTTTCATTTATCTAAGATAATGCTAATATATTTAATTTGTACTGTAATCTGAGATATCGTTAAATACTAATTAATATGGCATATATCATAGATAATACTAATGTATTTAACGTACACTATCCGAGATGAATAAGAATTATAATTTTGCAATTTTTCAACCTTCATAAAAATTGTCTATTGAAATTTATTTTAAATAACCACGAATCAAGTATACTAGCGCCAACGAATATTAATAGAAGATTCAAGATCCACGTGCGTTCTTTTACTTTACACTTAACACGTATTAATCTGAAAATATTTTATGTGCTCCACGTGCTAAAATTTGAAAGTATTACGCGGAACAATGACAGGAACAAACTACTTCCTGAATGAAAGTGTATTCTCGAATCGTCGATATCTGACAACCTCAATTGCACGCAAATTATGCATTTAAATATTTTCTCATAAATTCTCGTCATTCACTTATGATCATTAATAATAATCGATCACTAATGCATGTATTGGTAAATACCTGTCTGTAAGAAAATATAGCAGCTAAAGATCGTTAAAATAAATTTCTATAAGCTTGTATAGATACACCATTTATGTTTCTCTAATCTCACGAGTCTCAAATTATCAAATATCGCAACTTCATTCGAAATTTAATAATTTAAATGTTTCGAAATTAATTTATTCTATATTAATATAAAACAATTACATTATAGCATGAAATTTTTTTCCACCAAAAAATAATAGAATTTTGATTTGTCACATATCTATGATTATAGAATTACAATTATCTAAAAAGAACTTAATCAAGAAGGAATCTAATCTAATCTTCAAAATTTCAATAAATAAAAATATAGCTTCTTCGATATCCAATAAAAATACGTCCCTAACGACACGCAGATATTTACAAGAAAAAAAAAAAGAAAGAGAGAAAGAAAGAAGGAAGGAAAAACAGAAAAGCGTGGGCGTAAAGCGACCGTGAGGAAACGCCAACCGAGGTAGAAACAAGTGGAGGAAAGGCGCAGTGGTCAGGCGAAGAGGACGAAGATACGCGCGGGCTGATCGACCAATCGCGTCACGTTGGCGGGGGTTGTGCCATAAATGTCGCGTGGCGAGTCGCGGAAACTCGCCGACAGGTCGGCGCCACCGTACCGACGCTCGGTATACTAGTCCACATTTTTGGCGGCAGCCGCCCAGTCTAAGGTCCAATCCTCGAACCGAACGGTCGTCCGAAATACTTAGGTAAAAGGGCTAATTTCCAATCGACCACCGAACAACCGGTCGACAGTTTCTTTGCTCAATTGATTCTTTTTCTTCTTCTTCTTCTTTTTCTCTATTTTCTATTTTTATTCTGTTCTTTACTTGTTGAAAAAGAAAAAACGAGAACGATCGAGAAAAGTTTCTTTGATTTGATCGTGGGATCGCGCAACGACTCAATTAGTTCGAGAAAGAGAGAGAGAAAGAGAAACAAATCATCGCGTAAAAAAAAACGGGAAAGAGATAGATAACCGTGAGTGCAACGCTCTTTGAGGCTGAATCGCGGACGATACCAAGAGGAACGATTCCTTCAAAGGGAAGATTAAGGATTCACGTTCGCGGTATTATTCCGTTCTCCATGTGTGCGCCAGTGAAAAAGAGGGGGAAAAAAAAAAAAGGAAAAGAGAACACCTGACTGGACATGGCTACACCTACGCTTGTCCTCTGCGTATATTTAGTAGGAATTTGCTCTTCCATTAACCTAGACAGATTTTTTTTTTCTATTGTATTACTTGTTTTGTTTGATTTTCATCCTTGTGTGTATTTTTCTTTAGAACTAATTAATTAGGATTAATGTTACTAACGATGCGAATAAGAATTGTGAGAAGATGATCTCTCTACAGTAATCCTTTGAGACGAAAACGATTCAAGCATTATTATTTCACTTAATCGATTAATAAAGTAATTACAATTAACAAAAATTGGGTTAATTTAAAATATAAAAAAATGATCGTTCAGTCTCATTTATGAAAAGAAAAAACATATCCCTTTACGCTGTTTACGCCCTATGTTTTTTACTATGGTAATACATGCATGACAAGTATTACCGATTGCGCGTGATACATTATAACACCCGTTCTTGAGCACGATTGAATAACATATAATGCAGAACATATTATCTCATTATCAAATGAGATCTAAAATAGAAAGAGATAATACAAATAATCATTATAGAATATAGGCAGAAAAGTGGTTATTATCGTCAAAAGGTCACCATAACCTATAAACCTATTGTAAAATTATACAAAACATTTGAAAATATAAGTGCGTCTCAGTGCGTTCAACGATCGATCGATCGAATAATACATAACCACGGTTCCGAATCGAAGTTCTAATTTCGTGGAAGCGCGTTTGTAATAGTTGGCGCGACTCGCGTCTCGGTTTCGCTTCTATCGCATACCAATTCAAGGCAGACCAGCCGTTCCTTACCGCGTGCTTCTCGAAAGATAGTACAAACTTAGTGAAGATACACGATGGGTTGGTACGCGTGTGTGTACGTGTGTGCCAATCACACAACCGAGCGAATTGTTTATAATAATTGGCAGCGATTTGTTTGGCAGTTACGTAACGCTACGCGGCATGCCTGTCGAGATAAAAATATCCACGGGATGCCGCCAAGTCCGACGTGTCTGTTATAGCCGCTCCCTTTCTGCGGTTTAAACGCGAAATACTTTTTTTTTACACGTATATATTTATGTGATTTATATTTTTTAAATTATGTAGCATATTATAATTCTACTTCTATAATTTTTTCCCCACCCGAAACATTTTCTGTTAACCGAATATGGTTGGCTGATCTACTTTTCATCTGTTCCTCATATGCCATCAAAAATTAATAAATCTTTGATATATTTCTGATAATGACACTTTTGAGAAGATAATTGAATATATAATAAAATTATTGGATTTGGAACTATTGGATTTAATAAAATTTATTCTCAATGTAAATTAATAGAAATTTTGCGAATTATAAAATTAGGATATATTTAGAAAATAATTGTTAAGGAAATCGTTGAATATTTTACAGAAATTATTTTTCATTTATACTGTTTTATTGGAAATTTTCTAAATGTTGAGATTGAAAAAGAAATCGTGCATGATTTTCATGAAATCTAAATTTTAAGAAGACGAATATAAAATTACAAACGATCAAAATGACACGCTCCAGATTGCTCATTCTCTTAATATCGTAGAACACGTCACAAGTGCCAAGAGGCGCCTCGCGCCGTTTGACAAGCTAAACTACGCGTCTGACCGAATTAAGGCGTCACTACTTTCGGCCAATTCGGCTAAATATAACGCCGCAAAAAAGCAACTTTCTAGTCTAGTGACAAAATTTTGAATCAAAACAATCATAGACGACTGTCATTAACATTTCAATCTCGTTATTGTCTCATATTTGCCGAGATTTAAATTCTGATAAATTCTTTAAAACTATAATGATCTAATTATAATTAAAAATATTGGAGTTTAAATTTTGAACAAATGGAATTTAATATTAGTGAGATATAATAAATATTTGTTATTTAAAAAAAATAGTATATAATTTGAATAAAAAAAAAACTTAATTTTTCAACTTTTTAACTTTTGATCTTTTAATTTGAATATTTTTAAATATATCAATTACGTAATAAGTAGATTCAGTATTGCTTTCACGTGAAATTCAGTTTATTTTTTTTTTTTTTAAATGTGATTTCTTTTGTTTGTTTTGAAAGAAAAAAAATATAAAACATTTATTACTTATTTATAGGTAGATTGAAAATTTATAAATAATCAGTAATCTACTTGACCTTGCCTTACATTTGTGACTATTTCTACTCAAGAATTCGACTTGCATTTCTGACTATTTTAGATATTACATTTGGTACGATATTTCGAGTGTCTGTCTATTGGTTGTCCAAACTTCCTTACTAGATTACATCTACTTTCTAAATATTACGCAAATTAGAAATTATTCAAATAAAAATTCAAATAAGTGACAAACTTTACTATGAATAGCCAAAGTTATAATAATATATGTTAACGTTATTGATTTCTAAAAAGTTCCTGTTCTCTGAGCGTCTACTCGAGCAACGTCAAACGAAACTTTTGATGTAACCAGACGTTTAATATTTTCTGGGAGAAACCGCTTCTCACGTTTCACCGCAACGTGTCAAGCTGACTGTCTCCGCTTAATAGTTAAAGTTTCAACATTGAAGGCCGACGTGCTAAAGTTTCCTCAGACCCTGATACATTCTCGTGCACCTTTTAACGAGTCACGCGAAATCACAGAAGAAGAAACTTGTTTGGAAAATTCGTTCTTTAACAAATTTCTTTTAACACGAAAATGAAATAGATAATATAAAATATTAAAAATCTATAAATCAAAAAATTTTTTTCTTCTATTTCTTATTTCAGTCAGAAAAATATGTAACTTTTCATTTTCCAATAATTAACATCTTAGTATCCATTGACATTTTCATAACCAATACAATTATTCGCAAAACTTAAGATTAAATGGTAAAACATTCATTCGATAAAAGATTGATATTTTTAAGGCGCAATGTCTCGTTTAAATAATTTATACAATCTTTAAATTATCATTTTTACGATCACTTCATCCCTTCCGATTTTAAATTTACAATTTTAATGCCGATCAACTGAATTCTATATTTAAAATAAAACCTCCAAACAAAATTAGTCTCTCTAAACCCAACCCGAAATACGAAACATTCCCAATCAATCGCGTTCGAACTTAGCGATCGACTTATCCAAAGAATCCGCAGATCAAAGCCAAGCCTTGAACAATTGTTCAATTTTATTCTGATTGATCGAGCTGGCAGGCGACAATGAAACAACAGGTAACAGGTGTCGGGGGCACCTAACGCTATCAGCTGTCATCGAGATTCATCCACGTGTCTGGCCGGCAGTCTGGCAAACGTCTCGTGTTATTCAATTCCCAACGGCCGCCATTTAACGTATAACGCATACGCGATGACGCACGGAAGTGGAACTCAGCTGGGTGTGAACATAACGCGGTTCCAAGCCAGCAAATGAAAAGTCACACCGGCCACGTATTTTCAATTTTTGGACCTACGCCCCGGATTATTTGCTTGACCGCACCGTGGCTATTTTTGGCAGTCATCTAGATTACACACGTGCCCACCCAGTGTCGGATAAATCTTGTTCGAAGAATAAAGAGTAAAAAAATAACGAATTAATTCGAGCTACTCGCAAGAAAAAAATCGAATTTGATCAATTTTGATGAATTTTTCAGTGAATTTTATTTAATTCTTCGTAGGAAAGTTGATGATTATCCGAGCAAAATTTTTCTTTCTCGAATTTCTTTTCTCGTTAAAAAAAAAAAAAAAACGAAAAATAAGAGAAACTTTAATAGATAATAAGAAATAGACAAGATTTGAAGAAGTTCTGAGAGGAATTAGTTTTATGCTTAAGATGGAAGAATATCGTTATCTTAAAAATAATTCGAAATCGCATAAAAATTTCCAAACTATCAAATATCTTCTGAATCAACTATATCCCGTCAAACAACAAACAAATTCGATCAAACCGATCTTTTGGATCCCGCATGGAATCCCATGGACTCAAGGGTAACCGCGTGCTGTTTAATGGGTCATTATCGTCGCCGCGGGCATAAAGGAGCCCATTCCAATGGAGGGTTCGTGAAAATCGGTCAAAGTCAGACTCGTCGGCTATGCTGTCTTCGAACAGCTTGGATGTCCACCTGTTTCCGACTAAAAACGGACCGGGGCCCGGGCATCCTAAATATAGCGACCGCGAATCCGGGACTCTTACGTCACAAAGCATCGTACTGCGGCTACGATCATCTAGCTTTTTCTTATTTTCCCTTTTCCCTCTAATCACGAACACGCGTGGATGATGTGTATATATAGTACCGGTTATAAGGATCCATAAATTTTGATCAATCTTTGGATCATTAATTTTATCAAAATGTACAAATTAATGCAAGATTAACGATTAAATGCATTATTGATTTTATTATAACGTTAGACTATGAATTAAAATTGATTATTGACAATTTGTTGGTTATCTTTGTCAATCTTATGACCAGTTTTGTTATTACTATATAAAAATCAATATTATTATTTAATTATTACAATAGAATGGTATGAATCTTTATATCATTAATTTTTATACTATTATTATTTCTTGAAAGTAAATTTATGGTAGAAGTATTCATTATTGAATATGTATAATTCTACATATATGTATATGAATAATATAATAGATTTTATCGTATGATACCATGTTCAGTAAAATAATTTGAAATTTGTTATAAATAAGAATTTAAAGTATTTAATAACTTTAAATTTGTATTTGATAATAATGTATAAAAAATGAAAATTGCACGTACTTGTTTCTGATAAAATCCTGGATACTGGAAGAGTGATTCCATCAATGTAACTCCCAGAGACACCTGTTAGTGTAATAGAATACTAGTTATTGTTCTATTTTATCTTAAGATTGAAATTGAGAAAAAAAATAATTAGGTTATTTTTTTTAATTATATGGTAAAAAAACTTCTTGTCATAAAACATATTTACTGATTATTTGCAATGCAATTATTATTAATTATTAACATTTATTAAAATATAATTTTATTAAAATATAAAAATGAATATGCGTTCATGTATATTAATATTTTTTTTGTTTCGAATAATATTTTAATCAATAATCATAAAAAAATGCTTTATAATTAAGAACTTAAAGATATTTAATAATATATCATATGTAACATATTTATATCGAAACTAAATATTCAAATCTTCGATCAAAAGTAGCTACATTACAAATTATAAAATTTTCTTTGTAATTTTACTATAAATATATCTATAAATATATCTATGAATATATCAACTAACCTTTTAATGGATATAAATCATTTTATGCACAATTTGTTTCACTTAATTATTAAAAATTTAATTAACACACATTGTAACGAACGCACTTCACTTTTTCAACCGAACGCTTAAGCAACCATTTCAAATTCAGGTGTACCAATATTTAAAAAACGAACATTCGTATTAGTAACATATCAAATTTTTTAAATGGAAAAAAATTACTATTAAATATTAATATATGTTATATTATTCTTATTTTCGATATTAAAAAGAAATCATATTGATTATTAAAAATTAGATAGTAAATTTTCGATTTTTTATAATAATTTTCTTTATTAAATATGGAGTTAAAATTTAAGGTTGGCAGCAATTATACTATAACAAAAATCGCGCCAAATATTCTAAATTTTAAAAAAAAAATCTGAATATAAAGTATTTTTTGCTAATAATATTTATAATATTCAATATTATAAAATATACAATATTATAAAATAATTGTATATTTTAAGAAGTTTTACATTTTTATATAATTATATACATTTGTCTTGTTTTTTTGAATATTTCTATAAATTTGAAAATTTATCAAATATATAATTATTTTGTTTCTTATAATATTTAATCATAATTCTTAATAGCAACTTGTATAATATATCAGCAGTCATTAACTTCCAATGATCAATTCAATTATTATTATAGAAATACGTTCAGTGACTAACCAAACTATGCAATTACGAAGAAATTAATTCGGTCGCCAGAAACAAGCATTAATGGACGAGGATTTAGATCACGTATTCCAAATTTATTTCCGATGACCTTCGATCGCTCTTGCCGAGAATGAAATAGGAATACGTGCGAAAGCGTTCGAATGATCCAGGCCGAGTATGAAGTACGCGCGTTACTAAATTTAGCGGCACCATTGCGTCAACAAAAAGAAAAGGCGATGCTCCTGTTTGTGTCGCAGTC
Organism: Apis florea; assembly: GCF_048593485.1. Classification (NCBI taxonomy): domain Eukaryota; kingdom Metazoa; phylum Arthropoda; class Insecta; order Hymenoptera; family Apidae; genus Apis; species Apis florea. The sequence continues at coordinate 5,258,063 of NW_028256416.1, read as the reverse complement.
CTCGATTGGCTGATCCAAGCAATGCCGCAACCAATCGTAATACACGTAATACCGTTCGCTATTCGAAAACGGAACAATCAAGTTTTTACATGATTATCGCTTCCGCATTTTATTTAATGAAATATTTTACTGATATTTAAATTTACATATGTATTACATTTTTTTTTAATTGTAAAAAATATAAATATTGATTGATGTTATAATAATTAAAATTTGAAAGTATAATTAATTTTACATACATATATAAAAATATTTTAAATATAATTTCATTAAATACAAAATCTAATATAACACCAATATAATGTTAGTCTTTATATGACTATAATTTGATGTTGAATGGAATTTATTTTTATTCAAGTTTTAAATAGTAATTGTAAAGATACATAATTATGATATCATGTTTAACAAGAATGATGAAGAAATCGACCACGAAAAATGCATGTACTATACTTAGAAAACGACAAGATGCCAACAAGCATCTTTGCAAATTATCATCCATAAGTTCCTTATTTTTAGCGCATTCAATGTCTGCTAGTATTACAAGCCTAAAACTGTGACATTATCATATTTGAATTTATTAAATACTAATCAAAATATCTAATTTTAATATAAAAATTTTAAGTTTTCCATATATATATATAACTAACAAAAGATTTATTTAATAATTAACATTTTTTATTAATATCTTTTGATAATTTTAAAATTTATATTTATTACTAATATAAATAATTTATGCCAATAAAGAGCAATTCCTACATTAAATTTAAATCAAAATTATTTATCTTCTTGATATAAAATATATAAGTACATTAGGCGGAAAAATAGTTTAACATATTGAAAGAGAAGAAAAAAAGAAACAGAGTTACTCACAAATATTAAAAAAAAAAAATTATTATAATTTATAATTCGTTTTTTAGTAAACGAGTGGTTTAGCAGTTCAGTAGAGCGGCAAAATGGACGCGCGCTTTAGAAGCAATCTCGACATGATTGGGCGCAACGAGCCTATCACAAGGAAAGCCAGATTCTGGCAAAGTTATGTTCGAGCCTTAAAAGGTAATCCATTGTTTGTTAACAAAAATTAAATGATTTTAAATCAAACTTTTTTCATTTCATTTCTTTTTAATTTGAATTCTTTTTAAATTGTTCAATTTCTTTTATAACTTATGTTCATGTGCTTCCAAATCTTCCAGATCTATTGATATATGTTCATATTATCATTATTATATTGTATTATTATTATATTTCATAATTATTGTAATATTAAAATGTAAAAAAGATGTAAGAATATATAACCTTGAAGAAATTCATGATAAAAATTATTGATAATGACAGGTACCGATGATATCAGAGCCCCTGAGCACACGCACAGACCCCGCAGTATTTTCCGCTCGGATTACCCTGAGCTGCATTCCACCTCGTGGCCATTTGGAAAATCTATCTTTGAAAATCCCATCCACGCAGCTGATCGCATCAACGTTCCTGGATACAGGTAAGATTATTTTAGAAATTTCTTACTGAGACTACATAAAAATCAATACTTAAGAATCTTTTAATGAAAACTTTATAACTTTATATAAAGTAATATAATTACATCATAAATTACAACTAAATTAAAAATGTATCAAGTCGATTAATATTTCTAGGGCAATAATATGCTACAGGTAAATTATATTTTTCAAATATTTTTTCTAATAAAATGAATGTTACTCTTTCAAGGTACCTGCCTGTTCACCGTGAGATCTACGGTTACTCACCGAGGCAGATCTACCCGCATCAATACAAACCTGTAGAACGCTTCATCCCTGGTACGTACTAAAGAACTCTGAGCAAAAGTCCAAAGAGAGTGAACGACGTCGTAAAAACAAAAAATTATATATAAAAATCATAAAAAAAAAAAAACAAAGAGAAAGAATCGAAAAAGTAAAACGCGAAACGAAACGAAAAGTTTGGAAAGCTTAAAACATTCTTGTACTACACACACATCTCGAACGTCTACGAACGAGAGAGAAGAGAATAAGTACAACCAAAAGTAAAGCAAAAAAAAAAAAAAAAAATAACGAAAACAAAAAAGACCTGAGTGAGAACGAAAAAGAGAATGAACGAAATAAACGCATGAGAATGTGGAACGAAAGCATCATCGTCGCTGTACCATTGAATCCAATTAATATAACTGCTCGTTCTCGGGGTTTTCTTCCTAGTTAATAATTTAAGTTCTTCTCATTAATTTGTAACCAGGTGTTTTTGGCTTCTACCTATTGAATAAATGAATAATTTAGAGCAAAGTTCAAACAATTAATAATAAATAAAAAAAGAAGAAAGGCGATGGACAAAGACATTTTTGTCGGAGGTGTAAATATTCCAGAATTTGCGAATTTTCCCTCCTCAAAGTCTTTCTCAGAAGCCAAAAACGCCATCTTGGAGGATCCGTCTCGTATCCTTAGAAAAGCCCTCCACCTTTGCCTGCACCTCAATCGTGACTAAAAAAGAAAGGAAAAAAGTGAAAATGAGTAAAAAGGAAGAAGAAAATGTAAAATATATGGGATGTTTTACCCCCACCTTTTGAAAAAAACTTTTGTATTATGTGTCATCCCTATTCAATATGTAAAATGCGTATGCACTCTCGGACATATACGTATTTTTGGATCATGTTATTTTATCTCAAATTCAATAATTTATCTATAATCCGTGTCTCGATACCTCTTCACATACACGAAACCATGTCATGATATGTGTAATACTAATTTACTTTACTCCGTGCACTTTGTATCTAAGTTATTATACTTATATCGCTATATAAAAATATGCATCTATACATACGTATAAATATATATAATTATATTTAAAATGTGCCCCAAAACTTGTCTGCCTCGCGATTATATAATTCGTTAAACTGGATAATTCATTTTTGTTTTTTTCTTTTTTTTTGAAATAATACGATAATTATGATTTTCCTTTTTTCAAATGAAAAATAAGATTCAATTGACAAAAAAAGGAACGGAGCATTTGACATCCACTGATGATCAACACTCCACTAGTATTTATTAGTTAGTTTAAATTAATATACATCAAAGATGGGAAATAGTTTTAGTAACCCATTAACGATTAACTCGATCATGATAATAAAGAAGTTTATTAGAAACTATTTGAACGTAAATAATATCTCATCAATAATCATTTGTTAATTTGAGACTAGTATAGTTTCTGTATCATTAAATTGATTATGTAACTGTGCTACAGATCTTCATACAGACTAAATACAGCATATGTTGTCTTATAACGTGAATAAGCAATTTTAAAAAGTAACATAATTTATAGAAAATAACTTAGCAGCAGATATGATGAATTGATGTGCTATAGTCTGTCGAAAATCAATTAACTGCTCAAGGTTGCTTCTTCCATTATAAATAATATAATTGGATACTAACGTGCATATCTTTCACATAATGTGATATTTTGCATCTATACAATTATGACTGAAACAAAATAAAATATATAAATTTAATAATATGATATAACTTAAAACAATAATAAATTACAAATTTTTAAAAAATTATTTGTGATTTTATATGTAAAATAATAACAGAAAATAATATAATTGAATTTAATTCCTAATAGCCTTGATTAATTAATTAATTTTTGTCAGACAATAAATAATTTATATAAATTTCGATGACAATAACAATAGAAAATTAAAAATTGTAAATAGCTGCTCAAGATAATGCCCATCTCTGTTTCTAAAAATCATAAATCTAAATGACAATTAAAACATTTAAATAGATTAAACGTAACAAGTGTCGACGCTCGTACTAAGTGATTGAAAGTCTTTATAGAGGCAACATTCAACAGTGAATTAATAATTAAATTAATATAATTAATACGATCAATCACAATGATACGTTAAACATCGGTGGATGTATCTCATGTTGACGTCATCAACATGGAAATATCGATGGATGGAAATGCCGACAATCTACGATCAGAAGACAGACAGAAATGTGGCCAGGCATCGTGGATCATCGTTCATCGATCATCGATCACACTATTATCATCATCATCATCCACGTTTTCTGTCTTCCCACTTCGTTGTCCAGTTGAATGAAAACATCTCCAGCTAAGCTACTGTTCTCTAATGGAATATAAACGAATCGCATGCAGCTCTGATTCTAATTTCTTTCCAGGCACTAGACCCAACAAATGGCCTTATCTCAATAATCTCGTCGATATGAGCGACCTTAGACGACAACAAATTGCACGACACTGGCAGACTAGAGAAATTAAACAACGAAACACGCTTACTACCCAAATACGACTTCGTCATTGCATACGAAGGAAGGATACTGACATTTTGCGCGATGCTAATTTACCCATCTTTAATTAATCCATTCTAATTCTTGATATTTTTCTTAATGTTGCATAAAGTCATATCTTAGAATTTTAGATTAGTATTTTCAAATGATTGAACTAATGATTCATTTTGAATGGTACATTATCAACCAAAAGTATAAAATCATACTAATTTTCTCGATTTAAATTCCATAAATTTTTTCATAAAGAATTCTATTATAAAATGATTTTTCACTCATCATAATCATTTAATTAGAATATAGTGTATATATATATATCATTATCAAGACTATAAACCGCTTAAGCTATCTAATTTCATATCTTTTGGTTTGTATTGTACAATACATGCAAAAGACACATAAAAATCAAACTCAGTAATATACAGTAATTAGTTCAAATCATACTCAGCGCACTTACTCATACCACGGTATTAACACATTTCCTTCATCACCAACGAAAGCAATGATTTCACGTGCATCTAGTGCTTATATAGTGCTTGGATTTCTCTTCATCGATGTATTTAGACGGTCGTCGAGAGAATATCACAATTTTCCACGGTTCATTCAACAAGAGCCTGAAAAAAGGAAATACGATCAAAGCCATCTCGAAACAATGGCCAATACAACGAATTAAATACTACTTACGAATTGCTTGTAACAAGCACAAGAAAGCTGCTGTACACTGTATATATATATATGAAATTTTTAATAAAATGAAGTGACTTGAGGAAGATATTGAAAATAATTTTTCTATTTTGAATACTATAATTTTGCTAAATTAATAAATAAACTATATTTTTTTATTTTGAACAGATATTTTTTCCTTTTTCAACAAAATTTCTTGAAAAAATTTATTTTTCTTACCATTTTTGATAATATTTTTTAAGATGGTTATTCAAATTATTCACGGACGAGTTTATATTGGAATGCAACAATATTTTTCGTTGCGTTTCGCTTGCGTTTCAGATCATTTTTGATTTTTCGTTTTTTGGTGTAAAGGACTTTTCATTTTTCTGTTTTTTGTCCATGATGATAAATAATATTTAGAAGACATTAATTATTGCAGCTGAGGTGGAGGTCGCAGTTTGATTACACGTAACAAGCGTCCTCAATAATCTGGAAAAGAACGAGATATGTGTAAAAAAGAAATAATGATAATAAAAAATTGATTTGATATAGATAATCGTAAAAGAAAATAAAAAAAAAACAATACAGCAGCGATTCGAACATAATTATAGCAAAGGATTGAATTTATGAAAGAGAAGATAGTCATGAGATTTAGAGCAGAAGAGAAAAGAAAACAAAGAGAATGAATAAAAGAAAATTCAATATGGCCGCCAAACTTGAAAAAGCTGGAAATTTTCTCTCGACGCTTTCGCGTTTTTGATTACTGATTTATTGAATCCAACATCGTCACTTATCTCCACTTATTATTCAATTATTCGATTTTTATCTTTCTATATAAATTAATATAAATAAAAATAAAATAGAAAAGAATTGAATATAGGAGATGAAAAAACGATGAGGAACAATTGACACAAACACTCTAATTAATAAACGCTTTATTACGCACGCGTAAAGTATTCTGTTTCTCCGACTAACAAGTGATAATCAGCTAGATCCAAAAATTTCTATCTTTTTCAGGAAATGGCATGTCTTTTTTTTCTCTTATTCCAATCCCTTTAGCCTTTCCGTTGTATCAGCTTATGTACGATAATTAAATTGTGGATATTGTGCAAACTTATATTGTGTGCATTTATTTTATTTTAAATAAAAATTTTCCATTTAATGCACTTTACATATTAAAATTTTTTATGCAAATATCCACAGTAAAATGACATAATATAATTATAATTCTTTCCTTCGATAGTGTCTAAATAGTATCTCATAAATTAACTAAATTAAAGTAATTTGACAAATTAATAAAGTCATAAAAATAAATTGGTGATAGATTGTAAAAAAAAATTGATCTGTATTTCGTTCAATCTCGATGATAGCCACGACTTCCTAACGATAGCAGAAATAACGTTTTGGGGCGAGTTTCTAAATATTGAAATTCATTAAGCGATCTACAAGCAATATAAAAAAAAAAAAGGAAAAACATTTTTGGAAATTATCATACTTTTTATCTCTCTACTTTTATTATATAACGGAGAGGATGATGTGATTTTTTGAGGCGGTATTTTTCAACCTCACCAGGTTAGTATACTTTTTTATACGTTACGTGGCGTCGTGTTATATTTCATTTTTGTGAGAGCGTCTCGAATGTTTCGTTTTTCTCTTTTAGAAGGAAAGAATCGTGAGCTTCGATGGGCTTCATTATACATTATATATATATATCTATAGCTTGCAGATAGAGTGGAAACATGCACGGCTTGAAAAAATGAAATACTTATAAACGAGGATAAATCCTTGTAATTCGCACTTTATACTCTTACTTAACTGGTTTCTATCGGATTACAATTGAACACGATTTAACAGAACTTATTAACAACTTATTATTCTTTTACTTGAATGAAATGTTTTAGAGAGCAGAATACTTTAAAATAAATTGTTTGGATAAAAAATGTTATATGATTATCTTTTATCTTTTTACTATTTTTTACTTATAATAAAATTATATCAAATTTTATTATACTCTCTCTCTCTAAAACATTCTATATCTTTTATTAAAACTACTCACAATATTGCATGCTAGCTTAATATAAATATTGCTACTAATGATAAAAACATCTTTTTTTTACGTTATATAAATGCTTCAAGCTAAAATACTAAAACAGAGAAAATGAAGCGCAAATGAATAATAATAATTGGATACATTTCGGCCAAATTCGCGAAATAAAAATAAACCGATTATACGCACGGTTTTCATATTAGGTGTTAAGATCACATGTAGATTGTAGTACATGATAATTGACACAGAACGATTCATCGAAGAAAGACAATTAAAAAAGATGAATCTCAAGTCTCTCTATAGTTTAGTAACATGTTTTTTTTAATGCGAATTTGTAATTTTTTTTTTTTTTTTTTTTTTCTAAAATATCATCAGTCCTTCTCGATGGAATATAAGTTCTTCTTCGAGTAAACAAATGATCATCTTGTTCTCTCTTGTTCCAAGATTTCAAGTCATTCTATTATATGAAAAAAATTTTATTAAAAATATTATAAGTATTTAAAGTATTTTAAAAATTGTATTTCTTTTTTTACTCGAAGACAAGTCCATAAAAAAAAATTGAATCCGATTTATAATAAATTTGATTCGATTTTTTACTTATATTTTATATACTGAGATCATAAGAGTATTTTTAATTAATTCGTTGATAAATCAAATTGAAATAAAATTTTTTAAACATATCTATAACATATAAGATATAAATAGATTATTTATTAATTATGATTTATCAAGAAATTTTTTTATAAGATAAAATTCTCTTGTCTTCTCTTCTTACCTTCATTTGTTTAAGCATGTAATGTCGAGAAATTAGTCTTATCTTCAATTACAAATCAATATTTCAATATAACAATCGTGCATTGCAAATCACGTAATTCTTGACAAACTATTGAATTCTCGATGTTGCATAAATCTGTCGATTGCGTTCCTGTATAGGTCAAACCCTATCGAACTTATTAAAAAATGTTCAAATAAAATCAAGAAAAAAAATTTACAAAATATAAAAAATTCAGTACAAATATACTCATATACGAGAACTCTAAAATAGATTTCAAAATTGTTGCATTTTTTAGGATTTTTATTCTATTATTCTATTATATCTAGAAATATAAATAATTTTCTAAATCTAATAATAAATAACATGTATATCCAAAATATTGCTGACAAAAGAACTTACTAGAATAATTGCGATGAATATCCAATTATTTCGAGCCAACATCAAAAAGTTCAGAAGGGTAAGATAGACAGGAATGCATGATTGCCACGAGCGAATTTTTGTTTCATTGCCATGAATATCACAATACAGCGAAACCATTCGACCCTGAGCAAGCTTGGGCTGATCATCTGAACCGCTTGGCAGACATTGACAAGCTGTATCCAAGCAAATCGCCTTTGCTGGCTCGGCATATTAGCCCTCCTCTCAGTACGAAACGATTGTTCGATATCCACGGTGAGTACCACTCGTTGCTTTAACTTTCCGTATGAGGTTTGACTTGATGTAGAAGTTTTCATCACAAACATTGGATCTTCACACATGACTTACTAAGAATATCAGTGAAATAGATTTAATAACAAGTGTGAATAGAATAGTGGAAAAAAATAAGGAAGAAAATTGAAGAACTTCTGCTGTGCTATCTCTTTGTGATAAAATGTTGAAGATTATGTGAAGATTGTTAATGTGAACATGAAAATTTATAGATGGTTTGGATTTTAATAGAATCATAATATTGGAAGAAGTTATTATGCTGATATAATGAAATGTTTCTGTACACTGATCAAAGAGTTATTTGTTTTTTATATAAATAGAAATATCTTTTTATACTATTTCATTTGCTGATGAAACTGTGGAATATTTTCAGTCATCTAAATTAAACAATTTCTTTTTCTTATTTACTAGAATTTAATCTCATTTTTTAGAATTTGTTTATTCATTATTTTACTTTACATTTTATGAATCTTTTTCTTTTTAAACATCAAATATTTTCACCATTCTTAAATATAAATATTAATCTATTGTTTAAATATAATATTTATAATTTCTTATTCACATCTCAAAATTCAGAATATAATTATGAAATTTATAATAACATTCCATTAAATTATTAAGAAATCTTAAATTATTTATCTTGTATTTTTTAATATGATTCATTAAAATCTCAAATTCCATAACAAGATGTTATAATTATCGTATTGTCCAATATTAAGAAGATGAATAAAAACCTGTAAATGAAGATTACTTTTAATTTTAGGTAACTTGGTAACCGATTACGATTATTTACCATCGTTTCCTTCGTTGTTACGCAAGAAACCATTGTTCGACCTCCTTGAGCCATCAGTAATGGCACCGATGAGCGCTTTCACTAGAGACCCATGGTGGTATCCCAGTTATGCTCCTTATATTCCAAGTTATGCTGCGAAATCCACTCCGTTCTATCTGAGAGATAGTTATCTAAGTCCTGTTAAACGTAGCTATTTGTGGAGCCGACATCCCATCAGGCCTTTCGGTACGTATCCATTTTATCTTGTTATTAGAGATACTTTAATGAATAAAAGATAATTCTTTGTCTGAAAAAATAATTTTAGACTTATCTTTGTTTAATAGTACGGTTAAAGTATGGTTAGAGTGTATTGTTCTTTTGAAGTATCTACTTTCTTTTGAAATATACTATTGTGTATGTGATAAATCAATTATAGATGTTTATATATTCAGAGAAAATATAAATGGAAACAATGATATAAGATTAATTGATTTGTAATAACTATTTAATTTTTTTAAAATGAAATAAGTAATAGTTTCATAAAAACATTTATTTTTTCAAATAAGTCAATTTTCTCAGATAAAGAATGAGAAAAGATTAAAAACAAATTTAAAATAATAATTATAATTCTTAGAAATTATATGAGTATATTTTTATTTTCTTTTTTCATTATTTTTTTTATTATTTTTAATTGTTAAAAATTAATTTTTTTTGCTTAAAAAAAATCAAAAATTAAATCATTGATTTCTCTAGAATAAATTACATACCATCACATAATTCATCTGAAAACTACAATCAGCATGATTTAATAAATTGCAGAGCAAAACTTATGCGTAAAACTTACAAATTCAAAAATTTTGCAAACTTCTATTGCAAAATATCAACGAAAATATAAATATCTAAATACATAAGACTGTTCAAAAATTTCTGGACAGTTACCATCTCGTTTTTCACATTCATAAATTTGTTCTAAATTCATCTTGAAACATGATACAAATCAACAAAATAAAAAGCGGAAAATAATGCATAAAACAATTGTTTAAAAAATTTCGTATGTTATTATATTCTTTCACGATAAAAGAATATTGTTATCGATATGCCAGCATTTAATTATTTATAAAATTTTACGATCATTTTAAGCAAATTTCTTTTCACGAATGTTCGATCGAGTGTTCAATTACATAATATTATGAATTTAAATTATGCTTGGCGTTATTTGATCAATTGTTTACTATTTGGCTCAAATATATGTATTGTTGCTTCTACGAATTATCTGCGAAATTCGCAGTAATCCGTGCCAAACGCGAACTTCCGGCTTCAAGCCAAATATACTCCTTCCTCTTGGTAGTCGATTAATTCACGTGTTGGCATCACACTCTATTAAAATCCTATTATTCAACTCTGTGAATCGAACAATCAACATTGCATAAAAGATTTATTATTAGAAACTCATTAAAATCTGAGATAAAATCACTATATTAAACAATGGCTACTTAATACAAATTTTACATAAGACGATTGAATGTTGACAAAATATTATGAACTAAAAATTAAATTAAATTTTTTGAATTTTTAATAAAAGATAAAAGTATGAAATTTATCAGAATATAAGTCTTACTTTTAAAAAAGCATATTATGTATTATTATTTTAAAAAAAATTCAGATCAATAATCTATTTTTTTATAATAATAACATTATGATAAAGGTAAAGGTAACACGTACTTGGATAATCGGTGTTCAAATATCACGATAATTATATTAGCATTTAAGATTCAATATTTTTTTCCATTCAATAATAATTCAATAATATTAAAAAAATTTGTTCTAAAAAAACATTACTTATAGATATTTGTCAATCAAAAATTGATAGTTGATTGAATTTAAAGATAATTAAAATTTACTTACACATATACTTGATAAACGTTGTCAAAGATGATATTGCAACTTTTAATCTGGTAATTCTGATAATAATGTTGTTGACTTTGCAACATTGTTTATCTCGAAAAAATTTTATATCGATATGAAGCTATTTATTTTTTCCATACGTGCATTTCGATCGATCGATATTCGTGTGAGAAATATGTATCTATTCGATGTTTCTATACAAACAATTCATATTAATTAATTCAAAAATTGATAAAAATGTTATTATAAAAAGATCATTAAAGAGATTTTATTCATAAAATAAAAAAAATTTAAAAATATTGCATACAATTCAATAATAAAAGAAAAAAAAATATTCTAAGAAACAGAAGTGATATGCAATTCGAATATATCTGTTATATTTCAGGAGCGTTATACTACTATTATTCGCAGCCAGTTCCACGATTTCACTTTACCCGCCCATGGTACAATAAACGTACCACATATTAAGAAACAAAGTGAGCGATAAGATTAAAATGTGGCCAAGTATTTTACTTACCTTACATGTTATCCTTATATGTTAATTCTATCAACAAACAATCAGGAAGAACGATCACGTCATACTGCTGTATATATTTCTGGCTACGATGAAATTTATTTATCAATTAACATTAGCAGCTAAACGTAACAAATAACAGGACAAAAATGAAATTAGTTTCAAATTTAGATTATCATTACTCTATTTCGTATCATTTGGATTGTTCGAGTAAACAAACTGAAATATCTGATTCTAACTATGTCATCGTAAAATTATAAACTACTTACCTTTTTATAATCTAAAATGATCATCCAATTAAAAACAAAAAAAAACGAAGAATTGTCACAAAAAAAAACACCACACATCTGTATTTTATACGTGACTTACGTGCCTGGATTTACAACGCCCTCTAATAGGATTTTTTTATTTGAAACTTGCTCCTCTATGTACATTTCATTCAACTAATATGCAATATACAATTGTGTACATATCGACTGAAGATTGAGGCATGCTCTGCAAACAGAAACTTCTGGAATAAATTAATCATACAAAGAATATTTATTCTTTATTTTACAACAATTACTGTTTTTCATAAATCTGTAGTTTGTGTTTGCAGACGATATTCGGATTTAACACTGCAGCTTCAGATGTCTCACGAGATATCGACAGACACCGGAAACACAATCCGTGTCGAAAATATTTTTCTTACCGTGTAAAGATATACTTCCTTTCTCTCCTTTGTTGAAAGATATTCTAATTCTTACTATGTGTACACCTATATCCTTATCTTATGTTTTGAGAGTTCTATAAAATACTGTATTGTATTTTTGTATTTTAAAACATGATAAAAATTCATTCATTATTAAAAATTGTAGAATTGTAGAATTATTAAAACAATTATTCCAAAGGTTAGAAAAAACTCTACTTAGAACTCTCGAAGCAATATTCATTTTGTTATATTTTTCGATTAATATTTATACCTGATTGATTAATCAATTTTTTTGCAGCTCATGCCTACTGATGACTGATCATCACCCCGAATGGAACGCGTGATACGAAAATAAGCGATGAAAAAAGCCAAATAAAATTACGAAAAAAGATAACAAAAAAAAGATGTGAAAAAGTATTTACATCGTATCCTAAACAATTATTCGATATCTATTGCCTGATTATTTTTTTTCTCACAGTACGTATCATCGTTCACGGAGTTCTATTTATTAACGTTTCTCAACACCATGGTTTATTGTATTATTCGTTCATGTTGTCTACGAATAAAATAAACACTGCCCAAATTTTACTACAAATCTTCTTTTTTTACAAAAACAATATGATCATATACACGCGATCTTATCGCTCCCTCTTTCTTATTATTCACATTTAAACATATTTAATCTAGAGCCAAATGTTAAGCTCACGGAAACAGGTTTGTACAACAATATGCATGTTTATTATCTGAAAGTTTTACATCTTTAGGATGTTATTGAATTAGCTTATTCTGTCGAGATTCGATTAACGTAACAATAGCTGATTATGTGCACATAACTAGTATTATTGTATTTGACAGAGCATCGTCGAATCCCGACCGATCAGCCATTTACAAATATAATATCTATGTGTATAATTTATGAGTCTCAGACAAAACGCATATATCGAGGGATCACAACCGCTTCTTTTACAATTAAACTTATATCGGGAACGGGGGAGAGAAATAGGGGAACAAGTCAATGGCGAATGTGAGGGAAGAAAAATGGCCATAGTTAAGTCGCCTTGTTTAAATCACGTAACCTTTGTAGAATTTACCTAAATGCTAAAAAGAGAAAATTTAATTGTCACAACTTCATCAAATATGCCCATTCATGTTTTTTCTCTATTTAACAATTTATAATAATTAATTCATTTATAATAAATTGATTAAAAATCTTTGAATATATAAAAAAATCACTATGATTCATCCTCGTTCCTTAAATAACAATTTTAATATAAATTATAAATATTCATATAAACGAACTTAATAATCGTTTTTAATCGTCTAACAATGCATTAAAATTGATTTATTTCACTTTCAGATAATAAGTTTGATCATTTCATTCATTTCTGGAATTATGTAAGTTAATCTGATGATACGGTATAATCTATTTTTTGTTTTCTTTTTTTTTTCTTTTTTTTTTTTCGTTTTTTTCAAATAATTATTTCTTTCATTTTTCATGTATTTTTGGTAAATATTCTTACTTATCTCTTATACGTCGATATTCAAATTATTTCTGATACTTCTTCTAGATTTTCATTTATGTAAAAACTATTTTTTATATTGCACAACTTAACAGACAATTATATTATTAAGTAATTAATGCAAAAAAAGTTTTTCTTAAAACAATTAAAAAAAATTAATATTTTGTAAAGTACGAATAAAAATGAAATATTATATAAATGTTATGTTATTTAAATACTTAATAAGAAACTAAAATTAAGTATATATTTTATATGAATTAATTATATACCTAAAAATCGAGTTATATTTGAAAAAATAAAGTTCAAAACATCTGAAAGTGAAATAGAAATGTTCTTAGAAATGACAAATCATCCGAGGATTTTCCTTTTTTATCCGTTAACAAATATGATTTACATTTCAATGATTTGGTACTTCGTAGATCGATTTAATACATATACTTTTATATACCTATTTTATCGCAAGATTAAAATCTCTCAATGATTGAGATTCTTTTTCTTAAATACAACTTTGTAATAAGTATATTTTGCATTTGAAATAATGTTTAATACCCATTTATTTCTTTCGAGTATATGTCCTTCAAATAAATGCAGTAATAATAATCTGCATAGAATCATCATCTTAAAAATACTGATTCTCTATTTTTTCTCTTATTTTTCATTCTTAGAGAATTAACAATCTAATATTCCTACAACATATCTTAAACGTGCGAATACTAGAAACTAAAGTATTCAAACGTGCTTAGAGATATGATTTAATGAATAAAGAAAAAAATAAAATAGAAAAAAGTATGGAGTGAAATAAAAGAATATCTATGTACATGATATAGCGCATTTCATTAAACAATAATAATTAAATCAGTTGCAAAGCGATGGCAATGATATTATTAAGAGAAATATTAAGAGTAATCAGCAATGTATCTAATAATTACACTGAACATTCAACATGGAAGCAATAAATAGTTAAAATGAGAATGAGAATTTAAATTCCTTTTAAACATTAATGGCAATTAAAGGACCACCCATATTTAGAAGATACATATAAATAATTTTGAGAACACGGAAGTGATCCTTGATTCCAAATTAAATGTATGTGAAAGAAAAGTTTTTTTTTTAATAACTATATTAATTATCATATTAAGATGTAAGTCAAGGAAGAGATAATTTCTCTTGATTACTTTATTCTAAAACATGAAAGTAATACTCATGGAAAAGCATTAACAAAGTCAAAATTACTTCTTTTTTTTTGTTTTTGTTTGTTTTTAAACTTTTCATAACAAGCACTCGGGAGCCATTCTATCGATTATTTTTTAATTACTAATCAGTCAACATAATAATTACTTAAAATGCTAGATTGAAATTATACTCGAAGAAAAAAATTAAACGTGCCTTTTTTAAAGTCTTTAACGATCACAAAAAATTCTCGACGATCAAATATCACTACGTGTCTCATTCATTCCTTTTGTTTTTTTATTTTTTTGTTTTTTTTTTTGTTTTTTTGTTTTTTTTTTCTTTGCTATGCATCTGTTTGGCATAACCGCTAGTTAGTGATAGAACATATCATACAATGTTATGCTCTTAATGTTCGCGCCTTAACAAAAATTTGGTCGCCTTATCGACGAGCTTCCTTAACTGAAGGAAAAACCGAGTACAAGGCTGTCATTTCTTTTTGGCTGGATTCCTTTGTGGTGTAGATGGTCTGGTGGCTTGACCGGTATTCAAACTTAAGTACTGGTATTTAGCTTTCTTCTCTGATGGTTTCAAAATCTGCACGTATACGATTAATGAATAAAAATTAAACAAAAATGCAGCATGCAAAAATGGGTGATGAGTATTAAATATTGATGAATCCTACCTGAAAACTGCACATTAGAGTTTCGTCGACGCTCATCATTCCTCCGGCATTGTCGAATTCTCCGCAATAATTTGGCGCGGAAAACAAGGTAACTAACTGTCTTTTCGCAAAAAATTCATAGCCATCTTCGACTACTTGATGTGCTCTACATATTAAGTCCATATCATGACGATTTAAGAATTTCGACACTACATCTGGACCAAATGTGAAAGATACACCTCTATCATTTTCACCCCATCCCTAGAACATAAAAAACAAAGTCCAGTATTAGATTAATATTATATGAAATATCTAGAAAGTATAATCAAATATATAATGAAAAAACATTATACCTGAACTTCTTTATCTGGATCTGACCATAACAAATCACAGAGAAGGCCAGTATCAGGTACATCTGTTGGACGCATAATTCTTTTGATTTGTTCCATATTCTGTTGAAAAAAGAATAATAAATATTTTTCACTGTACATTTTTTTAAATTAATAATAGTATAAAGTAAATATTATTTATGATAAGATTTGTTTTCAATAATTATTCAATAATTTTTAATAGAAAAATAAGAAATAATAATAAAGCAAAATAGCGTTAAGAATTTTTTTTTTTTAAATGATTCTTTTATGAATGATAAAAATCAATAGTTTATTATATAAAAATATTAATCTTTTGACATTCTAACCAGGATCAAACGTTTAATATTTTTTTTCTTAAGTTTATAAATAGAAAATCAATATTCCAAGCGACAAGTTCTTTTTTAAATTTTCTTTCATAAACTTATATGTTACCGGATGCTTCTAAAAACAAAACATTTAAAGATACAGATTTTTATTGATAGTTGACACGAATCAAGTCCCATAAAATTAAAAATATTGTTAAAATTTAGAATTTTATCAATTTTTTATCATTAAAATTTTATCAATTTAATTTTCATTTTTTAAATAAAAATTGAATATCAGATTTCTTTCATAAATGTAAATTTCACATGATATATTTGTCTATGATTATACTATAAGTATTATAAAATTAAATTTTATAAATATATTTTTAATTTAATATACGAAAAAATAACATTTAAAATTTTATTTAGATAAAAAATCTATTAATATTATAATTTTTTTTATTTTATTTCTTGATATATTTCAAATTCTAACATATTTTGTATATATCATTTTAACACTTTTTATTTCTTAATAAATATAAATATTCGGAAATTATTTCAAAATATTTTGTAAATTATTTATGTAAGTATTTAATAAACCGATATTATATTTCATAAAATAGTTAAGTTGTTATAAAATGCTCTTTAAGACTACATCGATCTTTAACGTAATATTTCCGCACGTAATATTATAAACGATTTCCTGTCTAAAAAAAAAAACTTCACCTTTTGATCAATATTTAAAAAATTCCTTAAATAAATACGATCTTTTATTTTCTAAATGATTTTTTATGATTGTTAATAATTTTATAAAATTCTATAAATAATAGCTATATAAAAATATTTGACACAAATTAATTTAAATTATTCAATTTTTTTAATCATTTCTGTATATTTAATATAAAAAATTTTGAAAACAATTTTCCCAAAAAATCAATATTAAAATCACCTGAAGATCTGGACTGAGACCTCCATGACAGCAAAATATCTTCTCGTCGATGATAGCGGCTATTGGAAGACAATTGAAGCAATCGGTGAACGTTTTCCATAGTTTAATGTTGTACCGCCTCTTGCACTCGTCGTAGAACCCGTATATCCTGTTTATGCTTGCGCATTCGTGATTGCCTCGCAATAAGAAGAAATTCTCCGGGTATTTGATCTTGTAGGCAAGCAACAAGCATATCGTCTCTAACGATTGTTTGCCCCTGTCTACGTAATCACCAAGAAATAAGTAGTTCGCCTCTGGCGGGAAACCGCCATATTCAAATAGCCGTAACAAGTCAGTGTATTGGCCGTGAATATCACCGCAGATCTTAAGTGGCGCCTCCAATTCGAGCAGGATCGGTTGTTGAAGGAAAATTTCCCGTGACTTGAGACAAAGGCCACGCACCTCTCCCTCCGACATTAAGACGGTCTTTCCTGGTCGGCATCCTCGGACTGCGCCCAAAAATTTCCACGTTTAAATGCATTTCCTGCCCGTTCCCGGAATGTCGGCGACGCATCGCGAGGCATCGGTGAGTCGTTTTGTCACAGGTACATCGAGCATAATTCTACGCTGGAGCATGAAGGTATCTGATTGCCGAGAACCGATTTTCAAAGGGGGGACAAGGGTAATACGATTACACGAATTCCACGGACCGTCCTATTGTTCGGGTTTTCTATTGTTGCTTATATAAATACGTCTGATATGTTCGGGATTGTTGAGTTAATTTTCGATCGACTCGAGTGACAAAGTTCGTTATTCATATATCACATTTTATGCTTAATTCTTCGAAACAATATTTGGATCTTATATATTTTCTTTTATTTTAAAACACTTTTTACCAATCCTTTTATTTTATAATATTTTATGAATAACCAAATATTAGTTTTGAATTTAAGAAAGTTTCAAAACTTAATAAATTTCAATAACTTAACTTTATCGAAATCTAATCAAAAATTCTAATTCAATTTCACTTATTTACTATGCATATATTATATAAATTTATACTATGATTTACTGTTTTGTAAATAGAGCTTTTAAAGTTGCTTTAAAACTGAAAGTTTCTTAAATTCAAAGAATATATTTAATCTATATTGTCAAATATTAAAAAATATAAGAATCAATAAAAAATTATTAATGTTATAAAAAGATTTAGTCATATATTTGTATAAATAACAACATTAATGATTTATTCTGTAAAGATGAAAGAATTAAACGCAGGTGGTTCAATCATGAAAACATCAAGCGATACGATATATATTTTCTTCTGATGCAATAATCGGGGACACAAAAGGTTGTCGTATACTGTAGTTATAATGCTTCGAAAGGATTAAGCGGCTGTATGAGTTCGAATAATACGCCGTATAAGCATAAACTTGTGGAATAGTCGAAAACAAAAGCTTGAAATCAGTTGGTGGTCACGCGTAAGTACCATTGATCGTGATATATGAATATAGATTACGAAAATGTGTAGACGAATATATGGAATAATCATAAATAAATGATTAATGAACAAAGAAATGTAAAATTTCATTTGTAGATTATTCTTTAGAACCTTGTATCAGTATCATTGGATTATTTATAGTTATAAAGGAATTCACGGTGCGGTTAAACTGGGCCGATGGTGGTTATTGGAAAACTGCATATCAGCAAGGTCACATCAACGAGTATCTAAGCATTATAATTAATGATGGAGAGAGAGAGAAACAAAAAAGATGGAGTTGTTGCGAAAGAATGATAAAGAATTCGAAAATGACAAAATGTCGGAAATGACATCTATTAATAATACAGTTATTTACGGAAACAGAACATACGACGAAAAAATTGTAGCTATCGTCATCGTTATATTTATTCACACGCAGTAGTTTGGATTGCTCTTTAGTCGCGTATTGCAATTTATGTTAATAGCATTATCAATTCGTATACCTGAATAGATACTTGGTAAAAAATGTAGTTATAGATAAAACATAAAATAATATATCATAAATATTAAAAAAAAAATAAAAATTATTATTCTTCGCCAAGCATTAACATCTTCATTCCAATTAAATAAGATTTTTTGCAATTCTAAAAAAATGAAATTTTTTATCAAACAATTATTAAAAATTTATACACATATATAACATACATAATTTATTATACATAGTATATATTTGTATACCATTTAATATTTGTTAATTTTTTTTATAAAAAATGAAAAAGAATTTAAATTTATTTATATATTAAATAAGAATCTTATAACAAATTATTTAATAAATAAAGTCAGTGTTGTAATATACATTAACTGAACACATTAATAGAAACATATGTCAAGATTATATATATAAACAACATCAATATATATATATTGATACTAAACATTTGTGATAATACATCAAATTGTGCCATAAGTTCTTGAAAAAGAATGTGATATTATTTTCCAAAAAAGTAATTTGATAAGAAAAAAGAATAATAATTATACAAATACTATTGTTATAGAAGCTTAAATCAACACTGACAAGTATCATATCAAGCATGCAAATAAACTAATCTGCATTCAAGCAATATTTTACGTGCAAATTGGATTGTTACAAATTATTTTTTTTATATGGTTTATTATTCACAGAAAGTGATTTGAATTCAATGTTCTCGTTATATGGATAGTCCCAAAAGCTTTATCCTAACTAACAAAAATTTTATCTTAAATATACTATTCTATATATTTTATATATAATTTTAATTTAAATAAATCACAATGAAAAAAATTCACGTATAATCAATAATACCTTAAAAGCTAATGGGACATCATCAATATGATGATAAAATTGATTGAGAATGAAGATGATATCTTGGGAGAACTTCAATATTGCAGGTGCCACAATGCTATATCTAGCTTCTACTTCATTTTACATTATAAATCATAAGCAAACGATGGCGAGCGTTCACGCACGACGTTGAGGCAGGTAAAGACGCAACTAAAGAACGGAAAAAACTACATGGGGTGGTTTCCTTATTGCGTACCGACAAAATCCGACGAGAAAATATCTTTTAGCTTGGCTTTCTTCTGAACCTGGTCTTTCTGCGTGTGGTATACTTTACCGCAAAGAGTTCCGACATGTAGCATGAGAAAAGAGAACAAACAAAAGAAAATAGTTTTGCTTTCTGGGAAAATAAATAAAAATACGGAATAAATCCAAAGACGTCTGGCATGTTTAAAGAATTACGACAACTGCAACACTGGAAGATCGATATTTTTTTCTTTTTTTTATCTTTTCTCTCTATTTAATATCTACGGATCACGAATTAAACGAACTTTCGACAAACGAGGAAACTCAAGGAAAACCATTTGTAGACTCGTGATACACAGATATCGGATGACAAAGTAGATCGCGCACGATTTAATCTTCCTCTGGCTGGAAAGAAATGTATATATACTCGATGTACGCGGCGCGACTTCATATCGAGCAATTTTCACTGGGTATTACGGAAAAAACTTTTGATTAACTGTACACTAAACTGAAGACTATATTACCAAGAACAACTTCACACTTTCTTTTCACAGAGGCCTCTTTTTTTTATCACGTACCTTCCAACAATCTTTGTATCAGGTTGTCGACGTTCAACTCGACATCCGCCATTTTTTCTTGCCACTGACTGACTAACCTGATGTTTGTAGACTAGATGATATGTTTGTATACGCATTTAACTATATATGACTCTTGTCGATTTGTGTGTGTGTGTATGTGTGTGTGTGCGAATTATTATCGACTGTCGGTTCTATGTAAATATAAAAAAAATATAGCAAACTTAATATTAAATATTATTTTTAACATAAAATGATTATTGATTTGGATGAATGTGCAATATATTGTATTTGATCTCTCTTTTTTTTGTCTTTTTCTATATAAATATTTCAATAATAATACGTCTTATGTAACAAAATTTGTTGTGTTCTTATGTAAATGAATACGTTATTTACATATTGTGGGAATATTTATGATTTGATCGTGTCATTCAATTTGCAAATTTTGCTTTGTTTTACAATCTAAGGTTATAGATAATATAGATATTTTTTGATAATCTCGTGTTTTGACGAATAAGTTCAAGGTATTGGAATAAATTCATAAAATATCTGAAGAATGAAACGCAAATAATATAATCATTTTCAAGAATATCTATTTGTTTGATAAGATCTAATATATTGGAATGTTAATTCGTCAAAAAATATATGTATTATAATTAAAGTTTAAATATTCAATTTATAATTGATAATTTTGTGTAAAATACAATACAATTATATATTTATAAATAAAATCATAATCTACTTTGTACAGTTGCGTATAATGCATTATAAATATATATATGTATACATTATTTTTTAATTACAGCAATTTAAAATAAATTGAAATTATTCAAAAGGAAGATAACATGTATATTTAGAATGGTATTAATTAAAAATAAACTAATATTCATGAATTAAGTGTTTCTATATATGTATAAAATTGTAATTAGATATTTAAGTAGTAATACATTATATTTACAATAAATAAAAGATATTATTCATTAATTTTTAGCTTAAACTAAAATATATAAAATGTATTACATTTTTTTAATATTTTTTTATACATTTAACAAATTAAGAATATATACTTACAGTTTAGAAAAATGTCGATTAATATTCAATACACAATTTTTGAAATTCTTATATGTTCTTATAATAACCTATTTTTATATACTGAACTATTCTAACAATGCATCAATATACACAATTTTTAAACAAATGTTGCAGCTGCTGTACTTATAGTCTGGGATATAAAATAATTATAATATTATTGAATTCAATTAAAAATATTTAAATATTTATAATAACTTAAGCATATTTCCTATGATAATCAGGTGGTGAATCTGCATAATCTTGTTGAAGATTAAAAAGTTCAGTATTATTTTTTTGTAAATATAGTAAAAAATCGTGAAAATGAGATAATAATAATTGTATACTTCTTTCATCTAATGTAGTATATGATAACATTCCTCCAAGTCTCACTGTAAATATTAATTAAATTAATAATAATAATGTTTCTTATTATATATTAATATATTATCATAAAATATAATTACAAATAGTACCAAACAGCCTCAATAAATGAAATGCACCATATAGTTGACTTGGCAGTGTTTCAGGATTATCATTCATAATTTGAATAAATTGTGGACGTTCCCACTTATATAATAATTGTAAACCTAATGAAATATTGAAATATTCGCGAATACCTTTAGTTATTTCTAATGTACTTTCCCTAAAAATAGATAAAAATATTAGCTTTATACAGAAAAAATATATAAAAAATAACACATTTTTAAAATTATAATACAATTACCTAACAGAATCATTTTTTCCAATTGATTTTGATTCTACATAGTCATCTAAAATTTTATCAACTGTATTTTTCACAGGCAAAGCAGGCAATTTATGATGTTTTAATATTACTTCTGATTCATCTATAAGTACATATTTTAATTCTTCTGGAATTTTAATTTTAACCTCCACTTTAGTGAGATATTCTTCTGTTTCACCAGTTGGTTCTAATCGGCTATAATAAATTTTATATTTCATAGTTTATTAAATGAAATCTTTTAATAAAATCATTAAAATTTCTTTAACATAAACCTGCGTTTTTTACGTGGAGCATCTGAAGTGGAATCATGAGATGATGATGGCGTTACATTGCTGCTAGTGCTTTTATTAAAACGGCTGACACCTTTATCAACCGTTGCAACAGGAGTACTAGCTCTGCTGTCAGTATCTTTTTCACGTCCACCTTCACTTCTTCGTCCTTGTGTTTTAGATGAGGTACTGCCTTTTTTATTTTTTTGTGCAGATTGTTGATTTGAATGTGCTTTTTGAACTTCTCTTTGTCTTTGTACATTTGCCTCGTTATATTTAAGTACTCTACTTTCCGGAACCCATTCATCCCAACTATTTATATTAAATTTATATATTTATAATTTCAATTTTATAATTTTATATTTTATAACATAATAAATAAAATATAAATCTTACTTTTTATTCCATCCAGCATAATGAATGAAATATTTTATCTGCTTTTCTTTAGTAATGGAGGACTTTAGACATTTTGCTTCATATATTAATGGCCCATGAAAACATAGAACCTTTTCTCCTATAAATTACCACATATTTATTGAAAATAAAATTAGAAAATGAAAATAAATGAAAAAAATATTTATTATTTAGTGATCAAACATCATTAAATATATCTTGGAATTTTCCGTAGTTGTATTAAAAATTAAACATGTACCTTCTTGAAATTTACACTTCGGTGGCATACTTATCTCCTTTGAATTACTTATTTTGACTGTTGGTTTTTAAATCGTCAATTTTAAATATTGCCTAAATTTAGGAAATCGCTCGATAATTCGCGCCAATGGAAAACAATTGATTTCCACTGATCAATTTAAAACAGAACTTTGAATATAGTGTCTTAGGCTTTATGTTCTTATATGTTCACTAAATTCATCTAAAGGTTAGTTTTCAATATGAACGATTATATTTATAATAAAAAATCTTAGCATTAGGGATTTTTCATTTATACAATTTTCAAGCCTGAAACGCGTATTTAATTTAAATTTAATTTGAGACTTGATATAAGAATAGATAAAAAAACAAAATTATTAAAACATTAGGTATATTTCTTTATGCTAAAATAAGTATTGCATATTGATTACAAATGATTGACATAACAGTTATATATTTTTTTAAGCCAAATGTACAATTTGTCAAGTGTATATGATAATTATCTATTGCTTATTCTAACCTATAATTTATTGATACAAAGTATGAAAATAACTACTAATATTATGAGCATATATACATTATGTCTTAACTTCATTTCTGTATATAAGATTATTATTATATAGTAAGTATATGTAAAAAATTCATATATATATATATATATATATATATATATATATATATATATATATATATGAAACACAAAATGACGTTTACTCTGTAAGCGCTGACGCGGGAATGCTGAACGATCAACTGTTGCGCGACGATAAGTAGTAGCTCGCAAACATTGCGCATGCGTGCTATATTTGAAATAAGATAAATATAAAGATTTCTCATTGTTAATTTATATTATAATATTTTTGTATATATTTTTTAATTTTTTTCCCTATAACGAAATCATAATTAGAATAAAATATCAAAATCATAAATTTAAATATTAAAATTATAAATCACTTTACTTATAAATTCATAATACACGGATGTGTCAAATATAGAGACGTTTATAAAGATCAAGTTTGAACTTGAATGAAATTTCGACGCTTTATTTTTTTTATACCGTTATACGTATTAAACGTACATAAAAAATATCTTTTCTGCTACATTATTCGTTATTTTTTATATAAATATTTAGAACTTATATGTAAGTTTTACGAACAAATTTTCCGGTGCAAAATTATATATATCAACTTAAATTTAAAATCAAATCGAGTAAAAACATACAAATGTTTAACGTCGAACAACGAAAATGTCGATTCGAATAGATTCTTATTTTTTGTAACAAGATAAACGAAAATTATATTATACGAAAAATAATTTTTCGTATAATAAAGTATGATAAGTGAAAAAACACGAAGGTTATGGTAAATTAAAAACATCACATCTCCCTATGACGTTACACAAGGTTATATTTTGTAATTTCCTGTTCAATTTTTTTTTCTTTTTTCAAATCTTCTTTTTACTTTATCTTTCGACGGGTTGTACCCGTAAAATGTGACAAAATTCTCATTCGTCGTATTGGTACATACATTGTTTAATTTCTTTTTACTTTTTCTAAGATCAGAATTAATTTTTTTTTTTTTTTTTTTTTCTTTAATATTATTTCTGAACAGTCTCTCAAATACATTCGTAGAAAAGTATATTTGTTTGCGTACATATACGTACGTGCAAATAGTGATAAAAAAATCATTAATGAATTACGATCAAGCTAACTTTAAAGAATATCGATGTATTTTTAAAGCAACGCGTTTCTAATATTCTTTCTCTTTTTTTTTCTTAGTTTAAATAATCGAATCGTCGTTGTTGCTCGCCGCTAACAACAATAATAATTTATTCTCGATGCTTGGTTTCGCATAGATCGCGTTAAGTAAAGATCATAAAACTCTCGCTAAACGAGAAAAAAAAAAGATTAAGGAAAGACTCTGTCGTCCATTATAAAATATAAGAAGCGCCTTATTCGACAGACTGCCAGAAGAGAGCCAGAGATTTTTCACGAATAATCGGGCTTAAAAAATGAAAATTTGATGGACTGCCATCTTCGCGATAAGTTATTATAAAAAGATCCCGGAAAGTCTGAAAACGTCGGAACGACAATTTTTACTTCGTTTCTTTCCTTCTTTCTTTTTTCTTTTCTTCTTCTTTTTTTTTTTTTTAAAGTATTAATGTGTTTCTTATTACATACTTTTCGAACAGATTAAAATATACAATATCGATGAATTATTATTATTATACTTCTTAAAATCCCGAACGTGCTCAGACTTTTCCGAGATCCTCACAAACATTCAGGTAGAAAATATCGTAACTTCTCACTGGTAAGTCGGAATCGTTTGATCGAATAACCGACCGTAGAGCATTCGTATCAATTAATTATCATCATTCGATCATCACGTCCATTCACACAGATTCACGCATTCTCGATTCATGTTTTTCATTTTCTTTTTCTGTATTTTCTTTTTTTTTCCGTTTTGCTTCCCCTCTCTCGTTGCACGATGCGTACGAAAAAAAGTGCGATGTTATCAGTTTAATCGGAAAAAGAAAAAAAAAGAAACGAGAAACAAAACTATTACAATCCTCTCTGTTACAGATAGGTATTGCGTTTTACGAAAGTTGTGCAGAATAATTATTATTCCATTTCTACTTTATTTTCTATATTCGAATAATATAATACGACGAGAGTAGAAATAGGTTTTAACTATTTTTTTTATTCTGCTTCTAATTATTTATTTAAATATTATACGATTAATTATTGAAATAAATAATACGTGGCGAGAAGGAACGTGTCCATCATTGTATCTATGTTTAGAAAAGGAAGAAAGAAAAAAAAAAAAAGAAGAAAAAGTAAGAAGGAAAATAGTTTTCCAAGTTATCCAAGTAATTAGAATCCAATTCTTATTCTGCACAATATTCGTTTGACTATAAAACATACATACTTATTACATATACATATAGTATATATACATGTACATATATATAATAAGTGAATTTATAAACTAACATTTTTCTCGTGTAATGTTTCAATAATTAATTATTATTTGTAATTAAAACTAACTAATCGATATTTCATGATAATCGCAATGAGGTGTCCACAGCATCCGGTTTTTCTTTATATTTTTTTTCTTTGTCCTTAGGGGTCGTCACGTTCTTACATTTTGCCTGTCTGTGTGTATGTATATATATATAATGTATATATATATATATATATATATTTTATTTATATATTTTTATATAATATGTAAATTATATACAGTTTTTCCAGAAGGGTATGATCATTATTGTGTAGGCACTATGGCTTTGGACGTACACTAAGTTGTACGTTTAGAGTACATCCTTAAGAGACTTCCAATTGAGACAATTCCATCCAGTACGACCTCGACTTCTTCAGGAA
The DNA here is from genome assembly GCF_048593485.1 of Apis florea. NCBI lineage: Eukaryota > Metazoa > Arthropoda > Insecta > Hymenoptera > Apidae > Apis > Apis florea. The sequence goes on along the minus strand of NW_028256416.1, from coordinate 5,231,001 downwards.
CAATTTTTATAATTGATACATCTTTGTTTCAATGAAATTTCTATTGAAATCAGCCTACAAACTTCATTTTTTTCTTTACTTTTCCACCGCCGTTTCACGCGGCAGAAGTCAAGGTGCACCGGTATAAAATTCCTCTCGAAAAACCCCTTTTTATAAATCAGTTCCAGAATAACAATTCGTATCCTGAAAAAGAATCTTAGACATTTTTCATCGTTACGACTCGAATTGAATACGTGTAGATGCGTTTACATGCAATGATATAGCCTAAGATTTTCTGCTTTTGCAATTTTCTTCTTTCTTTTTTTTTTCTTTTTTTCTTTTTTTCTTTTTTTTTTTTTTTCTTTCTATCATATGCTCGAGTTCGTCTCCATGTTCGCTACGACATTGATGTCGATGAAGCTAATCCAACACGATGATGATGATCTATTAGCCGGACTGAATAATAATATTTTTCTTCGATGGGACCATATCGTGAGATGATAATGTTTGTGTACGTGTGTTTCTTATGTATGTAATAATTTTTACATGCCATAAAAGAATCATCCGCACCGATAGATAATCATTATATATCTTTTTCCCCTATTTCACCTCGTGCTTCTTTTCTCTCTCATGCATCGAACTGTACAAATTTTCGCTCCCTACTCAGAAAAAGTCGACCGATTACAAAAGTATATAGAATAAAAACTATGCCTTTCAACCGCTCGCATTTTCATCATTTTTTCAACTTTCTCTCTCTCTCTCTTTCTCTCTCACACACAAACACACACACACTCTCTCTCTCTTTTCTCTCTCTCTTCTTGTCTTCACTTTCATCTTTTTACAAACAATTTCTTCGCCGATAAAGCCTACTATACGCATCGATCTTCTCGACAAAAATTCTTAATAATTACAACGTAATCCTTCCGGACGGCGGTCTCTCGGCTTAAGCACACGATTTAGAAAAGAAGAATCAGTCCAAGTGACAAGAGAAGGCAACCGTCCGGAAAAAAGATTTATCCCCGTTGTTCTTATTATTACTCTTTTCTTTTTTTATCATTTTTCATATCACGTCGATATAAACATTACTCTAGGAGGGACTTCTTTCATTGAAATTACATTTTTATCCGCGTACGCTACTACTTCACGTTTCTAATAATAATTTTTATTATACAATTCCATATAATTATACCATAGAAACGAAAAAAAAAAAAAAAAGGGAAAAAAAAAAAGAAAAAATATGTATATATATATATATTGTATATATATATATATATATATATAAAGAAAATATCGTAGTTATTCGTCGACACGAGTCCAGTCTCTCCTCTCTTTGAAACTTCAAATATATTCCTCTTCCATCTATTTCACCCTTCTTACTCTTTGTCTAAGCCTTCGTACGTTTACATCATTTACAATATTATTACACATTGCACAAGAAAACGGTTCAATACCGTCAGAGCAGCTTTACAATTTATCGTCCCAGAAACTTAATCGGTTACGACCGTATCAAGCCGGAAGAAGTACTCACCGTGCGCGTTAACCATTGCCGTGATATGTTTCTCCCTCCCCCCTCCCCCCAAATATTTAACGCTTCTTTTTTCTTTTCTTTTTTTTTTTTTTTTCCTGCAGAAAAGAACCGAATTTCCCAAAGAAAATCGTGATACGTTGTCGGGATGCAATTGATCAATTATGAAAATGTTTGTTTTCGAAGAACAAACTCAAATTCGAGACGAAATTCTTTGACAAAATACAAATTCGATTATGACACCGTAATATCAAATATACATTTTCCCAATGTACTTTCATTCATTTTTCTCTTTTTCTCTAGGTAAAGACTAAGAAGCGCGAAATTATATTTTTATTTAAAAAAAAAAAAAAAAAAGAAATTCATTCAGCGGCGTGTCGATTTTCCCATTGTGCCATTGTGGATTTGATTTCGCTTTTTAAAAGTAATTAAATCAAATGTTTCTATCTACTTCCAATCAAACATTTCTCTGCTCGATCGTTCCCTTAATTGTTAAAAATTGCTAATCGATACGAAATAGAGAAGCGTATATTAATTGGATTAACCGAGTGATCGCTATCCATTCGAATATTAAAGGAGGCGAACTCAGAGTGGTATACTCCAAAAAAAAAAAAAAAAAAAAAGACAGGTATGCAGGTGTGAATGTAGTGTTGCGTGTCACGACGACGACAATTAGGACGATATCCTTTAGAATTTGAAATCAAAGAGATCCGAAAGCCCTTCCTCTGTGCCTAACGAGAACGAATAGTCGTTTTCAGAAAGAGGCGGTTCCAGGGACAGTAGATGCTCACCGAAATCGAGAATACTTAGATCTGCAACAAAAGAGAGAGAAAATGCTGGGCTTGTCCAGTCGCATTCAACACCTTCACTTTCAAAGTTCATTTATTAATCTTATTCGTTTTCTTTCTTTGCTTTTACGATATAATAATTTTTTGAAAAATATTCGACGTTACGATGTTAATTATATTTGATTATTTAAGTTGGTTATTATTGATTTATTATGAAATCAATTTGAAAAGGTAATAATTAATAAACGAGTATTATTATTTAATTTAAATAACAATTAGTAAAACCCTTAAGCAATGAGAGCTGAATGTTTGTTATATTAATTTATTAATCATTTTGTGAATTATATTATAATAATATTGGAAAATTTATGAATTATTTATTATAATCAGATAATGAAATTATTATTGAATTTTTAATTATTTTTATTTAAAATTAATAAAAATTTCATGAATTATTTATTATACTTATAATTGAGTGATAATTGTATGGATTAATCATGATAATATTTTGGATTATTTATTTTAATTGATTCTCATTACTTTGTAGCAAAGAGTGTAATCAGATTTGCATAAAATTAAGAATTATTTAAATTTAACATTCTTTAAAGTTTCTTATCTTTGCCTAAAAAAAAAAAATTAATTTAGCATAAACATCTTTAAGCCATAGAATAGAAAGATGAAAAGGATTAATCTGTTTCTATAATAAGGTAACAATTTTACACACACACATACAAAAAAAAAAAAAAAAAAAAAAAAGAAAAATACACATATAAAATAGCGTTAAAATATACACAAGCCAATAATTATTTTATCCATGAAACATACCTTCACGCGACAAGAGTTTTGCTGTTTGAAACCGTTACCTAACTAGAACTCTGCCTGTGATGTGATTTTAATTCAGTTAACACACAAGTCACAGCCAGAGCTCCATCAGGGTACGGCTATCCTCCATTGTTGAAAAGGTAGAGAACCAATGAAAAAGATAGCTTAAGTTATTGAACCTTGACGTACAATAAAAAAATCAATTCTTGCTTCTTTTTTCCAAAAAGATTATTTTTTTTTGTTTTTTCAGAAATTGTTATGAAATTCATCAATAGCATGCATGACATTTCTTTCAAGTTTCAAAAAAATAATAAAAATTACGAATCTTTCATTTGCTTATACGAACGAGAAAGAAACGTGTTTTCAGTTTAAATACCTTGGAAATAGAGACAAAAATAATAGTTTTGAAAGCATTTATTAAAAAATAAAGTAAAATAAAAGTACAACTTTGTTAACAAGAAGAAAAAAATTAAAAAAAAAAATTAACTACATCAAAAAAAAATATTAAGAAAATGTGAAAGATTAATCAATTATAAAGTAGTAAAGAAATTAATTAAGATTTTGCATTGGATTGTATATTGCATTGGATTTTGCATTAAAGTATCGTTATAAATTAACATGTTAATATATATTAACAAACTAAAAAAATTTCAAAAATAGTGTAATAAGATGAAGACAAGCTCAAAATTTATATTCAAAATATATATTTTTCTTTATCTTATATTTTTATATTAAAAAGATTATATTCATCTTATTACAATTATTAGCATTTTATACTAAGCTATTTTGTTATAAAACATAGCAATACATTTAAAAGCATACGTGCAAATAAAAGCAGCGTAAAAAAAATAAATAGTAATAATTAATTCCATAAAAGAATTAAAATTAATATTGTATGCAGATATATTGATTTTGTTTTTCTAAATTCTATTTTTTCCAATAGCATTCGCAAATTCAATGCGAAAAAAAAAAAATAAAGCATAACAAATAAATCTTAAATTATGAAATATGCGCGATCCTACCTGGAGTGCTAATTTGATCCTCCGTTTGGAGTTGGAATTTGCCACCACCCATTGGTCCATAATCATCGGATTCACACAAAAGCGCGTCCCTCATGCCTGCTAAACTGGTAACTGTAGATATAACCGGAGTACACAAACGAGTACTCAACGAACTTTCGATAGAAGGTACTGGTTCAACCCGAACCCCGCTTCCTCCATTGGCCAGCAGTTCAGGAGGGAGACAAGGTATTTCGGATTCTTTTGACGAAGGCACAGGTTGCGTCGTCGTGTAACCCGGAGTGGGAGACGTTTTAACTGCAGGATCATCAGGACAAAGAAATACCTCTATTTCACCATGAGATGACCTCATATGCATTTGAAGCTAAATACACAAATAATAAATAATTAATTGTTAAAAATGTAAATAATTTCAATCTTAATCGGTTTCTATGAAATTACCTTTTGTTGACCAAGATTATTGATAGGTTGTGGAACATGAAGTGTAGCTTCTGGCGGAGCTTTCACTGCCATTATAGCTTGGTCTTTGTACATTGGGACAGAACGTAAATCGTGATACGTTACATAAGCGTATTGTCTGTCTGCACAGAGCTCCCTAAGATTTTTGTCTGCACCGTGAATTAATCGATCCAAAGTATTTTCCTTAGCTTCTAAATCTGCCACTTCCTTTCTGAGATCAGCAATATCATTTCTTTCATTTGGTAACTGACCGCCTCTGTAAAATAAAATAATCACATTTATTACAGTAAGAAAGCTCAATATTTAGTGATAAATTGAACAACGACGTACTTCCATTGTATATTGTTTTTACTTTTCTTTTCCAAAATACCTATGCCTTCTAATACATTCGTAATATCGTAAATACGACGTTTCTGTACTTCTAACTTTTCAGATGCTACATTTAAATCTACAACACCATCTTGACTGCTTTCAACTAAATGTATGAACTTTTTTGTAAGTAAGCTCAGTGATGTATCATATCGCGTTCTCTCTACTGTTTTACCTGCAATGAAGATAAATTTTTTTTTTTTTAACATTCAAACGATAATATTAAAAAAAAGAAATAAATGAAATTTACTTTTTGTAGGTGTATGACCAGCTAGAGAACTTGATCCAGATTTTCTACGTTTACCTCTAGGAGCCTTAAAGGCAGATTGGCTAGGGCCTGTAGTTCCCATTTCCAAATTCAGTCTTCGTTTCACTGCTTGAACTGAAATTTGCTACAAAAATACAATAAAATAAAGTAGTATTAATTCTTACAATGTTAACTTACTATTATAACTTACTATTATAATTTATTATAATTTTAAACAGTCACTTCGATTATATAATCATACAATTAAAAAAAAAATTAAGAGTAAAGAATTTTTTTCATATTTATTAATAATAAATTTTTTAAATCATTCTTAATGCTTTAAATTTTTACTATAATAAAAAGAGTTATCATATTTGATTTATCTTTTTATTAAATAAAAGTTATTTAGTTAAAGATTATCTTAATGTAAATATAGTCTTATTTACTTCAGTTCGTGGTGGTGGTTGTGTAGGTTTCCTTGTTACTTGATAACAAGGTGTTTGTCCATATTGGTGGTCTTGAAGATGAGGACTTGGTGTTTCTTCAGCTACTTTTTGTGCTTGTACTTCATCCAAAGAGCCCTCATCCAAAAATTCTTCCTTTACTAAAAATAATTTGCATGCACATAAATATAAAAGCAAAATAAATAAAGATATTATGAAATATTCCAATAATATTCTAAATAATACATACGTAATTTAGTCTCCACCATATCTGGTGTGACAGGCCTAGCAGGATCTTCCAAGACCACTTGTCTCCTTACTCGAGGCATTTTTATAGTTTATAAGAATCTATAACAGTTATAAGAAAGAATATAAGAAAAAATATAAAATTATGAGATTCTTCATATAAGTTTTAAAATATGTAAACTCGAGACAAATGATATTTAAATCAAAATAAATATTAATTTCTCTATACGTTTTTAATTAAAAATTTTAAATATTACACAAATATTTTATATATATATTAAAAACATAATTCATATTGTATTACAATGTATTGAGAAGTTATATATCCTACTATGTTTTTTTATTAAATATATTTTTTTAATAATAAAATATAAATATAATTTAATATCAAATAAATCAAATTTAATTAAAATTATATTTGAATGGCATTTGTTATCAAAACAATTAGTTAGATTTTTATATTTTATGTCATTACATATGAATCATACTTTATATATAATGTAAATATGTATAAAAAAATTCTTGAATATATACAAAAAGATATATTATTAAGAAAATATAAATATTTTCAAACATAATATATATTTTTTAACAAAATATAATGAAAAATACATAACATAAATGTTCCATAAATTTCATTATCAAATATATAAAATATTATAATACAATTATTATTAGATACAAAATATTAATAAATATTTCTATACTGTTTAAAAAACAATACTTTTTATTATGTATTTAAATAATTAATTACATTCAATATTAATTTCTTTTTTAATATTATTATATAATTTTTACAATTTAGTAATGACAAAATTATTATTAATTATATTTAATAATAACATTATAAATATCTTTTCCTACTTTTGATTTGTAAAATTGAATTATCGAAGAAAACGTGTCATACACTACAACATCGTCCATGAAGGTTAATAAATGTATGTATACTATTTTGGCGGATACTTATTTTTCATTTCATATTATTCATCACAAAAAATTGTTTATTGTTTCAAACATATCTTTACTAAATATTCGTTAATAAGTATCTCGAGCATAGAAGAAAAGTTGTTCGGAAAAATTGAAATGCAGCATTTTAACTTAGATATTAGTACCTTGTTAACCTTGTCAATAGTATACGGTTTATCAAAAATATACCATTCATATGTGAAAATTATTGACAGCGAGGTGTGCGGATCCGATAAAAATTCCTATCGATCGTCGTCCCTTCATTCTCGACTTTTTGTCAGTGCCACCCATTTGTGAGTGTGTTTTACTTGGACGCGATAACACATTTAAGGAGAAGCGACTTTTTAGATGCATATCAAAGAACAGACAGCATAGGAGAGAAGGTTTTTGTTCTTGAATCAAGCAACATTGGTAGATCCTAATAATAGAACTCGTATTCCAAAGAATTTCACATTTGTCTTCACGAGGAAAATGATAAACTTTTATATTGAAATGAAAAAGATGGAAAATAAATTCATAATGATAAAAAAAATACAATTATAATTCTATTATTATGCAATTAATAGAATGGATATAAAATAACTTTTAAGCTATTAAATATAATTAATAACATTAATTATTAATTTTTGTTTGTTCTTAATGTTCAAAGTATAATTTATTTATATTTAATGTATTATTTAAATTATTTCTAAGTAATAATATTTTAGAAAAGATAAAAACATTTCTCAAATGTTATGAAATAAGGGAAATGATTAAAATATAATCATGTATAAAAATAATCGTTCGGAAACGGAACGTTTTAGTTCACAAAACGGAAGTGGTCGACTAAACGGCAAGGTGACAATTCTACAAGTATTGAACATCTGGTGAAAACTACAGATCAATTTCTGTATTGTTAATTTTAATATGAGTGTACAACAGCTGCAAATGTTGAGGAAAATGAAAGTAAAATAAAAAAAAAAAATTAAAACAGACAATGTACATTATGTGACATTTATATTAGCTTTTCTAGAATTTTCAACAATAACTATTTTTGTTGAAAATAATAAAATTAAACTATATATATCATTTTATATTATTGAAAAATTTAAATATTTCATGTTTATCTATTTACTTTTTAATTAAAAAAAAAATATATTGTTGCAAATATTAAAGTGTAATTTCGCCCTATTTTTTATTTTAAAATTAATATCAAAGATAATCTTAATTATAATATATTATTTAAAAATATAGTATAAAATAAAATTTATATTCAACTTTTTAAAATTCACAAATATCACATATTTAAGTTAAATTCAAAATATCATTTCTAAAGGTATATAATTAATTGTAAGTATGTATTAATCATTGCAAGTATTCTAAATTGATTACAATTTTAGATTAATTTTCTACATATCGACTCAGAAAAAATCCCTAGAATCATTCTTCTATTATCTGAATATTCCGATCATACGATATTTCCTCACGTAAAAGTTAAGAATGACAAAACAAAATAGCCGCGAAAAAGAATAGAAAATCCTTCCTAAAGTCCCTGTTTTCAAAAGACTCGTTACGCGCCTGAGCAGAATGAGACCCACAGTGCGGACGCGTACGAGAATTTTCGAAAAAAAGAGCAAGCGTCCCAAGAACATGAGGCAGCGTTCCGGGTGTGGTTTAAAGAGGCACGTCGTAGGATCGTCGTGTTACAGCAGCCTTGCGTTGTAAGCAGTTTTAGAAGCAAACTCCCGGTCGAACTGCGTGGTTGTCTCGTTTTCGCCTGTTTGGCCGAGTACACACCGTACTACATCGATTATAACGAGAGATCGTGGGGCCAATAGCACGGTAAAGCACATTCGAAGGTTGGGAGCAATGCACGGTGCGGAGGCATTGATTGGTAGGATGTTATCTCAAAGATAAAACTTGACTAGTGTAACTCGCGTCGACGGCATTGGATGTAGAACTAGCCTAGAGTCCATCGATTAGTAGAGAAGCGTGCTCTTTAAAACACGAGACATAACGTTCGTTCACAAACGTTCTAAACGATTTTTAAGGAGGTATGCAATAAATCCAATATTCTTGTTTAATGTAACAATATTTTTTTTTTCTTTTCTTTTTTGCTTAAGTTAATAAAATATTATATATATATGAAATCTGAAAAGTGTGCTTTGCACAGAAATAGAAAATACAGCAAAAAATTTCCAATAGATTTTATACAGATAAGTAAACATGCCTCGTGTGTATGAGGCTTCAGGCCCCAGATGTTAACGACGAACCTTACTGTCCCCCTTTTTTCATTCTTCCGCTTGTAGAAACTGCACAGGTTGCAAGGTCTATCAATGAATAATCGTTCTCTTTTTCTTATCATTGTGGAAAAGTGGAAAATATATATATATATATATTGCATCAATGAATCTGTTTTACATCGCTCATACAGAGTAATCGTCCGCGATCAGCTGTTAACATAGATCGAAGGTTTAGAGGTTGTCTTTTTCTTTCTGTTTTTATTTTTATTTTTTAATACCACGTAGAATGTTCGACCACGACCAAACAACAAACGAATTCCGATTTTATTGAACACGGCAATGCGTACGCGCGATATAATCCGTACGCCACGCACCGAAGCGGCCATGCATACGAGAGCGAGCGAGTGAGCGCGAGTAGGCAGACAATGAGGGAACGCGATTATGCGAGCGCGCGCACACACACCACTCCTTGCCGATACGCACACATAAAAACGCACGATTCGCACGCAATACGTAGAGCCGTTTAAAGAGCCAAGCCGGGACTAGAGTATCCCTAGTTAGGCGTGCTACCGGCACGGTCATGAGGGAACCTAGAATCAGCGCACGCTTTCGCGATTGATCGCAAAAGATGCCAGCGACTTTCGACGACCAAATTGGTTGAGCTCGAAATAACGGATCATTTTTTTCTTTTATTTCGTTTTTTTCCCATTCTTTTCTTTCTGTTTATGCGCTCCAGTAAGCACATTTTTCGTACGATTACGATAGAAAAAAGCACGCACGGTAAAACACGTTCTTTTCGGATGGAAACTCGAATGTAGTGTTTCGAAACAACAATTATTATTCCCCAAGGCAAAGAAATTTTTCATTCGGACAAAACAAACGGATATTAAAAAACGATTTACGCGTGTTTATTCCACTTACTTGGCTCTCGAGCGTGCGGTAGAAACCGCACAGTATTTTGAGACGGAGGCCCACGCTCTCTTCCGGGAGGTTCAGCCAGCACACGGCGCGGCGCGTGTCACAGCACCGACGAGCGAGGCATATCCGTGCCTCCTCGATGGCAAATACGTCGCCGTCGTGGTCGTAATCGTTGTTGTCGCGTTGTCGATATTTCTAGATGCAAATTTCACTTATGTCTGTCGATGACAAGACAGACAAAACGTGTGCTCGGAGGACGACAACGAGTCAACCCGGTCTCCCGAGGCTAACCCGTGCACGAATGTTTCTCTTGCTTTTCGCTTCGATATATCATATATACACTTCGTACATACGATTTACTACTCTCTCGCCCTCGCTCGTTTTCTCTCCCTCTGTCCTGCTTTCTCAGTTTATAACCGTAGCCGTTGTCCTCGTCGTAGTCGTAGTAGTTGCGTGGCCTTTATTTCTCTTTCTATCTTTTTCCCACTCTCTCTTTCTCTTTCAAGCTTGTTTTTCTATATATTTGTTTCGCTCTGTCTCTCTATCACACTGGTGCGGTATCCATTTTCTGCAGGGCCGATCTCGGCAATAGGAACGACAGCCAGCAGCAGCAGCAGCAGTAGTAGCAGCAGCAGACTGGGGACCCGAAATAATCGCGTGTAAAAGGCCGAAGCCGTTCGTGTGCTTGCCGTGTTTTCAGCTTCCAAGGAATGTACAGGCTCTAAAGTTCACGATAAGCCCCGCCTCGACATGATCGGTCGAGCCACCGGCGAGGAAAACGAACCTTTTCTGTCGGGGTGTCGCGCGCGCACACGAGGCCGGCTCGTGAGCTGGGCGATTGGATGGACGGGGCTGGCTGGCGCGCTGGCAACTGGCTCGGGCTACGAGGCAGATAGACTCGCCTGTGCCGGTAGTAGTAACACCGGACCGCGTGTTCGTGCGCTTTACTCCGCTCTCCAACGTACAGTATCACTGTGGTAGTGGCCTTCTACTACTGCTTCGATATGTTCTTGAACGCGTCTCTGTCACGGTGGTAGTACGTGCTTAGGCGCCTGTCATGTGTCGGTGCGTTCGTGGACGCGCGCCTATAACGTACCGGCGCATCGGCCATCTGCCGGTCGTATACAGGAGTCGAGTACGCGCGCCAAAACCGTCACTTCGCTTTTCTCCGTAACCACCGCGCCGCCAGCTATCACAGATATCCAAAAAAGTTCCTAGACCGTGTCACCTTTTCTATGTTTTTTTACAGAATTTCACAGGGTCACTGTTTTTACTTATCTTTCGAATCCATCGAGACAATAATGATCTTCTAAATATTCACGCTACCGTTTGTTTATACTCCTTAGGGTTAGACGTTCCACAATGAATACACGATGTCGTGCGTTTTCGTTACCCGCGTCGTATATGTTGACATAAAAATAAGACGAGAAAAATTAACAATTTACGAGTTACACAGACTTTTCACAGAGATAATGAGCACACGCGCCAAAACTGTCCCTCTCGTTTTCCATGAAACTGCCACGCAAGCTCCGACATGTAGGTGAAAAATCCCTATATCACGACTTTCCCGAGACACATTCGCGTTTAATGTATCTTTTATTTGGTTTTGACAGTTTAAAACGTCAAAATATATTGCTATTATAGATTATTACCGTTTCAGTCCGCCATGGTCAGGGGTGTGCGCTTTCGAAACAAACGTCCACGCTTGATGTTGGCAGTGAGTCCCTTTAACGTGGGCCTTATCGCGAAGGAAAGGGGGCAAGAATGAAACGAATGAGTAATATTCTCTCGAATTATATAATTTTCAATATTTTTTGATTCTTTTTTCTGTACTACACACACACCCGAAGATTGGGAGGATCCCACTACCTATCGTTTCTTGCCCGAAACTAAGCGGGCGGTCGTCGCTTCCTTCACGATGGAGGGGTGTTGGACACCAGGGCCGTATCACTTTACACGTGCTAAAGCACGTTCAATTTTGTTTTCTGTTTCAACAAATGATTCGAAAATTCTCAATATTAATTTGATTGATTTTATAACTCCGATTTTATTTTAACTGAAATTTCATTTTAATAGTATATATATATATATATATATATATATATATATAATTTTATCTCGTTTTAATAATGAAAATTTTCATTGACACAAGACATAAGAAAATATTTTTATTATATGTTTATAAAAATATACAAATATTTTGTTATATAATATTTATCATACGTCTCTTATACTTAAAACTTATTATTGACAACAGTAATCGAATAACTGTAAATATATGTAAGAAAGAAAATTAGAAATGAAAATATTTACATTATTTAAACACATTTATATATGTTATTAGTTATGTTATTATTATACGTCGGTGTTATTATGATATTCTTGAGTAATTATCAATAAGTTGCAGGATTCTTTAATACGTTGCTACGTACCTGAGATAGGTCGGCAAGAAGGGAGCCCGGTGTTTTCTTCGTAACGTATTTATTTGAACCCTACGCAACTACAAAAGGATCGTACCCTATGTAGGATGTAAGGGAGGGTATAGATCTCCCTTCTTGTTCCTATATTCATGGGTTTCTCCCCACTTTTGTATCTTAAGAATTAAGCTAAGTTAAATTTCAAAAGTGTATCAAGAAACCAAAAAAGATACCGAGTAAATTCTGAAACAACTATATGTCTACGATTACGAAAATTTCTGGGCATTCTCTTTCTGAAGATTCGAGAATCTGCATGGCAGAATACGTGATCGCTTTCACTTCAGCATTTTGAGTATGTTTACCAATCGTGAATTCTTCCCCTAACGCCATCGCATTGATCTTGAAATTTTCGCGGTCGAATTTAATGATCTTCACTTTCTGATAACATAAAATAATACTTTCTCTTACAAAATTTTTGAAATAATAAAAAACAGAGGGTAGAGAATATTGTATTTTATTCTTTAAATTATTACTGAAATCACATATTAAAATGGATGATTTATTAAATAAATATTCTCGCATAAGAAATAAAAAGTCGAAAAAGCGTTGAACAAAGAGTTGATGTAATTGAAAAAAAATTTTAAGTATAATGATGATAAAATTGTTATTTGAAAAATGGAATATACCTTTGCAACGATATATGGCTCGGCACTAAACATGAACAATAATTCATCGAGGAAATGGAAAAGAAGACTTTCGATGTCATGTCCTTCCGCTTCCACGTAGTGTAATTGTGTCATTTCAACGCGCTCTAAATCCGTCATGTATCCAAACATGGCCACCGCACATTGTTCGAAAGCTTCTTCCATAGTATCGCCCCATGCATGTAATCTATAATATATCATGAATATATATATATATATATATAATATATATTATAATATATATTTAATTGTATAATTTATTTTTAAAATAATTCGACGATATATATTTTTCACATTCTCTATTAATAAAAGTAATATGTTATCCCATATTTTTAATTTTAGGTTATCTACGCAAGTAACCTATAATGTATTAGTTTTAATCTTACGAGGAATCTATGAACTAAATACTTACTGTACATCTGCTGTATGATCCAAATCTGAAAAATAAAACGTAGGTACGTGATTTCATTTATTTTCCTACATAACTGAGCGTAAAATAATATTCTAACTTTCAATTTCAACCAATCCACATGTAGCAAAATGGATGCCGGTATAACGACACACCGGCTGCCGGTTATTTCATTCTAACACAATGAAAGTCTTTACTTGATGAATTTAATGTGATATTACATTTAAAATACGATATACGATACTTACATTCATATTTTGCAGGGGGTATTACAAAATCTTCTTCGCTCAACTCGTCCATGATTGCGCACAGCTGATCTCACGTATGTGAATAACCGATCAGCTGATTCTCTGACAGGTTTAATCAATGGCGGCCCCAGTTGTACGTACACAAGGTTGTACTATGTAGATGGCGCTAAGTAAAAGGATGCTCATGATCTAGATTACCGATTGAGTGAAATCGATTAATGTTTTTTTACAAGATGATAAGACAGATTAATAATAATTGATAAAAAATGATAATAGTATTCAAAAGTAGGATATATAAACGATTAATTTTTTTTATTAATGTTTTTAATTGATTATGATATCTTATACAGTTATTTTAAATGTATAGTATATTTTTTTCAATTTTTTACGTTTCAATGTTTATTTTCGCGAATCTAATGAAAAATGTAGTATACTTTAAGATAAGTATAATTTACTTAAATTAATTTAATCGAAGTTACTTGAAGTTGTTTCCCATTAGATATAACTTCACTGAAGTGTTTATAAATCACTATATAACACGCAAATTTCAAATTTGTATCATTTGTACGGATTTCTATGATAATTATTCTATAGTAATTATATATTCAGTGAACGGTGAACCGCATAAGCAATCTGCAAATGCTAACCAATAGACCTACATATTTGTCGTCTGGATAAATACGATGTGTAATTTACTTATTATTCGAAAAAAATATGAAAAAATCCATTTGTATAGCATTAATTTCAAAGATCAAATTTTAAGGCATAAAGTTTCTTATCTCAATATCAATTAAAGTTTTTTGCCATTTTCATCAGTTTATCATTGAATACAAATATCAATAAACTCATTAAGCCATTCTAACAAATTTTAAAACAAATAACAAATTTTCAATCCATTCAGCCTTAATTATAAAAATAAAATTAAAAATTAATCTAATCGATGGATTTACAATATTTAATTCGTTTACTAATTTTGTTTGCGCAAATCGTCCAACATCTTTGTCAACACGATCGTTGATGATCGACGGATCGCTTCGCCGATTAACTGTGTCGAACGATCTATCGATCGAACAACAAACGAGTGAGAGTCGAGTAGATTGATCAAGTATGTAAGTGCATAAGTATGTGGTACTGTTTCGTTGGCCGTTTTTCTTTGTCAGTCGCCTCCCCGATGGAAACTAGTTTCTCATATCGATGAGATGTGATCCAAGGGCGTCCGGTTCGAGCGCTCCGTAATCCCTGTTACATAAAACTGCGTAGACGGTACCGTAGCAATTCCTAAGGGACATCTCGTCGTCATTTGTTTACAGTATCGTTTTCAACCAGCTAACATTCATGACAGGTATCTATCAGGCAAGGTCACAAGGTCACGAATGCCTTTAATATTTTTCCTTGCACGTGATCTTTACTCGCTATCTGTCAAAGATCAAGTTACTTTTTTTTTTTTATTTCCATTATACCCTTTTCTTTTTATATTTTCGTGACATATCGGCAATATGAAGGATCTTTTGACGAAGGATTTAAAGTGAAAAATATATTGTATTTATTATTATAAAGAGATCTTTAATAGTAATTGCTTTTTTTAAATTTTCTTCGATTTAGATTTTGGTGAAGATATATGATATAATAAGAAGATGATTGTCATACTCTTAAAATTTGATTATAACTATAAAATATATTTTAATAATAATAAGTCCTTAATAAATTAAAAAATTAATTGTTAAATCTATTCTAATTGTCTTGCTTGAAGTAAATAATCTTGTTCCAATAGTCCTGCTTGAAGTAAAATTTGACAAGGATAGGTACCAGGTGTAAACGTGCGACATTAACGAGCTTCTTACAATAAAGCTGGAAAAGCTATTTTCTTCACTTTATAACTTAATTTACGATCGCGTTATTATTCCGCATAGCGTGCACCAAATAAGAGTCTAATTTTTTGAATTAATTTTTACGCGTCATAAATCTTCACTAATCCGTCCAATTTAACTTTCCTTTAATAGAAACGATTTAACCTATTTTGAAGATATTTTATTGCAATTTATATATAAATATTTAATAACAACTTAAAAATTAAATTTCTATCCCTTCTTTAATTTGAAGGGAGCAAAGAAACAAAGCAGAGAGCACGATTCACTTCACATTCAAATCCGTGAGTCATTAAAATCGTTCGTTGTTACTTTTACAAATGTTGTTACGTTACTACGTATTTTGTAATCGCACTATAATTTTGGTACATAACATTGTAGGGTAATTAGACGTGGATGTGGCATTAAAACTTCATTCATTACACGTTACATAACACGCGATTTAGACCACAATCACAGGCAGGAGAAGATAAATATTGGTCGATTCGGAAACGAATCGGTATAATAAGAGCATCCTCAACGAAAAATTTGAACGATGTGTTATTATTAAAACGAACAGTTTCGGATAATTGGAAAATTAATTATCTAAATAAACAGTTTCACAGTTTCACCTGTTTTAATGTTGCTAACTTCTAATTTCTAAACTTTTAATTTCAATCAAGAAGTTGGTGTGTATTACAACTTAAGTAATTATTAAGTAATTAATAAGTATTAATTGCGTATATAACTGAATACATTTACATTATTCTGTTATTAATTCTTTGATGCATTATGAGTCTTATATATGTATATTTTTATATAAACAGATATAAGACTGATATAATAGACAGATATAATAGATATAATAAGATAAAATATATAATGATTAAATTTCATGACTTTGATATTAAGATGTTACAAGCATCCTTCTTTCCAAAGGAAAATTTATAACATATTTATAGAAAAAAATTATTTAATATTCTTAATAGAAAAAAAAAAACGAACTACGTCTCGATATCGAAGCATTTTTCTTTTATTTTCTTTATTATTAGTCATTACACACCAGAATCAAAACGTTCACGATACATATCATTCGCAATACATTACAATATTATATTATATTGCAATACCATTAAATTTTTTCTAACAAGAAGCAACGCTCTCTTCCTTATCAACCCTTACCCTTATCAACCCTTATCAATTACCTACGTATATTTATATAATCATCTTTCCAACGAGAGATCCGCATCCAGTAACAATAACAGTTCCAGTTGTTAACAAAAATCTGAAATTTTATCCCATTTTAACGATTTCATCACGTCAAATGGAGCATCGTCTCGTTGAAAAGAAAAGAAAAGAAAAAAAAAAAAACACTCGATACCCAAGTGGAAGAAGGTAAACAAGTGTCGATTATTCCGCTATCTCGGTTTCCGAGAACGCCTATGCAGAACATCGGTCGCGAGAGGAAAGCTATCGGCTCGGCGCGAGCCAGGGATGCCTATGCAGTGACAGAAAAGTCGAAGCTGGATCAACCTCCCTCCGGATCGGCGCGTTCACAACAAAAGAAGAGCGGGTTTACGCTGTTCCCCGGAATCCACGACACATTACGCACCGTTTACTCTCTGTCCGTTTGATAGGGCAGGCGTAGAAGCGGGCCGCTTCTCGCCTCTCACGTGTTGGCGCGCTTTAATGACATGCAATTTTGCAACGTAGCTCACCGCCACGAGTCCTTGGCGCTGGGAACTATATAAACGGACCGCTTATAATTGGCTAGGCTAGCTGAAAGATTTTTAACCGTCCAGCGCTATGTCGTTCCAAGCCGTGGTCGTCGCCGCGCTATGCGCCGCCACCCTCGTCCTGGGGGATTATCAGCTTCGTAAGTTGAGAGGATTCGAATATTTCTTATTCAATATTCTTGCTATTCGGTTTTCTTTTTTTTTTTTTTTTTGACAAAGATGAAGAGCCTTTTTTTTTAGGGAGAGAGGAAAGATTTTTGAAAAAGGGCGCGAAAGGTGGAGTAAAAAGATGAAGATTATTTGTTTTTTTTTGGAGAGTAATTTTTTGGGAAGATTTTTTTTTTTTTGCAAAGGATTGATTTAATTAAATGTTAGAAACTTTTTGTTTTTTTTTTTTTTGTATTATAAGATATTTTAGATAATATAATTTTTGATATAACATTTCGTTTTGGAATGGTATATCTAATGAGATTAATAATTTTGTATTTTAAGAAAATTAACGTTTGATTAAATGGATTAAATAGATGAATGAATTAATAGAAATAAGTTAAATTAAAGTAATTCGATGAAATACAAAATTTAGTGAATACTTTCGATATACGAGACAGTTTTGTTTTTACTTCGAATCAGAGTAAAAGTTTCTATTATTTGTTTCACAGAAGTAGTGAAGTAGAAAGTTAACATAGGTAATTCCAATGTGCTGGTAAGTTGAAATTTTAAAGCGAAATCTGAAAACCACCATTCACTGTGCGCGTTTGTTTTCCCTCGTGAATCACCCAGCAATTTGAACTTTTTTTTTATATATCGAGTTATAAAATTGCATCAAATCCTTACTAGCCTCTATTAACTGAGTTCTTTTTTTTTTTTTTTTTCCCTAAACAACAAGATCCTCTATCTTTATGAAAATTGTTTTTCCTTACCTACGTAAATCGGTTAATTTATCTTAAAATTTTTCTTAATCATTTTATTTCTCAGCTGCAACAGTGAAGACTTGCAAAAGGGATTCAGATGATTTTTCGTCATGTTTGCGTCTCGCCATTCAAGAGGCATGGCCCACATTCGTTCCAGGTGATATTATCGTACTTTTATCGATAATTAACCATCAGAGCAGAAAATATATTCAAATGAACTTGTGCACTTATGTATACTCGAACTCTGTTTCCAAACACACGTCACAATCTAATAATCACAATTTTTTCCTTCATATAAACTCGTTTCGAAGTCGTCCTTGCTCCATCCATTTTTCCATTTTCCTCGTGGATTATTTTGAAGTGAGAAATATTACATAACACCGTTCTATTGCAAAGATCGCGAGAACATTTTTATTCAACGTGTAAACAAATGAACTTGTTTTTCCACGGAGAGAAATTATGGGAAATTGGGAATGGACGATTGCTCGAAGATTTTGGCATCCACACTTTTCTTCTCTTCTTTTTCTTCGTTACGATTTCAAAACACGTTCCATTCACTTGGCAAATATTTTTTAAGAGTATCCAGTTAGAGTATTATTTATGTTAACAGTGCATACGTTCTTTCCTTATTTTCGATATTTCATTTCGTAATTAACATTGCGAGATAAACATGAATATTTTTATTTTCAAAGCAAATTTCGTTTCTCTTGAGATTTTTGCAAAAATTGTAATTTTTATTAAATATCTTCGCGTTTCCATAATAGGTTTACCAGAGTTCGATATACCATCTCTTGATCCCTTTTACACGGAATCCTACTCGATGGAACACGAAAGTGGGCAACTTCGTGGGAAAATGTTGGTCACGGATGCCCGGTTGTACGGCCTTGCCAAATCACGTTTCTTATCCGTGAAACCGGAAATGGATGGCGACTTCTTCCGACTGGAAATTGACGTCGAGATACCAAAGATCCTGATCGATGGCGACTACAAAGCCGAGGGATCACTGGGCACTTTCAAAATGGGTGGGAAAGGTATGTGCGAGCAATGAACAAACGATAAACCGGAAGAAATTTTTAATTTTTCTATCAAACACGAAATTATTATTATTATTATTATTATTTTTTTTTTATACAAGAAAAGGAGGAAAATTGAAGATAAAGCTTAAGTTATTAATCAATAATATTTTCATCCATAATAAATAAAATTATTCAATTCTTTCGAATTATTATCAACGACGAATAATATACCTCCTACTTACACGCACGTTTTAACTCGACAGGATTCTTCAACATCAGCATGGAGGACATCAGATGCACTTGGGACATTTCGGGCCACGTAGTGAACGACAGATGGGTCGTGGAACATTTCAAAACGGCGCCCACGATTGGTAACATGAAGATCTGGTTCAGCGATCTCTTCAACGGGAACGAAGAATTGAGTAAGTGTCCTTAATCCATCCGATTGAAAAATAAATCCGATTAAGGAACGAGTCGGTACGCTTACGCGTCGCAGCAATAATAATCGTGCAAGCCTCGATGATACTGTGAAAAAGAAAGAGAGGTATATGTGACATAATAGAGAAGCACGGGAGATAATTGTTTACCTTAAGTCAGATGCTTCAAATCAGAGGAGAAACTTTCATTAGTTGGATCGTAGAAAGACCAGTTGTCTCGACATCGCATTGCATAATGTTACGTGCGGGGCGCGTGCATAGAGAGAAGGAGAGGCTCGTATATTTTCGAGAGAATCCTGTCGTTTAATTAGCATGCATTCATGCAATATGTTATATGTGCTGTTATTTGCCGCTTATTCTTGTATTCTTTATCTCTATGGTTATGTTCCACGCTCCTCCTTCCGTCGTATCGACGCGATGTTACGTGATCGTCGAGTTTGAAGAATGTAAATTTTTCGTCATTCGCGGATATGTAATAATTTCCTTCTTTTTTTTTTTTTTCCCATTGCGTTATTGCATTCGAGATTTATTGCATAGGCTTCGATTTTTCAATTAAAAATTATTTAATTATTTCTTTCTCGATATTGTATGTATTCTCTGATTGATAACGATATATTTATTGCTTTGAAATCGAAGTTGAACGCGAGAAGATAATATTTCTTGCTCCATTTAAATATGGAACAATCTGAAATTTCACAATTTTTGATCTCGCTTTAATTTTCTGATAACTAATTTCTAATAATTTTGAATTTAGGGTATAAAATAATATGTCGATGTAATAAACAAGGATCTGATTGAAAATTTTTTTCTTTACTTTTATCCTTTCTGAAAATAACGAGATCCTTGTTTTGTAATTAATGAACTTTCTGCGCGAAATTTACGAGACAGAATGATTTATTTAACTTACGATAATAATTTCAATTCAATCGTATGTTCCAATACATTTTTATTACCTTGGTGTTTGACAATGGCAATTAATCGTTAAGTGAGTGATTTATCAAGTAATTTTGTTTCCTCAACTTTAATACCCTTTTTAATATAATCTTTGGGAACAATAATTTTTTCAATCTTAAAATTTCTCCTTTCAGATCGTGCTGCTTTGGTCTTCATCAACGAATATTGGCCCTTGATGTATCGAACAATGTTACCAAAATTGGTAGAAATGTGGGATACGTATCTGTCCGAGTTCTCCAATCGTTTCTTCTCAAAGATACCGTTCTCAACAATCTTTCCTTGAATCGTATCCCGAGAATGTAACAAATAAAAATATAACAAATAATCACAAAAAAAAAAAAATGATAGATTTAAAAAAAGACTCAACAAAGTTTTCTTTTGTTGAAAGTGTTAAGAGTGGAATGTTTCAATTCTGTAATCGTAGCAAGATGAATTGAAAGAAACAAGTTAAGAAGGACTGTAATAATATAACACGAATGATTCTAAGAAAAATTTTGTAAAATTCATTTGATCATTCAAAATGATCAACGTGGCTTCTGAACATTTTTTTTTTTTTTTTAATTGTTGAAGACGCAATTGTGAATGCAACAATGTTTATACGAATTCTTCAATCGTTTTTGAAATTCTTAATTGAACGAAGTATCTAAATAAATTTGAAACCAATAATTGAATTTAGGTGATATCGATTGATTACATGATTTTGTAAAATCAGCAATAAATATTGATTCTTACACTGTTGCCCTTTAAATGAAGATATTTTTAATTTTCTTCTTTCAATTATTCAATTCTCTTCTTCAAACTCTTCTAGATGATATATGTATGAATACAATATCATTGCAATATCAAACTAATATCATCGAAAATAAATGATTATTTAAAATATAAATCTATACCTCTATAAATATATATACATGTATATTTTTCATGTACTTTACAATAAATTCCATCGTTACAATTAATTACAATGAAAAATATCGTAACGATATTGTTTGTACCTTATAATCTTGTTCTAACCCAAGTTATCAATTTCCTAATTCTATGTATGTACTAACTTGAACTATTTGTTTCTTCGCTTATTTCTAACGAGAAGGAAAGAAAAAAGAAAAGAAGAAAAGAGAAGAAGAAACACGCGATTCAAGGCAGCAGGAAAACTTCCACTGGCACGTGGCGTAACAATTGATTAACAATTCCGGCAAAAAGTACGGACAACTTCCTCTTCAGCTGAGGTTCCATCACCTTCAACACCTCCTGCCCATTCTCGCGGAGGAACAGATTCGTTGCCTCGGCTACAAAAACGACAAAAATTTATCCACCTCGTATACAACAATTCTAACGTCGATGATCGATAACATTTACTGATATTTTTTTTTAAAATTAATTTCGTTCGTTATTATTTTATTACTCACTCAGGATCCGATTGTTATTGAATATCTTGTGGACACCCATCCGAACCTTCTTCACGTCGAGGACAACGTCAAGATTATCCACGTTCAGATACGTTTTTCCATCCTTCATTCTCGTTGAGACCGTGCCTTTAACCACAGCCGTGACATCATCGAATCGAGCGTGAAACGTTCCATTGCCACTGGCTGGTAGAATAATCAACACCCCTGAACTGGCGTATTAAATACGAAATGTATAAATGTTCAATCGAACTTTTAAAATCATCACGTTTAACATTAACATTGTGTAAAATAATATGTAATTTATTTAGTCGTCAAAAATTAATTTATCAAAAAATAATAATAATAATGTAAATCCAACGCGTAATTATATAAGCACAAGAAGAAGTTAATAAGGTTAACGGCCAGGGAGAGCAAGATCTAAATAGAGAAGAGGAATTTGCGGATCGTGAACCTGGAATAATGGGCGTCCAAGATGAGGGCTGGCATTCGTACAATGGCTTCGAAGGGTGAGCCGAGTTTAATGTTCTCCACCGTATAGTTGCTCGCTCCCCTCACGAATAATTCGCGCAGTTGAACCTTGTAACCGTTTGTGCCACCTGTCAGGGAGAGAGTCAGCTCGTCCATCTGTTAGAATAAGCACAAGTTTTGGCAGACGTACCGATGGGATTTTACCAGTTTACAAACGGCTCACAATTTGCTTCCCTTAATTTATTGATTTTCAGTTATCTCGAATTAAAATAGGTTGAATTGAAAGTATCTCGAATTATATTTATTAGAGAAGATTCTGGTCGATTTATTGATCTCGATTTTTGTTATCTCCAATTTAGGACGTACGTTTCAAATTTGGAAAAGGAATGGAAATTTATTGATTTTTATTTATATTATATTTGTCAAGTTAGCGAAGAAAAATTAAGTTAAGAGAAATCGATATTTTTCTAAACTTGTATGTGTTTGTATATAACCTAAAAAAAAAAAAAAAAATTCTATCCGTAAAAGTTGATAATTTTAATGATACATTGAAATTTAACGATAAATTGATAAAATTATTGAAAACAAGAATCGTGATAATTCTATTAACGAGTGAGGAAGCATTAATTTCGTATCAAGAGGAAAGTGGTGAGAGCTTACGCGAAATGGCTCGACGGAAGGCAGCTCGATTTCCGGTATCCCAACGCTTAAGTAAGGTCTCAGATGGTGCAGTGCGTCAATCAGGCATGTTTTCAACTGTGGATCGCTTCTCGAACACTGTTTTATGTATTCGGCTGAAATTATTGAAGCATTAATTGGCAATAAGTTAATTGGAAAATAAATTTTTATTATTATTTATGTATCAATGACAATGATTTTTCTTGTATTATTGCCGACAGAAAGTTGCAGTATAACTTTCTAATCTTTCTTTCGATTAAATAGATTATTAATTACATCTTACAATTTTATTATATATTTTTCCAACTTATGGAAAATGGAAATGTTACGTAAAAAAAAAAAAAAAAAAAGAGAGAAAAATTGTTCAACAACATTAAACAATTTTCAAACGGATAACAAAAAAAAGGATTTTAATTTATTACGTAACGCGGTTATTTGTTATTGATATTCTTTTTGAACTCTTCTTGAGTAAATTCGACGCGAAGTAAAAGGTCGAATTAAAACATCGAATTAAAAAAATGTCTGAAACGTAAGGCCATCATTAAACGAAAAGTTAATGATCGTTAATCAGGGAAACAAGCGGAAACGGCGCGTTGGTTACGCGAAAAGGTAGTTGCCAGACAACTTGTCACTTCTGAAACCGCACATTGTGAAATTCTAATGAAATTTCTTGAGGGATACTTGCACGACTGACCCTTTTTCCACGCATAACACATTTATGTAACGCTTATTTCCCTCATTCCACGCCATATAAAAATCCACATATTTCCATATTTAACTCAATAGAAAATGAAAGCGCTTCATCACTCTTATCAACACTCATAAAATTCAAAATCAACATTCGATCAACTTCTTCTTAATTGATCTTAATTGATCGAACGCGAAATTGACTCGCGTCTCTCTAATCAAAAAAAAAAAAAAAAAGAAAAAAGAAGAAAGAAAAAAGAAGGAAAAAAATCCTTTTCCACCTTCAACACACCTTCTATCTTCTTATCAAACTTTCACTTCCAGGTTTTCTAACGACTCCGATGCCCGGCTCCAACCTCCAACGAAAATCATTCATCGTACAAGAATCGATCGAAAAGCAAGAATATCTTTAATTACTCACGATTAGAGTCGATGGAGAGGGTAGTTGCGCCGGATACAATCACGAGAAGATACAAAGTGGCAGCGATCATCTCGATCCAGGACAGTATTTCCTCCGGTTAAGGGCTCGAAGATGAAGAATAATTGGAACCAGTTGGTGCTCGAAAATGCTCGTTTCGAGGATTGGATCGGGTTGACCAGGTGAGGAATCAGTGGATGGACACCGAGACTTTCAACTTCAACGAGCTCGAAATCTAAACAGCGCAGCTAGTCCTCGACTGACTATGCAAGAGGGCATTGACAGATCGCAACTGCACTCGGATACTTTCACTGCTGCAACGTGCACCTGCGCCTTCTTCGTCTGGGACGAGTCTCTACGAGGCTAAGATCTGTGTCGAAAGCGTACGACAGATAGTGTTCGATCTTTTCCAATCTTGCCGGCTACTGGCTGGAAAGCTGCCTCTTGGAATGCCTTTAAATCCGACTTCTGTTCTCGAACGCTCTGCTTCTGGCCTTGATCATCGATAATGAATAGATTTTTATTTCTTTATTTCTTCCTACCTCTCTGTATTTTTCTTCTTTGGGAATCGATGACGTCGTTTCGTCGTTTTCCTAATTGCTCGAATCCTGCCTTAGGATATGGAAAGATTTCATGCGGGTAAGATTTTTTTTTTTTTTTAATACACTTATATTATACTTAGGAATATTAATGATATTAATGATACGATTCGTGGATAATTGTAAGTTAAGCGAAATTGGAATATTACGATCAATCAATATTTTTGTTGAATGTATTATTAAAGTCATTAAGTTAGATTTATATTGTGCGAATGTAAGTTTTATCGATTTTTCTTTTTGTTATTATTTTCGATATGATACTTTTAAGATTCTTGAACGTGTAGCTAACTTCTTCTCGTATTCCATACGAAATTAATAACAAAAAAAAAAGAACGAAAATATGAATGAGGTTAATTGGATATTTTTTTAAGAATCTCAAAGTATTAAAGAGCATAAGATTAAATATTTTTAAAGATTCCATCAATCAGAATTTTAAATGAATATAAAATGGACTTTGATTGACATTGGAATTTATCCTTCGAATTTTATTCTTTCAAATTCGGTGATATTTTACCTGACACCATGATTGATGTACGAATTCAAAAGTCACAAGTCTACCAACTAGTTTTTTTATAAAGCGTATCTTCATAAAATAAAATCTTCCCAGCTATAATGGTTTCAATATCGATTACTTTCCCTTTTTTTTTTTTTTTTTTTTATCTTTATGACGTTTCTCTTTAAACTTTGTTTCCATCTTTGTTAGCTTCCTATTGATTTTCCTTTTCTCGATTCTTTTTTTTTTTTTTTTTGTTTTTTTCATATTTAGACGTTATGACATCATTTGATCGGTTTCTCTATCATTGGAATGCCGTCTACTCCATTATTGTTCGAAGAAAAAGACTTTTATAGTGGTCTATTCTTGAGACTTTATTTCCCTCTTTGTATTAATGAGACGCCTTTTTCTTTTTCTAAAACAGATAACACAGATAATTGTTGAAATTTCTTCGAATATTAAATCGAAGAAGAAAAACAATTTGGCGCCTTTGTTCCTGGCTGGCTAGCAGTGCTTTATATTGATTTTCGTTTCCTTCTGTTTTTTCTTCCAAAAGACAATCCGATGTTAATCTGACATGTTTATCATTAAATTGTACATCAGTTTTCAGAATGTTTCTTAGAAAGTGATAATCTTTTGAGAAGTTTAGTCGAATACACTTGGTTTGAATTGTTTGCGATTGTATGTGTCTTGATATGTTAAATAATCTCGACAAACAATATTAGAATATTTTACGAGTAAAAGTAAAAGAACATATTGTATAAATAGTGAATGGTGTGCTATAAAGCTGTGTGTGACGTGAAGACAATAGCACATATCTTGAACCGATGAGAACCGTCAAAGTGTGTTTGTAGATAAAAAAGAAAAATTTATGAAGAATAATGTTAAAAATTTTTTTTTAATCAATGTTTTTCCACCTCATAAAATATATTATCAATCCTGATTTGCCTTTTTATTGATTTTTTCAAAACGTTATATAAAACGTTGAATCTCTTAAAATATTGAAACATTTGTTTTTTTCTTCAGAAAGAAATCTTAATTTTTTTTTTTTTTTAATTAAAAAAATATCGAAACTCGTTTATTATATTAATAATAATTCACTTTATTATAATTCTTTTCAATGGAAACAAGTTCTTCTTAAGTATAATAAAAATGATAAAAAAATAATAAAAACGCTGTGACAAAAAGGAAATGCCAAAGGATAATAAATATTCATTCAAGATTTGAATGAAAATTAACGAACTTTTTACATTATAGAAATGTAAGATAATATGACGAATTTGTAACCATAATTGCACAATTTGTAAATCTATTGTGCAATCAGATTTTCAATAGACTGAACTTTAGGTATGGGATTCACGAAAGTGTTGAGGCAACCAACCATGATTATCTTCAAGTTTGATGTTGAAAAATCAATTTAATTTTTGTAATATTTCAACGAAGAATTATTGATATCTGTTTTACAATATCATTGTTTTACAATATTTTCATAATTTTATATAATTTTTATATCGTAATGATTACTTTTCAAAAATAAAAATATTATTTATTTATAATTGAATGTTTCTCAAAATTTTATTCAAAATTATTCGTGTAGTCTTAATATATTACATAAAAAACTTTCACTTAAGAGGTTGCGAAAGTGATATTTACATTGATATATAAAATTTCTTCAATATTATATATTATAATTCTATTTTATAATCGTTATGAAACGATTCGATAACGATTACGAAAGATTCGAATTACAATGAAAATTAGAATGAAAGATAAAAAGATATGTATTACATTGTATTTACTTCGTACAATGAAGAAAACAGCAGAAGAAGTTGGATAAAGTATTTAAATAAATTTATAATCGATCAATTAATATACATCATTTGCATATGATTGACATCTATTGACGAAGAAAAGAAGACAAATAATTACACATAATGTAATATTTGTTTATTTACTTTAATTTTTTTGCGTAGTTGTCTGCTTCTGTGTAATTTATTTCTTCTTCTAAAAACATTGTACGATAATAAAATTATCATATAATTATTTTTATAAATTTTTTTTTGTGTATAAATCATATGAATTTTTTAAAAAAAATTAAAAGCTGTTGATAAATATTATAACATTGATTGTTATATCGAATTCCTCTGAACTTTATTTCAATTAAAAATACTTGCATTTTCAAAATTTTCATAAAAATTTTTCATAACTCATATATCTAAAAATTCACAGTTTTATTAGCTATTTTTGAATTTTTTTTAAAAAAAGAACATTCTTTTCTCTCTTTCTCTCTCTCTCTCTCTTTCTCTCCTCAAAAAGATTTCTTTCTCTTTTTCTAAAATATATATGAAAATAAAATAAAATAAAATAAACCAAAAAAAGAAATTTCTCGACTATTCACAATAACAATTCAATCCACTCAATTTATTAAATTATTCGTTAAAAAAAACTTTTACAAAATTAAGATAATTATATAAGCAACAAAAGTATTCTTTTCAAAATATTCAATCGTGATATCTTATTTTTCTTTTTTTTCCTAACATCTCTTTCAGATGCTGATCTCCCCAATATTTCGACTCAAGCTTACGTAAGATTGGCCGTAAATCCTCACTCAAAACCGAAACACAGTTAACCCTTCTCTCAGATGTATGGCCGAGAGTGAAAGTGTAAGCATCGCATGTACGGTTTTGTTAGCCTGGAATTGTGATTATTTTGATGAAAAACGTTGTTGGTGCGTTCGATTATCGACGAAGTAAGTGGACATTACCGATAGACGAGATGCTATTGTCGATAAAAGTTCCCGGAATGCTGGTGCTTTTCCTCTGCTCATCATCGATAGCAATAGAATTTGGTAAATGAACAATTTTTGATTTTGATCATTAGATTAAGAAAATATAGATCGATGTAGAAAATTATATAGAATTTTAAAGTTATTTCTCAATATTTTAATTATGATATATAAGTAGAGCGAAGCGTAGTCTCATCAAAAATAAATTATTTTTTCTAATTGCAATTCTTACATTTTAAAATTATTAGAATTCTATTATAATTGGAATGGTAATTATTTTATGGTAAT